>NW_022060605.1:0-522192 GCF_003285725.1 Scaptodrosophila lebanonensis | reverse complement strand
TATTTTGCTGTTAGTTTTGTACAACAGAGGAACTCTCTCCTTTATATAATGAATTGTACAGGACAAATACGACGCTCATATTCATATAAATTCATTTCATTTTCAATGTCCCACTTATTCAACTCAATTCAATTCGATTCCATTCTTTTCAACGTACCTTATGAGTGAAGTCATGCAGCTGTCTGATATACATACATAGGTACACTTGTTATTTACATACCCGACTCTTTATTACCGTTATTATTCCCTGTACCCGTAGGGTATGTACACGGTATTTCTCTGCCGTACTTGTTCGACTGAAGCGTACTCTCTTGCACTAAATATTATATTCTCATATGCCATGTATTTTTTTAGCGTTTATTAATTTTAATTGTATTTGCAGCCTAGAGGTTGTAGCAGCCGTGAGTTACGCTGTGGCATAATGTATACCACGTGCGATTGTGTGAAGCGAAATGGTTTACAGGACAAGTGCCCCCGAGCAATGTGTCAAGGACGTCCTGCATGCCTGTGCTTTCCATTTCCGACATGTTGCCCAGCTTCGTTCCCACTACGTTTTGCGAACATGACCATGGGCGTCAACAACAAGCGCATGCGGTGTGCCGCTACCGGAGCTTCCTGCGGCGGTGGCAGCGGGCGCGCTTGCGGAGGATGCAGTTCAGGTGGCGGTTGTGGCCCTTGCTGTGGTACATGTAATGACACGCCATGCTGTGGCCCGCACAGTCCGCCTTGCGGTGCGCCAGTTCCTATTCCGTGCTCACCAGCGCCGGGCTGTTGCTGTCCGCCTTTGCCTGAGGGTGGTATACCCGATCCACGTATATGGAATATTTGTAATACACCACCGACATATCCATGTAAGTTGGTTTGTGTCCGATTTTGGTATTAGAGGTATTATATGTTTTAAGTAGGGATGGTTATTAATTCCTACAAGTAGGGAGGGTTATTAATTCCTACAAAAAAACTGGGAGTAATGCTGCGAATCTTTGTAAAGACAGCTTAGTAACGTAACGATTTTCTCTTTTGGATAAGGCACCCCGCTTTTTTTTTAACTGAACGAGCTACAGCATGTGCTTAATTTTTTAGTTTAGCATAAGATTCTATAATTTTCACTTCACCAAAGGTCCATGTGCTTCACGTTATCTTATTTGTAAAGATAATGCACCTTGCATATGGTGCTCACCATGTAAAGCCCATTGCTATAATACACCTCCGAAATGTTGATGTTAGCGAGATGGGTACCGGACTCAGACAACTCTCCATGTAATTTTATTTTTTGAGAAATAGAGCATGATGCAATCAACATTTGAGGTGTCTGTCTGGGTCAGGGTTAGTGCAAAAAATACATACTATTATGTAAGTAATTGTCGTAAGAGTCTGATTCATCTGTGCTTATTACTTTCTTTCCACAGGTGGTTTCTAGAAATGATCTTGGCTTGATCGTCAAACCATATCAGTACACATCTCGCGATCGGTTATTGCATTGAATACCACAGATTGAGATATGAAATTCCTAAAGAACTGAACACAACAGCGGTCAAAGGATTTGTTTAGTGGATTACATACATATTGGTTGACAAAAGTTGCAGCACCCACTTGATTATGGATGTTTTGATCTCAAAACGATAGATCAGTAGCCCGTTGCAACAATATCGCTCAAGTACCCAGCCGCGATGCTTTTGTAATAATTACAGTAACTTGGTATGAATATATTCAAAATTTTTAGTAAAAATTTTTTATGATTTAAATTTTTTTTTTTTTTTGATTTATTTGATTTAAATAAATTATTTATAACGAAAAAATCTTTTTTCTTCAAAAATGAGAACTGATCCCGAATAAATATTTATACTAGAAGACATATTAGCTGCAAAATGTTATGAATAAATAAGGTCAGGTGTCTGTCCGTGTCTGTGCGTATATGTGTATAAACATGTGTCCAGTATAGAGTAAAACCAAAATAGTAACAACAACGACTTCCGACATTTCATTTTTATAGCCTGTACCCAAAGGGTGCATGTAACACACAGAAGGAGGCGTGGCAGACCCCACAAAGTATATATATTCTTGATCAGGATGAGTGGATATAGCGTTGTCCGTCCGTCCGTCTGTCCGTCTGTCTGTCCGTCTGTCCGTATGAACGCAAGGATCTCAGAAAGCATAAGAGCATACATTTACATCACGTACCTATGCGTGTTTTTATATGCGTGTATGTATGCAGCACAAAGTTGAACCAAAGCAGCAACAACAACAACAGCTGCGGGCAGCGCTGCCGACAGAGCTGCAGGCAGCGCATGAGCAGCGATTTTACTTATGGCTATAACTTTCTTCAGAACTGACCTATCCTGCCTATGATGAAATTTGGCACACGGACACATTAGTACTAAATGGATGTACCTACCAAAATCGAGAAAATTCCGAGAATTACGGAAGTTATAAGAAAAAATACGAATTGCGGGGGAGTGGGGGGGTGCATCGAAAAAAAAACTCAAACTCGTACTTTCTCGGTCTTAGTAGAATATGGAAACCAAGTTTGGTTATTCTAGCTCTTATACTTTCAGAGATCCTTGCGTTCATACGGACAGACAGACGGACGGACGGACAAGTCTATATCGACTCGGTTTCTCATCCTGATCAAGAATATATATACTTTGTGGGGTCTGCCACGCCTCCTTCTGTCTGTTACATACATTCGCAAAAAACTAGTATAGCCTTTCATCCTTTGAGTACAGGCTATAAAAAGGGATCACAGAATACGGCCGCAGACGCCTTAAGTCGTGTCATTTTAGATATAAACGTTAACAATGAAATTCACATAGAAGAAAATACAATCCAAGAATCCGGTAAACCTTTAAACGAATTTAATATTCAACTTATCCTAAAGAAAGAACAGCAGACCAAAACCGAAACGATAGTCCCATTTAAAAACAAATTAAGACGCACTATTTTCGATAGTACTTTCTCCAAAGAACAAGTCGCGCTAGTTTTTAAATGTTTTAACAAATTTAATATTCAACTTATCCTAAAGAAAGAACAACCGACCAAAACCGAAACGATAGTCCCATTTAAAAACAAATTAAGACGCACTATTTTCGATAGTACTTTCTCCAAAGAACAAGTCGCGCTAGTTTTTAAAAGTTATTTAAAACCTAACAAGACGTGTGCGATTCTAGTGGCAGACGAAACCTTCGAAATTGTCAAAACAGTATTTATGGAATATTTTTCCCAATCTGGAATATATAAAATCATAAGATGTAGAACACTATTAAAAGATATCACGGATACGAAGCTGCAAGACATAGAGATCAAAACATACCATATCAACAACAACCATAGGGAATAGACGAAACCTTACTGCACTTAAAGAGAATTTACTTCCCCTATATGAAACAAAGAATAACAAGCATTATAAATAGTTGCGAAATTTGTCAAACATTAAAATATGACAGACAGCCGCAAAAGATTATGTTTAAAGAAACTTAAACCCCAAAGAAACCTTTAGAAATACTTCACATAGATGTATATACAATCAATAATAAAATGATTCTAACAATAATCGATAAATTCTCCAGATACGCAATTGGATATACAATTCCAGCTAGAGATAGTATCAATATCGTAAAAGGAATGCGAAACTATATTAACACATTTGGTATACCACTTAAAATCGTTTGCGATCAAGGGACGGAATTCGCGAATAAATTATTCAGTGACTTTTGTAGACAGTACAACATCCAAATACACATAACTTCGTTCCAACAGTCATCAAGTAATGCACCAGTAGAGAGACTGCACTCTTCCCATACGGAAATATACAGAATAATATTTGAAAAGAAGAAGGCTCTAAAGATTCTGTTAGACCACGAAGAAATTCTGTCAGAAGTTTTTACCACGTATAACAACTCAATACATTCAGCAACAAAATTAACCCCACTTGAATTATTTACCGGACGTACACATACTTTTCAAAAAGACAGAACGTTTAATACAGAGCAAGAATATCTTAGGGAACTCAATGAATTCAGGCAAAAACTATACCAGGAAGTAAAACAGGAAGCGGAAGCTTCAATAGAGGCCAGAAAACAAAAATTAAATAAAGAAAGAACAAATCCCATTCTGTTACAAAGAGAAGACATAGTCTATAGGAAAGAAAACCGACGAAATAAGCTCATGCCTAGATTTACGAAATATAAAATTGAAGAAGATAACGATTTTACAATAACTACTAATAAAAAACAAAAATTCATAAGTCTAAGACAAATAAGAATTATATTAAACATATCCAAAAATAATAATCATAAGTCTAAGACAAAAAAGAATTATATTAAACATATCCAAAAATAATAAGATTATTTATAGCCCATGCTGCAAAGCCTGGGTGGCTGGTAATCAAAATACAATGCCCAAGAACAGACACCGCCTTTTACAATTTTCCATGCAAGTATAAGAACTGAGAGATGGTTGGTTACAAAAGAAGCAGTTCCGATTATTCAGTGTGTTGCGGAGGACGTGTTCGACCACCTGCTAAAAACTGACAAAAGCATAGAAGAATAGTTGAATATAATAGTCTCTGACTACATTAAAACTGAAGAGAGCGTTTTATTTTAAACAAATGCGTCCATCGATTACTTACACCAATGTTTATTGGTAACTCCTTCGAGCGGCGAACCGCGCGAAAGCTGCCAAAAACTTTTCCGTGGTTAGATCGGATGTAGCTTTTAAGTGGATAGATTCGTGCCAAAGCACACGAAGCCCTTAGTTATTAGACAGGCGCGGACAGTGTAATTCTTTATCTCAAATGGGCCCTGTGTGTGAAAAAGGGGCGGGGGAAGGGGGTTTGGGGGTGCTACGTGGGGCTGGAAGGCTTCCCATCAGCTGAGTCTGCAGCCGTTTCTTATGCAGATCTTGCACGAGCTGATTATGGTTTTGGCCAAGTCGCGTATGCGGGGGATCCAATATTTGGACCGGACCAGGCTGATAGTCAGTTGTGCTCCACCATGCAGTGAGAGGCGTTGAGTGAAGTGGACTAGGAGCCGCGAGTATACGTAACTGTACGGCGGGATGATCGGATGTTGTTCGTCATAGCTCAGCGAGCTAGAGGCGACGAGCCGGCCGCATGCCCGCATGACTCCGTGATCGTTCTCAGAGGGGCTCAAATTTAGTAAGCGGCTACCATTCGATCCGCTAGGGCGCTGTATTCCTGTGGATACTCCCTCCTTTGCGTGTAGATCGTCAGGATCCGCTGCGCCTCTGCTAACTCCTGAATGTACGCGACTACTCTTAGTGCTCTGCCCAGATCGGAGAACCGTTCAAGAAGGTGTGGAGGAGAGGGCCATGTGGCGAGATGCGATTGGATGTTGCGTCTGTTGGTCTGTTTCCTTTGGGGCCAGGTCCTGCGCTGGCCAGTTGTCGCGGGAATTTCGGAATCATGCCGGCCCATGCCACCACAAGTCGCTACCTTCCAACTCCTGCGGCGAGACGCCTCTGCTAGCGGGATCTGCTGGATTGTGCTCAGACCGCACATGGTACCACTCCTGATTGTTTGTGACTTGCCCAATCCTGGCCACTCGGTTGGCCACAAAGGTGGTCCAGTTGCGCAGCCAGGTAAACACGATGGACGAGTCGATCCAGTACTGCGTCGGGAAACTGCTAAGTGGGAGAATGGCCGCGCACATGTCGGCCAGGAGCAACACGCCGCATAGTTTCAGGCGCGGCAATGACACCGTCTTGGTAGGGGCAACTCTCGTCTTAGGTGCCAGAAGGTGAACTTGTACACGTTGTTGAAATTCCGTCCGCACTTTAATTGGGGCTCCGTAAGCCTTCTATGAGGTGTCGCAGAAGCCGTGGTACTGCCACCTGGTATCTGGTGGGCGGAAGCGGACCCATCTTGGGATCCGGATTCGGTCGAGCGCTGGGTAGCTGTGCAGGAAATCGTGCCACCTCAGGAGTAGGTTGTCAGGAAGAGGATCATCCCATCCGATGCTGCTCAGCCAAATCTCCTGCATGAAGATTTTGGAGCGAATTATGAAGGGGGCCAGCCAGCCTGCTGGGTCGAACAATTTCGCTATTTGTGGCAGGACCTCCCGCTTTGTGAAACTTGGTTTCGGCACCAAGATGGAGCCGACGAAGAGAAACTTATCGAATGCCCAGCGTCTTCGTGGTGCTGGCATCTTCTATATCTATGAGGTCGGTGTGCAGAAGATGGTGGTCAGGCAGACTCCGCAATAACTCCATTTCGTTCGTGATCCACTTTCAGAGCGGGAAGCCAGCCGCGTTAAATGCCCGCTGGAGTTCATCGATGGATGAAAGCGGGCGCCCCAGCCAGGACGTCATCCACGTACATGTAGTCGGTGATCATCCGGCTGACCAGCGGATATTACGAACGTGAGTCCTCTGCGAGCTGTAGAAGGACTGGGATGGCTAGAAAATGGGCGCAGTTCACCCCAAAGGTGTCCAGCTCAAAGTCACACAAGTCTTCGGCTGAATTGCGGTGCTGGATCCTCTGGAAAGGGGTGCGCTCAGCGTGGACCCGAATCTTCCGATATATCTTGGTGATGTCGGCGCTGAACACGTACCGGAAAGAACGCCATTTCAGGACCAGCAGGGTCAGATCAGATTGGAGGATGGGTCCCGCATGTAGTACGTCATTTAGGCTCTTCCCGTTTGAAGAAGGGCTGGAGGCGTTGAAAACCATGCGGAGTTTCGTGGTGACGCTGTCCGGTTTCAAAACTGGAACATGTGTCCCAGGCTAAGTATTCCTGGATTACTGCGTCGTATTGCTCCTTCAGCGCTGGGTTCTTTCTAAGCCGAGCCTCGCTTGGCCCAGCTTACGTGCCCAGCTTTACGTGCTCCGGATCCTTGAATGGGAGCCACACAACGTATCTTCCGTCCGTCTGCCTTCCTGAAGTGCTCGTGAAAACTTGCTCGCATCTGCCGCCTTGGAGCAGCTGGCTGGGACATCTTCCACCTCCCAAAACTTAGTGAGCAATTTGTGAGCAATTTATGAGCAATTTGTCTTCTCGCGTACTTGGAAGGAAGGAGGAAACGGTCCTCTGCTCAGAAATGGGCACACGACCAGTCAAGATCCATCCGAAGACTGTCTCCTGAGCGCGCAGAAAGCCGCAGACGCTGGAATTTTTATCGCAGATGAGCACGTCTACAGGCGAACTCCGGTAAAATATGGGGTCTGCCAACGGCCGATTTGGCAGATCCTTCAAAACTTCTGGGGGGAACGAATAGGACGGCAGATCCTATCTCTATCTCAACTGTAGAATTGGTGGGCGAAACCAACTTAAAGCTGCACACCTTGATGGTGAGGCCCGAACGGTTCTATTGATGCCAGAAAAACTGGGCTCTAATCTGTTGAAAAGGGAGTTGAAGCCGGTTGTTTTTGCACTACTTGGAGCGGACGCCTTCTGAATCTGCTCAGTG
The DNA here is from genome assembly GCF_003285725.1 of Scaptodrosophila lebanonensis. Classification (NCBI taxonomy): domain Eukaryota; kingdom Metazoa; phylum Arthropoda; class Insecta; order Diptera; family Drosophilidae; genus Scaptodrosophila; species Scaptodrosophila lebanonensis. Next base: position 514,770 of record NW_022060605.1, on the reverse strand, counting down.
AGCAGTGAGGCGCACCGCTCATAAACGGAATAGCAGTGCTCATACTCTGACTCCATTGCTTGCTTGTCGCTGGCGCTGGCCTCCAACTGATCTAGAGCGTGGAAGCAGCGCTCACGCTCCTGCTCGACCTTCTCCCACAAGATGCGGACTTGGTCCAAGCGGATCTGGAGCGTGGCAAGCGATGCGTCCAAGGCGGATTGTGAAGAAATTCGCGTCTCGAACTTGCTTAGGATATCGCTAACCGAAATGAAGTCATTTAATGCCATTCTGATACTCTTCGCGCACTTATCACTGACTGATTTAGTAGTCAGGAAGTCTTGACGGTGGTAGGCACCTTCACGGACAGTTGGGGCGAAAGGCTGGTCTTCTTTGGAACAGGAGACGAAGCTGTACTTAAAGACAACGGCTAAGGGCTGCTTTTCTTGGAAGCGGCAGGCGAAACTTTCTTCACCGACACCTGTGGACTCGGACTGACTCTCTTAGAGGTAGAAGGTGAAGCTTCGTCTACAGATAACGCGGTCGGAACCGAACGTATCCTCTTTGCCTTCAATAGGCATACTAGGCTCTCACACGAGCCAAATAATGTGAACTTGCAAGCTGAACGTACAGGCAGTAGTAACACGTACATAAATAGCAAAGCTTAACGTAAAGGCAGCAGCAACACGCAAATAAATAATAAGTCCAGCAACGAAATATATTCCACTGACAACTTTTAGATGAGGGTCCAAAGAAGTAAATTCAAGCACAAGAAGACCTTTATTGAACTTTATTTCGTTCGATTTAAGTTGAAGAAAATAGATGTGCAGCTAAATTTATGAAAACCGCTGGAGGTGCTGAAAAAATGTGGCGCGAATGCAAAGGAAATAAATGCAACCAATAATAAATTTGAATATATTCGCATCAGTTTCCGATGACAGTGACTGTGACCTTTCCCGATAAATCCAATTCTGCGAGACTGCACATCACTTGTTGCTTAATTGGCAATAAAAATTTATATGTGAAAAAATTTGCCAAAGTTTGTGTTATGTGTTAGGGGAATTGTGCGAATTTAAATAAAACGCATATATGGCAATTATAATCAAGCGCAGCAGATGTATGCTGTGCTGTGGTGTTAGGATATATGTATGTATATAAAATTGGTTTAAAGTTATATATGTGTGGATAATGTGTTAATAATATATGTGGATATGTGTGTATATGCAATATGTAGATATAGGCAATGTGTATATGTTTGATATGTATATGTGTATGCAATATATATATGTGTATATTCGCGCAATTGTGTATTTAAGAGTAGGGCAGCTACTGCTGCATTGCAGTGGTGGAGATTAATTTATAGAAACCTCAAGGGCATCTACATCCGTCTCCACCACTGTTCTGTCCGCCTCGTCGTCGTCGAGGATGGAGTCCTTATCATCCTGGCCTAAGGTGGCGAGCCCTCTCACGAGCTCTGACGCCTCAAAGGAATATCCCTCCTCTTCGTCCGAGGCGACCTCCATTCCCGGATTTTCTGGAACGACTGGGTCCTCGTCAACTAGTTCCACGTTCTCCGTGGTTGGCTTACCACACGCTGTGTCTCCTCTGTAGACTCGTATGGCTACCGACTTGTAGTCATACCTCGCTAAACCGCAGCATTTGGCAAGCTCGTCCACGGATTCTTTGTTTATGACTAGGAGGATCTGGCGCGTGGTCCCTTCCGGCTCCTCTACTTTGACCAAGCTCCAGTCGTCCGTCTTTATATGAGGGTTGCAGATCTGGTGAATTTGCAAAATCTCCTCCGGCTTTTCCGGCTTAGCCGATACCCTTACTCTGGTATCGTGGTCTACTGGGTATGTCACACCAGTCCACTGCTACTAATTTTCCACCTGGGTACACTTCACCAAGCGATGCTATTGATTTTGTATACGCTTGGTTGCATGTTTTGGTCCCAGGAGTGGACGGGAAGGAGTGGGTCAACCGTGACATAGCCCGGTTACCACGGGAAGCCTGACTTCAAACTGGAGGACGGCAGGTATCCAGAGTTCGCATAGTACAGACTGAGTACCCCCTCAGCCCCCTCTCACATTCCCTTTCAGCTTCACCGAATTACACTTGGTTCAAGTACCGATTGTAAAATACTCAGCTACTAGTTTATTACTAGGAGCTAACTCAACAAACAACAACATATTTTTGGTGACCCCGACGTGATCCTTACCACAGGATCACAATCATTGAGGACGCAACTGGAAAGAAAGGGTATGTCGACAAAGTGAGCTCCGTTGGGCAGCAGTTCTGGCCGTGCTCACAGAAGCACCAGAAACCTCAACGAAGCAAGGTTGATGAAGTATGCAGGGAACTGTGCCAGCTAAATCCACGTGCTAGAGATTTCGCTATTGGGCAGTTTTCCGACAATTTGTATTGGAACTATTAGTCAACAAGGCGACTAATCGAGACTTCATAGGGCAGCAGTACTGGTCGTGCTCACAGGAGCCCCAGAAACCTCAGCGAAGGAACATATCGAGGACTCCGTTGGGTAGCAGTTCTGCTCGTGCTCACAGAAGCCCCAGAAACCTCAACGTGGGAACACTTCCGGATAAATCCTCCGCCAGAAACGGACGGACCTCCATTGGTATTTAGTGTCATTGGCCTTTCATCGGTGTGAGTCGAGGCACATCCGGCTTTTAAAAGCAAAACAAAACACCTCGAACGGGTCTGACAACTAATACTAGATTGGAGAAATGGCAATTCTATCTCCAGAATTGGATTCGCTGCTTACTAAGCAGGCATCGCTGGGTGAAGAAATTCAAAACCTGATAAGGAATTACAAAAACGAAAGCTTACTACGAAGAAAGAAAGGCAAGGCTAAACCATCTTCGGGAGCAATTTCAAGCGGGCAATAATAATGTTATTGTTGCTTTAAATGGTCAAATAATAGACCACAGCTATTTTGAAAGCGACTATTACACAAAAATAATAGATATCGCTAATGAGTATTTAACTAAATATACGCAACACACAGCCATGCTTCAAACGGTTGACATGGGCACCAGCGTCTTAGGCGATAATGCTGAAACGCCACAAGGTATTGAGCCGCATATAAGGCATCAAAACGCTTTGATGAGTGCATTGTCTCGTATAATGGGACAAATGACACTTGAAAACAAACAACAACTGAGGCCTATGGTGGAGAAATATTGGAATCAAATTTCCAATCTCCATTTTCAAATCTATAGAGATTTTGAAAATCCTGACAGCCTGGGCTATAATGTAGCCAATTTTATTTCTGCTGAAAGTGCAGTTATAAAAATTAATGCAGACAGTGCACTTGACGCAACAATACAAATCAATTGTCGTTGCAGCTGCCAAAGATGTCAATACCGCAATTTGATAGTGACTATCTCAAGTGGCAACAATTCCATGACATCTTCAAGAAGATTCATGAGGCCGAACTTCCTACAATCCAAAAAATGTGGACTTGAAGGCCAATGTTCAAGGCGAAGCAGAACGACTGATTCGCCACCTCTCGCTCACTGAAGCGAACTATGATACAGTATGGAAAATGCTCAAGGATCGGTTTAACAAACAAAAACTCGTAGGCCAACCACAAGTTGTGAGTAAAGCCTGGTCAATAAAACAGTTTCATGACACCATGCATGAAACAATGGCGGCATTGAATAATATGAAGATAAACACTCTTTCATGGGATCCAATTTTACTGCACATTCTGACGAAGAAATTGGATCGCCAACGGCCAAAAGGTGAGGGGTAGACGAATCCACAGTTGGCTTCTTCGTATCCTCTTTGCTCTCTTGGCTCTCACAGGAGCCAACAAATGTGAATTTGCAAGCTGAAGGTACAGGCAGTAGTAACACGTACATAAATAGCAAAGCTTAACGTAAAGGCAGCAGCAACACGCAAATAAATAATAAGTCCAGCAACGAAATATATTCCACTGACAACTTTTATATGAGGGTCCAAAGAAGTAGATTCAAGCACAAGAAGACCTTTATTGAACTTTATTTCGTGATAAAGTAACTGCTGCCAGGAGCAATTGGTTGTACATTAATTATCGAGATTAATAATTCAGCTGCTACTCGTGACCGTGACAAATATTTGCATCAGTTTCCGATAAATCCAATTCTGCGATACTGCACATCACTTGTTGCTTAATTGGCAATAAAAATTTATATGTGAAAAAATTTGCAAAGTTTGTGTTATGTGTTAGTGGGAATTGTGCGAATGTAAATAAAACGCATATATGGCAGCAGATGTATGCTGTGCTGTGGTGTTAGGATATATGTATGTATATAAATTGGTTTAAAGTTATATATGTGTGGATAATGTGTTTATAATATATGTGGATATGTGTGTATATGCAATATGTAGATATAGGCAATGTATATATGTTTGATATGTATATGTGTATGCAATATATATATGTGAATATGCGCGCAATTGTGTATTTAAGAGTAGGGCAGCTACTGCTGCTTTGCAGTGGTGGAGATTAATTTATAGAAACCTCAAGGGCATCAACATCCGTCTCCACCACTGTTCTGTCCGCCTCGTCGTCGTCGAGGATGGAGTCCTCATCATCCTGGCCTAAGGTGGCGAACCCTCTCACGAGCTCTGACGCCTCAGAGGAATATCCCTCCTCTTCGTCCGAGGCGACCTCCATTCCCGGATTTTCTGGAACGACTGGGTCCTCGTCAACTAGTTCCGCGTTCTCCGTGGTTGGCTTACCATCGTATGGCTACCGACTTGTAGTCATGTTTATGACTAGGACGATCTGGTGCGTGGTCCCTTCCGGCTCCTCTACTTTGACCAAGCTCCAGTCGTCCGTCTTCATATGAGGGTTGCAGATCTGGTGAATTTGCAAAATCTCCTCCGGCTTTTCCGGCTTAGCCGATACCCTTACTCTGGTATCGTGGTCTACTGGGTATGTCACACTAGTCCACTGCTATTAATTTTCCACCTGGGTACACTTCACCAAGCGATGCTATTTATTTTTTATACGCTTGGTTGCATGTTTTAGTCCCAGGAGTGGACGGGAAGGAGTGGGTCAACCGTGGCATAGCCCGGTTACCACGGGAAGCCTGACTTCAAACTGGAGGACGGCAGGTATCCAGAGTTTGCATAGTACAGACTGAGTATCCCCTCAGCCCCCTCTCACATTCCCTTTCAGCTTCTCCGAATTACACTTGGTTCAAGTACCGATTGTAAAATACTCAGCTACTAGTTTATTACTAGGAGCTAACTCAACAAACAACAACATATTTTTGGTGACCCCGACGTGATCCTTACCACAGGATCACAATCATTGAGGACGCAACTGGAAAGGAAGGGTATGTCGACAAAGTGAGCTCCGTTGGGCAGCAGTTCTGGCTGGTTCGAGACTTCATAGGGCAGCAGTTCTGGTCGTCACAGGAGCCCCAGAAACCTCAGCGAAGGAACATATCGAGGACTCCGTTGGGTAGCATTTCTGCTCGTGCTCACAGAAGCCCCAGAAACCTCAACGTGGGAACACTTCCGGATAAATCCTCCGCCAGAAAACGGACGGACCTCCATTGGTATTTAGTGTCATTGATCTTTCATCGGTGTGAGTCGAGGCACATCCGGCTTTTAAAAGCAAAACAAAACACCTCCAACGGGTCTGACAACTAATACCAGATTGGAGAAATGTCAATTCTATCTCCAGAATTGGATTCGCTGCTTACTAAGCAGGCATCGCTGGGTGAAGAAATTCAAACCCTGATAAGGAATTACAAAAACGAAAGCTTACTACGAAGAAAGAAAGGCAAGGCTAAACCATCTTCGGGAGCAATTTCAAGCGTGCAATAATAATGTTATTGTTGCTTTAAAAGGTCAAATAATAGACCACAGCTATTTTTAAAGCGACTATTACACAAAAATAATAGATATCGGTAATGAGTATTTAACTAAATATACGCAACACACAGCCATGCTTCAAACGGTTGACATGGGCACCAGCGTCTTAGGCGATAATGCTGAAACGCCACAAGGTATTGAGCCGCATATAAGGCATCAAAACGCTTTGATGAGTGCATTGTCTCGTATAATGGGACAAATGACACTTGAAAACAAACAACAACTGAGGCCTATGGTGGAGAAATATTGGAATCAAATTTCCAATCTCCATTTTCAAATCTATAGAGATTTTGAAAATCCTGACAGCCTGGGCTATAATGTAGCCAATTTTATTTCTGCTGAAAGTGCTGTTATAAAAATTAATGCAGACAGTGCACTTGACGCAACAATACAAATCAATTGTCGTTGCAGCTGCCAAAGATGTCAATACCGCAATTTGATAGTGACTATCTCAAGTGGCAACAATTCCATGACATCTTCAAGAAGATTCATGAGGCCGAACTTCCTACAATCAAAAAAATGTGGACTTGAAGGCCAATGTTCAAGGCGAAGCAGAACGACTGATTCGACTGATATTCCCGGCATGACGAGCTCCTGGTATACGCCGGCGCCTAGGACGACGAACACGGAGGCTGGCGTGCGCCAGGCGATACCTCCCGGCGCCAGCTGGTCGTCCTGGTTTCCACCGTGACCAGGCACACTTCGAATACCTCGACGATCTGTGTCCGTATCCCCAGTGCTCTGGCCATGGACCAGTCAATGGAGGTCGTCGGGGCGCAGACGTTTAGCATTGCCTTCACCGTCCACCGCTTGATGCCGCCGGACAAGTAGATCGACGCTGTGGGCGCGATCGCAGTGCCCCACCTGCTCTCTCGGTTGAGAACCAGTGGATCGGAGCATGGCGGAACGGAAAGTGGCGAGCGGGAGCGGCTCGGCGTGCGAGCGGAAACGGCGTAGCGAGTTGATGCGGCCAGGTGAGATGATGCGCCATGGCGAGTTGGTGCGCTGGCGCGGTTAGTTGCGGCGATGCGGGCGGGAGCGTTGTCCCGATCGCGTGCGACCCGCTGGGGAATGCAACAGCGTATGATGTGGCTTCCCGCAGGCTTGACAGCTATCTCCACTCCGGCAGGTACCACCTGAATGCTCATGAGCCAGGCAGTTTAGGTAGTACTGGTTTATGAGCACTGCTCGTGCCCGCTTAATCGGTGGCAGCGCTTCACTTTACTTGTGGCACTAGAGCTATTTTTCAATGTTTTAAACAATTGTTGCCCATTTATTAAAATTCACTGATTGCAATCTTTTTGAATTTTTTCTCACAAACTAACATTTTTATACCCTGTACCCGTAGGGTAAAAAGGGTATATTAGGTTTGTGCAAAGTATGTAACATGCAGAAGGAAGCATCTCCGACCCCATAAAGTATATATATTCTGAATCAGCATAACGAGAGAAATCGATCTAAACATGTCCGTCCGTCCGTTTGTCCGTCCATCCGTCTGTCCGTCTGGATGAACGCAAGGATCTCAGAAACTATAAAAGCTAGAATAACCAAAGTTGGTATCCAGATTCTACTATGTCCGAGAAAGGACGAGTTACATTTCAAATGCTACCTAAACCAAATTTTGCACATATCATTTATATATAATTATCAACCGTTGTTTAAAATGTTATCCAATTCGGTAAATTCTAAGAAAAGTTATGCGCCAAACAAATTCTCTCCAGTGCAACCCCCCCCCCCCCCCCAACAAATTCGCTCTTCTTCTTCCTCCTTTTGCTTCTGCTATGGGTGCATATACCTAAGTGTCGGAAGTTTATCTGGGTACAGGGTATTTCACTGGCGGGCTTGCTCGACTGTAACGTTCTCTCTTGTTTATATCTTCAAACTCTACTCGGCTATTTGTTGTCTTTGTGGTCATACTCCTCTAAATCTAACCGAATTCTAGTTAACCTTGATGCGATGCAAACAGAGATGATAGTGGTTTATGGTCACTTTGGACTATACATTTTCTACCGTACACGTATGGTTTGAAAAATTGTATAGCCCAATAGATTGCGAGTAGTTCTTTCTCTATTATAGGTTTGTTTATTTCGCCTTTTGTGAATGACCTTGATACACAAGGTATGGCCACTTTGGCCTTTGTTGTCCTCGATGCTCTTGCGTTAACACCGCTCCACATGCAAAGTTACTAGCATCTGTAGGGATGTTAGAAGGCTTAGAGAAATCGAGATATTGCAACAAAGTTGGCTTCATTAGTGCTTTCTTTAAGTATTGGAAGGCTTCTTCGCATGCATCAGTCCATTAAAATTTTGTATTTTACTTACATAATTGTGTAATATGTAATGTTTTTTATAAATCTCCTATAATAGTTGCAGAATGGTACGAAACGTTTTGCTTCCTCCGCGTTTTTTGGTTTGGGATAATCCCTAACATCATTGTACTTTTTGTCATCGGTAAGATACCTTTGGCTGTGCATTTGTGATCAAGTTATGTAACCTCTTGACTAAAGAATGTGCACTTAGCTGGGTGTAGCTTTAGGTTGTATTTTCTACATAGGTTGAATATATCTGTAAGATTATTAATCAAGTGCGATTCAGAGCAACCTATTACTATTAAGTCGTCCATGTAGAGGAAAGCTTGAGAGGGTTTTAGGCCAGCAAAGGCTAGCGTCATCATTCGTTGGAATGAATTGGGTGCTATCTTTAACCCATAAGGCAATCGTTTGAATTGATGTGCTCCCTTGTCTGTCGAGAATGAAATTAAATTTGTTCAGTCTTTATTTAGTTCCATCTGGTGGAATCCGGACATAAGGTCGAGTGTCGTGAAAAATTTCACCCTTTCTAGCTAATCAAGAATATCGTTTATGCGTGGTAAATAGTTTATCTGCGATTAATTTTTGTTTAACTGTCTATATTCTATTACTATCCCATTACTGGAGACTACCAGAAGTGGCCCACGTTTGGAGACCTCTTCACAGCATTGTACCTCTGCAATCCGCGGCTGACTGAGATTGAAAAACTGTTTCACCTCCGCTCCAAAACCAGCGGCGAAGCAAACGTTGTGTCTAAATCGCCACTAACCAACGACGGTTTCGCCTCCGCTTGGAGAAACCTAACTAAACGTTTCGAGAATAAGCGATTGTTGGTCAAAAGTCATTTGGAAATTCTCACCACCCTCCACTCCTTCTTCTTCTTCGGAGTGTGGCATTGCCATAAAAGAACTCCAGAGCACCATCCAAGGGTGCCTAACGGCTATAGAGAACGCCAAGATAAGCAGCGAGAGCTGGGATTGCCTTTTGGTGTTTTTCTGCGCTAGCAAGCTTCCTCTAGCTACTCTTTCTTTGTGGGAACAATCTGTCAAGGATAAGTCGAAAATTCCACCCTGGAGTGACTTGAGTCATTTTCTCTCCGATCGCCGTCGCACGCTGGAAGCGATACGAATCCGCGCCAATCCGCAGTCCTGTAACCTTTGCTCGAAGGAAAACCACCCAGTGCGCCTGTGTCCGCGCTTCCTTAAAATGTCGGTCAAGTACAGCTGCGGCCAGTACTGCGCCACCACACTCTTCTACACCGTGGGTCCCCTCATCCCTCGGCGCTTTCTGCTGCGCTCTTATCGACTCTGGTTCCGAGGGAACTTTCATTTCGGAACGACTGCGCAAATCTCTTCGGCTGCCATTCCATAAGGTATTTATCTTCTTTTTTTTTAATAAGTAATAAAAGTTATGTTGGTGATATTTGTTTGTATGGTTTTTTTGGTACATACAAGTACGTTCTAATGGTCCAAGCGAAACCAAGCATGTGCTTGTTATTTGTTATTAAATAATTGTATTCTATCTTTATGTCTTTTTATTTTCCTGCTATTTTTATCTTCTACTGTTATGTTATTTATATCATTAATTTCGATTACAACATATGGGCCTGTATTGTTCTAATCTAACTTATGACCCCTCTCTTATGACTTCCCCGCTATGGGGGTTTTCCCGATTTTCCATTCATATAATCGCCTATATCTCGGATACTATAAGAATACCAAATTTTAGTCCCAGATGCCTTATGTGAATACGCAGGAAATGTATATTTTGGAATTTCCCTGCCTCCCCCCTCACCCATGCAAATCGAGATATTCTAATAATTCTTGGAATTTCGAAAAAAATGGAAATACCCCCAATTAGTTATTATGTGTCCGTATGCCAAGTTTCACTATAATAGACCGATTTAACAAGAAGTTTTAGCCATGAAAATATTTGCTGCTGCAGCGCTGCTCAAGCGCTGCCCGCGGCTGTTGTTGATGTTGCTGTTTAGTTGACTGCTAACATGTTTACACAGACACGAATAGATGCGCCTAGGCATACATACACTTACACAGACGCAATTGCTATGTAAATGTGCCATTATACACCATTTACGTGAGTTCGAATACCGAGAAAGGTAAAATCGATCAAAATTTTTCTTTTTTAATTTTCTTCATTTTTTTTTTTATTTTCTATAGTTATTGTAAACATATATACAGAGTATTTCAAAGTATATGTATGTATTTTCAAAAATACATATATATATAAAGGACATATGATCATAATATGCAGTCTTTAAAACGTGTGAGTGGAAGCAAGACACTTAATCTCCCAAAATAAAATATAAATAAAATCCAATAAAATGGTATGTAGCTGTGTATAAATTAATACATTGAACATGTATTTGTATATGGTATTTTGATTTTTCAATCATTTGTTGAACACAGAGTTTGGAGATAAAATTGCTTTATACTTAAAGGAGAGGGATGGAAAATGTCTTTGGATATTCCTTCCTAAAATCTATGTACAAACATTTTCGACAAAAAATCCTTATAAAAAACTGAAGGAAAACTGAATCCTCCAAATTGTATATAAAGGAAAAGAGAAGACCAGATATAGTCCAGAGCGTTTTGAATTCATATGTAAAAACGAAGGTGATGAAACAAACAAAAATATATAAGCCGTAATTAGCAGCGAAATAAAAAACTTTTGAACAAATAATTATGAACTTCTATAAAATGGTGACAAAGCAAATCGAAGAATTTCTAAATCAGTTCGAGGACATGATTTTCGTTGAACATTATAAGCGAACATTATAAGTGATGAAATGAATCAATCTCGATTCATAACCTCACGCTTTGGAACACATTTGGAAACATGTCCTTGGTCAAATGATAAGGTAGACGCTGGACCAGACACTTGCTTTTGTCATGCTGCTCCACTTTTAACGAAGGAAGCGGCGAATCTAATAGATCTTTATTATAAGCTCACAGCTCGGTGCATAAAAAAAGAATAAAATAAATTCATATCGTTAAACTAAAATAACATTTATTGTTCCATTTCTCTTTTCTTAAAACTAGCCTTAAATAATTTTAAAATAAATCTATCATTAAAACTGTAATCAGATTTCCTAAATTTTTTTAGTAAAGTTCTCAAACTTTTTTTTTACTTTTATGTAAAGCATACATCATACAGTAATGACCGCAGGTATTAGAAAAGTACCCCTGGATTTGTTGTTTGTTATATTTAAATTTGTATTAATTATTTTTTAAAAACTATACAAAATCAATATTTTGAGGATACTGCCCATATGAATAAAAAAACTCTAATTATACTCTGTACATGAAATGTACAAGAGTATATTAGGTTTGCGGGAGCTGAAAAATGTAACAGGCAGAAGGAGGCGTGGCAGACCCCACAAAGTATATATATTCTTGATCAGCATGACGAGACGAGTCGATCTAGCCCTGTCTGTCTGTCTGTCCGTCTGTCCGTCTGTCCGTCCGTATGAACACCTGGATCTCAGAGACTATAAGAGATAGAGACACCAAATTTTGCACGAAGATGCGTTATGTGTGTATTCTATACGAGTTTGTTTTATTTTTTTGATTTTCCCCCCCACTTCCCCCCTATGGGGGTTTTCCCGATTTTCCATTCGTATAATCGCCTATATCTCGGAGACTATAAGACCTAGGAACACCAAATTTTAGTCCCAGATGCCTTATGTGAATACGCAGAAAATGTATATTTTGGAATTCCCCTCCCTCCCCCCTCTACCCCCGCAAATCGTAACTCCCGTAATTCTTGGAATTTCGAACTAAAATTTTGGAAATACCCCCAGTTAGTTATTATGTGTCCGTATGCCAAATTTCATTATGATAGACCGATTTAACAAGAAGTTATAGCCATAAATATATTTGCTGATGCAGCGCTGCTGCAGCGCTGCTCAAGCGCTGCCCGCGGCTGTTGTTGATGTTGCTGTTTGGTTGACTGCGAAAATGCTTACACAGACACGAATTGATGCGCATAGGCATACATACACTCACACAGACGCAATTGCTATGTAAATGTGCAATTATACACCCTTTACGTCAGTTCGAATACCGAGAGAGGTAAAATCGATCAAATTTTTTTTTTTATTTTCTTAATTTTTTTTATATTCTATAATTATTGTAAACATATGTACAGAGTATTTCAAAGTCGGGACACCCGACTTTAGCTTTTTTACTTGTTGTTGTTATTATCAAAGTAAAATGCAACCCAGTGAGCACCAGGCTTATTTGAAGGATCAGTGTTGGCTACAATAACTTAGGGCCTTTTGAGTATTTGTGTTGGTAGCTTATTTGAGGGATAAACTGCTCCAAATATATGTCTTGTTGATGAGTTTACTTTTAGGAAACTTTCGATCTGTAGAGTATTCATTTTTAGTTTTATTTCATGTATTATATCATTATTTTCACGTTTCGATGTTTATCAATATCAAGCATTGAATCGTATGCACAATAAACGAGGCATGTAACCGCTTCAGTTAACGGATCTGCAAAGCGTCCTTCAATTCGTATTGTTCCTTGGGAAAATAAATTGGAACAGACTGTAGAGTTTGAATGATCAGCTGTTAAATCAAATGCTAATATAAAGTTGCTTTTATCAAACATTTCTTTTGAGCTCTGACTGTTTGTTGGATTTGAGTAATCAAACTCTAAGGCTTGCGATGGAATTTGTTCTCCATTGACAAGAAGATTAAATCTTTGAATTTTAAAATTTTCAAAGCTGAATGGATCCAGTGATCGATTTCCTGAATATGGCTTATTTTTCACCATACAAAAGGCAATAAAAATTGGTAACTGCCGAATTACAACATTATCAATTGATAGTGTGTTTTTTCCTGGATAAAGTGTATTTTTCATTATTTCATGAATATTTGTGCTTCTACTTGTAATATTTTTAATGAGGAATCTGTGTTTTCTTCCATCAAATAGAATGCCGTTTTTATAGCCTGTACGCAAAGGGTGAAAGGCTAGTACAAGAGCTAGAATAACCAAACTTGGCATCGAGGTTCCCCTAAGTCCTAGGCAGGTCAAGTTTATTTTTTTATTCTGATACACCGCCCCCCCCCCCCCCACTCCACCGCAATTCATGTTTTTGTTTATAAATTTCATCATGATAGGTCAATTCTGAAGAAAGTTATAGCCATAAGTAAAATCGCTGCTCATGCGCTTCCAGCAGCTCTGTCGGCAGCGCTGCCCGCAGCTGTTGTTGTTGTTGCTGCTTTGGTTCAACTTTGTGCTGCATACATACACGCATATAAACACGCATAGGTACGTGATGTAAATGTATGCTGTTAAAACTAAACATAAACATGTATTCTAATTTAATTTATTTAATTATTTTAATTAATTAATTCATTCATTTTTTTAATAATTTAATTTTTTTTAAATTTTATTTTTTTTAATTTTTCCTTTTTTGTGGAGAGTACAGGGTATTTTACTGTTGAAGTTGCTCGACTGTAGCGTTCTCTCTTGTTTTTTGTGGAGAGTAGAGGCTATTTTACTGTCGGGCTTGCTCGACTGTAGCGTTCTATCTTGTTTTTATACTCTTAACATGAAATGTATATTAGGTTTGCGCGAGCTGAAAAATGTAACAGGCAGAAGGAGGCGTGTCAGACACCACAAAGTGACAAGACGAGTCGATCTAGCCCTGTCTGTCTGTCTGTCCGTCTGTCCGTCCGTATGAACACCTGGATCTCAGAGACTATAAACTATAAAGATTTAAAGATGCGTTATGTGTGTATTCTAAACGAGTTTGTTTTATTTTTTGATTCCCCCCCCCCCCCCCCCACTTCCACACTATGGGGGTTTTCCCGATTTTCCCTTCGTATAATCGCCTATATCTCGGATACTATAAGAATACCAAATTTTAGTCCCACATGCCTTGTGTGAATACGCAGAAAATGCATATTTTGGAATTTCCCTCCCTCCCCCCTCTCCAATGCAAATTTTAGATTTGTTGTGATTTTTTGTAGTTCCCGTAATTATTGGAATTTCGCACTAAAATTTTGGAAATACCCCCAGTTAGTTATTATGTGTTCGTATGTATAAGTATAAGTTTCACTATGATAGACCGATTTAACAAGAAGTTATAGCCATAAATAGAATTGCTGCTGCAGCGCTGTTCAAGCGCTGCCCGCGGCTGTTGCTGATGCTGGTGCATTGGTTGACTGCACACATGTTTACACAGACACGAATAGATGCGCATTGGCATACATACACTCACGCAGACGCAATTGCTATGTAAATGTGCAATTATAAACCCTTTAAGTGAGTTCGAAAACCGAGAAAGGTAAAATCGATCAACATTTTTTTTCCTAATTTTCTTAATTTGTTTATTTTCTCTAATTATTGTAAACATATGTACAGAGTATTTCAAAGTCGGGACACCCGACTTTAGCTTTTTTACTTGTTTTTTTTTTTTGTGGAGAGTACAGACAGATAGTTGAAGTGCCATCAATAACATTATTATAGCTTGAATAACTGGGGTAGTATCCTTGAGTTGCTAAATGACTTTTGCTAGCACCACTACCGTAATTTAAAATAGTTTGAATATATACACGGTAATGATAATTATTGTCGCTTTGTGATACTAATGTATTATTTAAATACACGCTTGAACTTCTAAATATTGAGTGCAATATATTGTTAACTACAGTAGCAGAATCATCAGTTACGTTTTTGCCTTTTCCATCCTTAATTTGTACTACTAGTCTTAAGTATATACTTGATAAATCTCTATAAGTTTCTCCATTACCCAACCATACGAACTCAATTGAGCTTCCACCATCCAAAGACGCGATAGGATTGTATGAAACCTCCTCAGTACGCAAAATACTGCTTTGTGTTGGATGTGGTTCGAATAAATCAAGTTCAAGTTGCACTCTCTTCATCGATAAGTTTTGAAATGCAATTTGACTTTGTTCCTTTACAATATTGCGCAAAGGCTTTCTACCCAAATCACTTATTACTGCTTTACCCGTTTCTAAAGCTTGATCGTTTATTGCATTTAAACCTAAGTAAAAGAGTGGTTTCAAATATTTAAACAGGCCGCTACAAAAATTTCCTATTCCTCTTCCTTGTTGTACTATTCTGGGCGTAACGTAAAGTGTACCAATATGGCTAAGTCCGCCACCACACTGATTATGATAATATTCTTAGTAAAGTTTCTCCATGTTGTTTGATGAGTATCTGAGCACAATTCTGCTTAGGACATTATTATTTATAGTATTTCTCGTTTCCTCTTAAAAGTAAGAGTAACAAAAATTGGTGTAGAAGATGCCTGAAATGCAATTTTGTACCCACGCGAATCAGTAATTAGAATGGAAATATCCTTGATACAAGACATTTCAAGTGGGTAGTATTCCACATTTTTAAACTGTATTTGTTGAGAAATTCCATTATAGTAAAATATCCGAAGGTATCATGTTCTTTTATCCCCCACACAACGTTGTTTTATTATGTCTGTATAAATAAAAAACAACCCGGTTAGGTTCAGTTGACTCAAATATAGTACATATCGGTTATACCAACCTCCCAATCTTCCCCTATATTTTCAGGAAAATGTAGTATGTTTGTAAATGCACATTTCACATTATCAGGAAAGACATTCATAGAATTATTGCTTAGGACTGTGACAAAGAACTCATTAAAATTAGATATTTTTGAATAATAAGATATTTAAGTACTCTTTTTGCTCAGCTTTTCTGTAAGAGCGATTGTTTTCTTTTGGCGCTTGCTCTGTAAAGTAATTATCGGTTTTAACTTCTTGAAGGATAGTTTTTGTGGACTATGTTCTGATAAAGCATCATACTTTCTCTTCTTTGTTATTGTTACAAATTCAGGTTTGTCCTAGAATGAAGGCATCTGATTTTCATTCTCGTCTCTTAAATTTTGAGAATAATTTAAAATTGTTGTTTCATTTGGATTCGTATAGTTTATATCATCTGTTTGGGTTTGGTTTGGGTTGGATAATTCGTCTAAATTTTTCTCATATATCTCCTTATGCCTTTTAGACAAAATACATGGAATTGGTTTCCTTTTTTTATTTAAGTAAATGTTGAGTTCTTGTCGTATTTTTATCCACTTGTCAAAATCACTGAGCCTTTTGGTCAGAAAAATAGGTAGCAGCTTTATATTTATTAAATTTTCTCCCGTTTCGTCATGCACAAGTTTGTGATACTTGTATATGTTAGGATGTAGAACTATTACTTTAGTTTATTGGTTTTTCTTTTTAAAAATTTTCTAAAATCTTTCCAAAAATGCCCCAAGTAAAGATGAAATTAAAATGAAATGAAATTGTATTAGAACTTTTCTCTTTGAATTTATTGAGCGTTTTGGGCACGAAATCTTACGTAGTACATTTTTATACTGTTTCAGATGTTGAAGTTGTTTTAGGCTCTTTTTGTAAACCATTTTCTGTTATATCGCAGTAGCAATATGAGAATTCTGCACTGAAAATACTTGTACGAAACCTTCTCCATAGCACCTAATGACTCGATTAATATTTTCACTTATCAACGACTGTTTCATATGAAGAATATTTCTTAAAAAAGTGTTTTTTCCAGATCCTGAAGGTCCACTAATTAGCATTGTAAACGGGTGTACAAATTGAACAAACATTTTGTAAATTAAATTTCATATATTTCGTAATTCGAATTTTCTAGGAATACAAAAATATTAAACAAATTATTGAGGGCACATTTGGTTGTTAGTTTTGCATGTATTTTACAATTAGTAAAGTAGTTTGGGAAACAAGATAGGCTTTTTCCCATATCAACATCCACAATATTAGTCCAGTCCAGTCCATTTATATTCATCAGGGTTACTGCATTTTCGTAACATCATTATCCAGCTCCTTAGTAACATAGGGAGGTTTAAAATGGAAAAAATTTGGTAGCACTGAACCAGTTTGCATGAATGCCAATTCCTTAACAAAGATTTGCTTATTATTTCCATACACATATTGAAAATCCACTGCTGCGCTTGAATTTCTATCGATTTTTAACATTTCGACTTGATGACAATTTCAATACTGAGTTCATTTGATTAAATCATAGACTCTTTATATAGAGGCAGCAAAGACATTTTCTAGTTAGTTCGTCAGACATTTTCAAATAAAATGGATTATCAGCTAACAAGCAAATGCAAAAAAAAAAACAAGATCATGAAATTATTTTTGGTTTCGAATATTACATAATACATAATCTAAAGTTAAAATGTGGATTTTCTACAAGCCGAAAATTTACTCCTATCGTTTGGATTCAACAAAACAAAAATAACTGGATTGGATTAGAAAAAGAGGAGTGAATTCAATTACTAACCTATAAGGAGTATATTCAATTAAAACTTGATCAATACGAGTTTTTAATGCCTGATACTATAATAGACCACCCTCTATTGCAGACAATAAAATGTAATTTTAAATTTAGAACAAGAAAGGAATGCTAAAGTCGAGCAGGCTCAACTCTTAAATACCCTGTACCACCCCACAAAAAAGTAATTAAATTAATTAATTAATTAAATTAAATTAATTAACTAAATTAATTAACTAAATATTAACTAATTAAATATAAAATATTCCATGCATGCATACATTTACATTTACATCAGAATCGTGTTTGTGTACTTGTACATATGTATGTATGTGTGCATTGGGCCTGGTTATATGGCTATAACTTTCTTTCCGATCATTCTATCATAATGAAACTTGGTATACGGATATATAATTACGAACCTAATGTGACTACCAAAGTTCAAAATTCCAAGAATTACGGGAGTTATAGAAAATCATTATTAGGGGGGGGGGGGGGGGGGTGTATCAGAAAAAATGAACAAACTCGTCCTTTCTCGGTCTCAGGAGAATCTGTATACCAAGTTTGGTTATTCTAGCTCTTATACTTTCGGAGATCCTTGCGTTCATACAGACAGACGGACAGACAGACAGACGGACAGAAGGACATGGCTATATCGACTCGGCTTGTCATGCTGATCAAGAATATATATACTTTGTGGGGTCTACCAAGCCTCCTTCTGTGAGTTCCATGTGCACTCGCACAAAACTAATATACCCTTGTACCCTTTGGGTACAGGGTATAAAAAATGATAGACAGTGTATTTTGACGTTGAACCAGTAGTTGAGTTTGATAGTGAAATATGGAGGTCGTTTTCATTAAGAGTTGGTGTAATGGTAGCAACATTTTTTTGCTGGAATACAAAAGCAGATCTCTTTTATTTATCACAATCACATAATTCCTAAATGTGTAGAGCTTAATAAATATGAAATACATTTAAGCGAATTGAATGCTGCATATTCGCAAGATGTCCAAATAGATTTAACTCGCATATGTTTTGAAATTTCTAAAAAGATGTGTAAGGAAATAAAACATGATGTTAGTGTGTATAAGCAAACAGTTTTACAAAAGCAACTTAGAAGAGAGACATTAATTAGAGTACATAAATATAAAGTTTAAAACAAAAGAGAACGCTACAGTCGAGCAAGCCCGACAGTAAAATAGCCTGCACTCTCCACAAAAAAAAAATTTTTTTTTAAATTAAATTTAAAACAAGATAGAACGCTACAGTCGAGCAAGCCCGACAGTAAAATAGCCTGTACTCTCCATAAAAAAGAAAAAATTAAAAAAAAAAAAATTTTTTTTTAAATTAAAAAAAAATAAAATTAAAAAAAAAATGAATGAATGAATTAATTAATTAAATTAAATTAGAATACATGTTTATGTTCAGTTTTAACAGCATACATTTACATCACGTACCTATGCGTGTTTATATGTGTGTATGTATGCAGCACAAAGTTGAACCAAAGCAGCAACAACAACAACAGCTACGGGCAGCGCTGCTGACAGAGCTGCAGGCAGCGCATGAGCAGCGATTTTACTTATGGCTATAACTTTCTTTAGAATTGACCTATCATGATGAAATTTGGCACACGGACACATTAGTACCAACTGAATGTACCTACCAAAATTTATTTCAAAATTCCGAGAATTACGGAAGTTATAAGAAAAAACATGAATTGCGGGGGAGTGCGGGGGTGCATCGAAAAAAAACTCAAACTCGTACTTTCTCGGTCTTAGGAGAATCTGGATACCAAGTTTGGTTATTCTAGCTCTTATACTTTCTGAGATCCTTGCGTTCATACGGACAGACAGACGGTCAGACGGACAGACGGACGGACAAGGCTATATCCACTCGGCTTCTCATCCTGATCAAGAATATATATACTTTGTGGGGTCTGCCACGCCTCCTTCTGTGTGTTACATACATGCGCACAAAACTAGTATAGCCTTTCACCCTTTGGGTACAGGCTATAAAAAATAATGAATGAATTAATTAATTAAAATTAATTAATTAAATTAAATTTGAATACATGTTTATGTTCAGCAGTTTATGTTAACAGCATACATTTACATCACGCGTGTTTATATGCGTGTATGTATGCAGCACAAAGTTGAACCAAAGCAGCAACAACAACAACAGCTGCGGGCAGCGCTGCCGACAGAGCTGCAGGCATCGCATGAGCAGCGATTTTACTTATGGCTATAACTTTCTTCAGAATTGACCAATCATGATGAAAGACACATTAGTACTAACTGGATGTACATACCAAAATTCCGAGAATTACGGAAGTTATAAGAAAAAACACGAATTGCGGGGGAGTGGGAGGGTGCATCGAAAAAAAACTCAAACTCGTACTTTCTCGGTCTTAGGAGAATATGGAAACCAAGTTTGGTTATTCTAGCTCTTATACTTTCTGAGATCCTTGCGTTCATACGGACAGACGGACGGACAGACAAGGCTATATCCACTCGGCTTCTCATCCTGATCAAGAATATATATACTTCTGTGTGTTACATACATGCGCGCAAAAATAGTATAGCCTTTGCACCCTTTGGGTACAGGCTATAATGAGTAAAGAACAAGTTCTTTTTGAAATTCATAAACAAGCTAGAAAAAACTTTACTCAGCGCAAATTTGTACAAAAAGTATTAAATGATAATTGGCAAATTAATTTAGTTGAAATATTCCATATCAAATATCCAATAATGGATTCCGTTACAGTAAAAAAAACTTCTGACGACATTGTGTAGTTATAGGCTTTTCTATAACTAATAATATGCAAGAATTATTGTTCAACTGTGCGAAATAGTTCGATTTAATTTCCGACTGGTTGGTTGCGATTGAAAACCATATTACAAGTTCAATATTAAGCGACGAAAAGAAAACTATTATGTACAATGTATATTATGTATATTGCCGAAATGCAATTCAATTTAGTAACTATTGCCGAAGTGCAATATTAAAATAGAAATTAATCGAGTAGACGGAAACTAGGGTTTACCGTACCGACACAAGCGAAAACGAACGATGCGACTTAACTATTGGTTAACAAACAAGCAAGTGATTCGGCCGCCTTAGGCAAAATTATAGCAATTTAAGAACAATGCGTAAAGAAAAATAGGAATTTGAGCGACAAAGCAAACAATGAGCTACATTACGTTAAATGGCTCAACTTGCTTCGCATACCAAATTACAAATTGAGTGATTTTATAATCGAATTAAACAAATGTATTTATGATGAATTGTTGACTTTTGGCTGTGGCGACTTCATAACCAAACATTCTCCCCCGTTGAAGAACTTGGGTCTTCAACAGAATCCTGTTTCTGCAGTGGACACAGCTTGCGAACGGCTTTTCTGATTAGTCCAGTGGCAGTCTCCAGCTCAGCAACCCTCACGACGTTATCTGCTCCAGGGATCAGGTTGACGACTTGTGCCAGCAGCCATTTGAGTGATGGCTAGTTTTCGTCTTTGACGAGGATGACATCGTTGATGCAGATGCCAGGCTGGTCCTTACGCCACTTGGATCTCTGCTGAAGTAGAGTCAAATACTCTTCGCGCCAGCGCGCCCAGAACACCTGCTGATAGTAGGTGACCTGCTGCCATATATCCAAGCGATTGAAATTGAGCTTGGTTATGTCCAGCTCAATGTAGGACGACAGAGGTGCAGTGCCTATAAAGTGCGCTGGAGTCAAAACATCGAGTTCGCCAGGATGCTCTGAAAGCGGTAATAAAGGACGTGAATTAATAATGGCTGTGATAGTGCAGTCAAGCGTATGGGTATACCAGTTGGGGGGAATGTCAACAATTTTGATTTTGACAAAGCCATAGTAAGAAGCTTGGCAGCTAAGTCTAGCCAGTCAATCGATCCGTTGTTCATGTCTATCAAACCAGTCTGCGGTTTTGAATTTACTTTTGACCATTTACACAAGAGCGCACTAAAGCCGTCGTTCATGTTACTTCATATTTTTAATGGCAGTGATTGCCGCTGTGGTCATTTGGCCAAGATCAAAATATAATTAAAGTGGGCAGCCCATCAAAATCAAGTAGCGAACGCCCAACAGGTCTGAAGAAGTGGTGCTTGGCAGTCTTCACTGCCGCCTCCCAAAGCCCACCAAAATGCGGAGAACGAGGAGGGATGAATCGCCAATCTATGTAGTCAGCCAAACAAAACTCTTGAAGCACCTTCAAATGTTTGCTGCTCTCAAAGAGTCGTTTAAGCTCAGCCATCACGTTCTTTGTACCGACGAAGTTTGTTGCATTGTCCAACCATATGCGAGTTGGCCGACAACGCGTCAAAATAAACCTTTTTAATGCGCTCAGGAACGATCCAGTGGTTAAGTCTTTCACCAACTCCAAGTGCACGGCCTTCGTGGAGAAACAAATGAAAATGTTAATATAGCATTTAACCATAGCCTTGTTACGCACTTCATTCTTGTAGAAGAATGGGCCACAAAAATCTACGCCTGTGGCCATGAACGGTTGCGATAACCTGACGCGATCCTCAGGAAGGTCAGTCATGATGTGCTCCAATAGACGTGGCTTTGCTCGAAAGCATAACGTGCATTTATTAACAACACGGGCGACTGTTTTGCGACCTCCGATTGGCCAATATCGCAATCGAATAGATGTCAAAAGCGAACGTGGTCCAGAATGTAGATTTTGCTCATGAAAATGAGCTATGAGTGCGAATGTGATTGGATGGCGTCTGGGCAGTATAATTGGGTGTTTGGCCTCGAAGTCAAGTGTCGAGTTTCTCAAACGCTTGCCAACGTGCATCAATCCAAAATTGTCGATGAAAGGCGATAACGAAGCGATGTTACTAGATGATTTAATAGATCGAGATTGTTGGAGGGCCTTGTAGATGCGCCCTCTGTATCAAACGAAGCAATATTTGTGTGCCGTGATGCACGCAATCCACAGTTAGTCCGGGAATCCGTATTCAGTGCAGGAACTTGTAGATATATTGGCAAAGCTATTGGCATATTTACACTCCTTGCTGATGTCCTGAAATGGGCAGGAACTCAGAAGCACCTTTTTTCGCTGCCCCGGCAAAGTCAAAACTGGTGCGCAGGAAGTAGGTCAAAAAGCTTTGTCCTCAGCAAGAAATGATGGGCCATGAAGCCATAGTGCTGACTGGACAAGCTCGCTGGCAAATGCTCCTCGTGAGAGAATGTCCGCTGGGTTGAGATGAGTAGGTACATACCGCCAATTCATGTCCGAAGTCAACTCTGGAATGGTTGCTATCCGATTCGAGACAAAGGTTTGGTATCGGGACGGGTCGCTGTTTATCCAGGGTAATGCGACGACAGAGTCGGACATGCAATAATACTGGCAGCTAAATAATGCCATCTGCGTGATTTCAGTGACCAACTGCGCCAAAAAGACAGCTCCAATCTGGGCACAGTAATTGTCCTCAGCGGCGCCACTCGCGATCTTGAGCACAACAACTCAACCTTGCGACCTTTTGATGTAACAGATACGACATATACGCCAGCTCCATATGCATCCATACTTGCGTCGCTAAATCCGTGTATTTCAAGTGCACCGCCGGGGAGAAGAACTAATCTGGGAAACTTCAATCTCTGCGTCTGTTGAAAGTCTGAAATTAAGTTATGCCAAGACGTGATTAAGTTTTTTCTTCCAAAGCGTTTGAAGGAATGTTTTTGCCTTTGCAATTACCGGACCGATGAGACCAAGCGGATCATAAAACCGTGCGATAGTAGATAGTACGGATCGCTTGCCAGGCTTAGTAACAGACTGAATGGGAGTAAACGAGAACATGAAGCAATCTGACGCAGGATCCCATGCAAGGCCGAGTGTATTAGCGATATCGCTGCCGTCATCGAATTTTAAAAGTGTTTCTTTGTCGAATTTCCATTAGAACATTTGGATCACTTGAGCACCATTTACGCAGCATAAATTGTCCTTTCTCCATCAGACCTGTTGTTTGCCGCATGATTTCAAGACCTTCTTCTACGGATTCTCCACCAGTAATAAGTCACGACGCAAAATCGTAAAGCCAATAGGGTACGAAGTCTGCTCGTCTGCAGCAAGTTGATGCAGTTGGGCCAGCCATGAGGATATCATTCAAAGAATATCCAGACGAAGTAGCTGCCGAACCATCAAACACGACCCTCAACTTTGTTGTACTGCTCTCTTCTTTGAGGACGCAATGATGCGGTAGAAAATATCTACAATTTGCGAGCGATCCAGTTCCAACGTTGGACATATGTCCCAAGTCCAGGTATTCTTGAATGAATGACGAATATTTAATCTTTAAATCCGGATTTCGATCAAGCTTTCGTTCCAAATTTAAAAATCCGCGATGAGCTTGAACGTATGAATCTCCAAGCAAACGAGCAGAATATTCGCCAGTAGACAGGCGAGTGCAATTAGCCTTAAAATGCTCTTCTCAATCAAGCTCCTTATTTGTGTGTTTGACGACTTGATCATGGCAGGCCTCAAGCTCCCAAAAACTACGAACCATACGCTCTATTTGTGTATTAGATTCGACGTCTCCAACTGATTCTTGTGCTGCTGCAACCAAAGCCTCCAGTAACTACCCATCCGAATTTGGTCTTTTGCAGTAACGGCAATCAAGGAGCCAATTTGATTTGGCCAACACACAACAGCTCATAGAAAAGGCTGGCACCGATGAGCATGTCAATTTGCTGAGGTCGATAGAATGCAGGAACTGCTAGCCGTAGGTTGCTAGGAATGTTCCATTTGGTAATGTCTACCGAAAAGTTAGGCTGATTTTCCGTGATGGCAGGAGCAACCAGCGCAGAAATGTCTGTAGAATAATCCGATGAATTCGATTTTAAGCAAAGTTGCACAACACATCCATCGGAAACGATATTAGTGTCACCTAAACCTGACACTGAAGTGGACGATTTTGTTTTTCGCAATTGCAAATGATGCGCAAACCGTAAGGTAATTATATGCAGCTGCGATCCAGCGTCTAGCAGTGCACGACAAGGAACCCAGGTGCCTGCGTTATTTTTTACATGAATAACCACAGTAGCCAGGAGCACAACATCCGAAATGAGATTATGGGCAGGCTCTGATGACAACGATGGTGAAATAGCAGTAAGCGCGCTGCGCGACAAGAATGATTGCAAGTGGGCAGGAGGCTGTGAACCAGAAACAGACAGCTGCTCAGACGAAACGAATTGCGAAGCTGCATTGTGGAAATGCAGTATGCTATGGTGTTTGGAACCACAAAATCTACATGATCCCGAGTTACATGTTCGCATTCTGTTTCCTTTCTTCATGCAATTGACGCATAAATATCGTACCCAAAGGGTGCATGTAACACACAGAAGGAGGCGTGGCAGACCCCACAAAGTATATATATTCTTGATCAGGATGAGTGGATATAGCGTTGTCCGTCCGTCCGTCTGTCCGTCTGTCCGTCTGTCTGTCCGTCTGTCCGTATGAACGCAAGGATCTCAGAAAGCATAAGAGCATACATTTACATCACGTACCTATGCGTGTTTTTATATGCGTGTATGTATGCAGCACAAAGTTGAACCAAAGCAGCAACAACAACAACAGCTGCGGGCAGCGCTGCCGACAGAGCTGCAGGCAGCGCATGAGCAGCGATTTTACTTATGGCTATAACTTTCTTCAGAACTGACCTATCCTGCCTATGATGAAATTTGGCACACGGACACATTAGTACTAAATGGATGTACCTACCAAAATCGAGAAAATTCCGAGAATTACGGAAGTTATAAGAAAAAATACGAATTGCGGGGGAGTGGGGGGGTGCATCGAAAAAAAAACTCAAACTCGTACTTTCTCGGTCTTAGTAGAATATGGAAACCAAGTTTGGTTATTCTAGCTCTTATACTTTCAGAGATCCTTGCGTTCATACGGACAGACAGACGGACGGACGGACAAGTCTATATCGACTCGGTTTCTCATCCTGATCAAGAATATATATACTTTGTGGGGTCTGCCACGCCTCCTTCTGTCTGTTACATACATTCGCAAAAAACTAGTATAGCCTTTCATCCTTTGAGTACATTTAAAAACAAATTAAGACGCACTATTTTCGATAGTACTTTCTCCAAAGAACAAGTCGCGCTAGTTTTTAAATGTTTTAACAAATTTAATATTCAACTTATCCTAAAGAAAGAACAACCGACCAAAACCGAAACGATAGTCCCATTTAAAAACAAATTAAGACGCACTATTTTCGATAGTACTTTCTCCAAAGAACAAGTCGCGCTAGTTTTTAAAAGTTATTTAAAACCTAACAAGACGTGTGCGATTCTAGTGGCAGACGAAACCTTCGAAATTGTCAAAACAGTATTTATGGAATATTTTTCCCAATCTGGAATATATAAAATAATAAGATGTAGAACACTATTAAAAGATATCACGGATACGAAGCTGCAAGACATAGAGATCAAAACATACCATATCAACAACAACCATAGGGGAATAGACGAAACCTTACTGCACTTAAAGAGAATTTACTTCCCCTATATGAAACAAAGAATAACAAGCATTATAAATAGTTGCGAAATTTGTCAAACATTAAAATATGACAGACAGCCGCAAAAGATTATGTTTAAAGAAACTTAAACCCCAAAGAAACCTTTAGAAATACTTCACATAGATGTATATACAATCAATAATAAAATGATTCTAACAATAATCGATAAATTCTCCAGATACGCAATTGGATATACAATTCCAGCTAGAGATAGTATCAATATCGTAAAAGGAATGCGAAACTATATTAACACATTTGGTATACCACTTAAAATCGTTTGCGATCAAGGGACGGAATTCGCGAATAAATTATTCAGTGACTTTTGTAGACAGTACAACATCCAAATACACATAACTTCGTTCCAACAGTCATCAAGTAATGCACCAGTAGAGAGACTGCACTCTTCCCATACGGAAATATACAGAATAATATTTGAAAAGAAGAAGGCTCTAAAGATTCTGTTAGACCACGAAGAAATTCTGTCAGAAGTTTTTACCACGTATAACAACTCAATACATTCAGCAACAAAATTAACCCCACTTGAATTATTTACCGGACGTACACATACTTTTCAAAAAGACAGAACGTTTAATACAGAGCAAGAATATCTTAGGGAACTCAATGAATTCAGGCAAAAACTATACCAGGAAGTAAAACAGGAAGCGGAAGCTTCAATAGAGGCCAGAAAACAAAAATTAAATAAAGAAAGAACAAATCCCATTCTGTTACAAAGAGAAGACATAGTCTATAGGAAAGAAAACCGACGAAATAAGCTCATGCCTAGATTTACGAAATATAAAATTGAAGAAGATAACGATTTTACAATAACTACTAATAAAAAACAAAAAATTCATAAGTCTAAGACAAATAAGAATTATATTAAACATATCCAAAAATAATAATCATAAGTCTAAGACAAAAAAGAATTATATTAAACATATCCAAAAATAATAAGATTATTTATAGCCCATGCTGCAAAGCCTGGGTGGCTGGTAATCAAAATACAATGCCCAAGAACAGACACCGCCTTTTACAATTTTCCATGCAAGTATAAAGAACTGAGAGATGGTTGGTTACAAAAGAAGCAGTTCCGATTATTCAGTGTGTTGCGGAGGACGTGTTCGACCACCTGCTAAAAACTGACAAAAGCATAGAAGAATAGTTGAATATAATAGTCTCTGACTACATTAAAACTGAAGAGAGCGTTTTATTTTTAAACAAATGCGTCCATCGATTACTTACACCAATGTTTATTGGTAACTCCTTCGAGCGGCGAACCGCGCGAAAGCTGCCAAAAACTTTTCCGTGGTTAGATCGGATGTAGCTTTTAAGTGGATAGATTCGTGCCAAAGCACACGAAGCCCTTAGTTATTAGACAGGCGCGGACAGTGTAATTCTTTATCTCAAATGGGCCCTGTGTGTGAAAAAGGGGCGGGGGAAGGGGGTTTGGGGGTGCTACGTGGGGCTGGAAGGCTTCCCATCAGCTGAGTCTGCAGCCGTTTCTTATGCAGATCTTGCACGAGCTGATTATGGTTTTGGCCAAGTCGCGTATGCGGGGGATCCAATATTTGGACCGGACCAGGCTGATAGTCAGTTGTGCTCCACCATGCAGTGAGAGGCGTTGAGTGAAGTGGACTAGGAGCCGCGAGTATACGTAACTGTACGGCGGGATGATCGGATGTTGTTCGTCATAGCTCAGCGAGCTAGAGGCGACGAGCCGGCCGCATGCCCGCATGACTCCGTGATCGTTCTCAGAGGGGCTCAAATTTAGTAAGCGGCTACCATTCGATCCGCTAGGGCGCTGTATTCCTGTGGATACTCCCTCCTTTGCGTGTAGATCGTCAGGATCCGCTGCGCCTCTGCTAACTCCTGAATGTACGCGACTACTCTTAGTGCTCTGCCCAGATCGGAGAACCGTTCAAGAAGGTGTGGAGGAGAGGGCCATGTGGCGAGATGCGATTGGATGTTGCGTCTGTTGGTCTGTTTCCTTTGGGGCCAGGTCCTGCGCTGGCCAGTTGTCGCGGGAATTTCGGAATCATGCCGGCCCATGCCACCACAAGTCGCTACCTTCCAACTCCTGCGGCGAGACGCCTCTGCTAGCGGGATCTGCTGGATTGTGCTCAGACCGCACATGGTACCACTCCTGATTGTTTGTGACTTGCCCAATCCTGGCCACTCGGTTGGCCACAAAGGTGGTCCAGTTGCGCAGCCAGGTAAACACGATGGACGAGTCGATCCAGTACTGCGTCGGGAAACTGCTAAGTGGGAGAATGGCCGCGCACATGTCGGCCAGGAGCAACACGCCGCATAGTTTCAGGCGCGGCAATGACACCGTCTTGGTAGGGGCAACTCTCGTCTTAGGTGCCAGAAGGTGAACTTGTACACGTTGTTGAAATTCCGTCCGCACTTTAATTGGGGCTCCGTAAGCCTTCTATGAGGTGTCGCAGAAGCCGTGGTACTGCCACCTGGTATCTGGTGGGCGGAAGCGGACCCATCTTGGGATCCGGATTCGGTCGAGCGCTGGGTAGCTGTGCAGGAAATCGTGCCACCTCAGGAGTAGGTTGTCAGGAAGAGGATCATCCCATCCGATGCTGCTCAGCCAAATCTCCTGCATGAAGATTTTGGAGCGAATTATGAAGGGGGCCAGCCAGCCTGCTGGGTCGAACAATTTCGCTATTTGTGGCAGGACCTCCCGCTTTGTGAAACTTGGTTTCGGCACCAAGATGGAGCCGACGAAGAGAAACTTATCGAATGCCCAGCGTCTTCGTGGTGCTGGCATCTTCTATATCTATGAGGTCGGTGTGCAGAAGATGGTGGTCAGGCAGACTCCGCAATAACTCCATTTCGTTCGTGATCCACTTTCAGAGCGGGAAGCCAGCCGCGTTAAATGCCCGCTGGAGTTCATCGATGGATGAAAGCGGGCGCCCCAGCCAGGACGTCATCCACGTACATGTAGTCGGTGATCATCCGGCTGACCAGCGGATATTACGAACGTGAGTCCTCTGCGAGCTGTAGAAGGACTGGGATGGCTAGAAAATGGGCGCAGTTCACCCCAAAGGTGTCCAGCTCAAAGTCACACAAGTCTTCGGCTGAATTGCGGTGCTGGATCCTCTGGAAAGGGGTGCGCTCAGCGTGGACCCGAATCTTCCGATATATCTTGGTGATGTCGGCGCTGAACACGTACCGGAAAGAACGCCATTTCAGGACCAGCAGGGTCAGATCAGATTGGAGGATGGGTCCCGCATGTAGTACGTCATTTAGGCTCTTCCCGTTTGAAGAAGGGCTGGAGGCGTTGAAAACCATGCGGAGTTTCGTGGTGACGCTGTCCGGTTTCAAAACTGGAACATGTGTCCCAAGGCTAAGTATTCCTGGATTACTGCGTCGTATTGCTCCTTCAGCGCTGGGTTCTTTCTAAGCCGAGCCTCGCTTGGCCCAGCTTTACGTGCCCAGCTTTACGTGCTCCGGATCCTTGAATGGGAGCCACACAACGTATCTTCCGTCCGTCTGCCTTCCTGAAGTGCTCGTGAAAACTTGCTCGCATCTGCCGCCTTGGAGCAGCTGGCTGGGACATCTTCCACCTCCCAAAACTTAGTGAGCAATTTGTGAGCAATTTATGAGCAATTTGTCTTCTCGCGTACTTGGAAGGAGGAAACGGTCCTCTGCTCAGAAATGGGCACACGACCAGTCAAGATCCATCCGAAGACTGTCTCCTGAGCGCGCAGAAAGCCGCAGACGCTGGAATTTTATCGCAGATGAGCACGTCTACAGGCGAACTCCGGTAAAATATGGGGTCTGCCAACGGCCGATTTGGCAGATCCTTCAAAACTTCTGGGGGGAACGAATAGGACGGCAGATCCTATCTCTATCTCAACTGTAGAATTGGTGGGCGAAACCAACTTAAAGCTGCACACCTTGATGGTGAGGCCCGAAACGGTTCTATTGATGCCAGAAAACTGGGCTCTAATCTGTTGAAAAGGGAGTTGAAGCCGGTTGTTTTTGCACTACTTGGAGCGGACGCCTTCTGAATCTGCTCAGTGAGCAGTGAGGCGCACCGCTCATAAACGGAATAGCAGTGCTCATACTCTGACTCCATTGCTTGCTTGTCGCTGGCGCTGGCCTCCAACTGATCTAGAGCGTGGAAGCAGCGCTCACGCTCCTGCTCGACCTTCTCCCACAAGATGCGGACTTGGTCCAAGCGGATCTGGAGCGTGGCAAGCGATGCGTCCAAGGCGGATTGTGAAGAAATTCGCGTCTCGAACTTGCTTAGGATATCGCTAACCGAAATGAAGTCATTTAATGCCATTCTGATACTCTTCGCGCACTTATCACTGACTGATTTAGTAGTCAGGAAGTCTTGACGGTGGTAGGCACCTTCACGGACAGTTGGGGCGAAAGGCTGGTCTTCTTTGGAACAGGAGACGAAGCTGTACTTAAAGACAACGGCTAAGGGCTGCTTTTCTTGGAAGCGGCAGGCGAAACTTTCTTCACCGACACCTGTGGACTCGGACTGACTCTCTTAGAGGTAGAAGGTGAAGCTTCGTCTACAGATAACGCGGTCGGAACCGAACGTATCCTCTTTGCCTTCAATAGGCATACTAGGCTCTCACACGAGCCAAATAATGTGAACTTGCAAGCTGAACGTACAGGCAGTAGTAACACGTACATAAATAGCAAAGCTTAACGTAAAGGCAGCAGCAACACGCAAATAAATAATAAGTCCAGCAACGAAATATATTCCACTGACAACTTTTAGATGAGGGTCCAAAGAAGTAAATTCAAGCACAAGAAGACCTTTATTGAACTTTATTTCGTTCGATTTAAGTTGAAGAAAATAGATGTGCAGCTAAATTTATGAAAACCGCTGGAGGCGCTGAAAAAATGTGGCGCGAATGCAAAGGAAATAAATGCAACCAATAATAAATTTGAATATATTCGCATCAGTTTCCGATGACAGTGACTGTGACCTTTCCCGATAAATCCAATTCTGCGAGACTGCACATCACTTGTTGCTTAATTGGCAATAAAAATTTATATGTGAAAAAATTTGCAAAGTTTGTGTTATGTGTTAGTGGGAATTGTGCGAATTTAAATAAAACGCATATATGGCAATTATAATCAAGCGCAGCAGATGTATGCTGTGCTGTGGTGTTAGGATATATGTATGTATATAAAATTGGTTTAAAGTTATATATGTGTGGATAATGTGTTAATAATATATGTGGATATGTGTGTATATGCAATATGTAGATATAGGCAATGTGTATATGTTTGATATGTATATGTGTATGCAATATATATATGTGTATATTCGCGCAATTGTGTATTTAAGAGTAGGGCAGCTACTGCTGCATTGCAGTGGTGGAGATTAATTTATAGAAACCTCAAGGGCATCTACATCCGTCTCCACCACTGTTCTGTCCGCCTCGTCGTCGTCGAGGATGGAGTCCTTATCATCCTGGCCTAAGGTGGCGAGCCCTCTCACGAGCTCTGACGCCTCAAAGGAATATCCCTCCTCTTCGTCCGAGGCGACCTCCATTCCCGGATTTTCTGGAACGACTGGGTCCTCGTCAACTAGTTCCACGTTCTCCGTGGTTGGCTTACCACACGCTGTGTCTCCTCTGTAGACTCGTATGGCTACCGACTTGTAGTCATACCTCGCTAAACCGCAGCATTTGGCAAGCTCGTCCACGGATTCTTTGTTTATGACTAGGAGGATCTGGCGCGTGGTCCCTTCCGGCTCCTCTACTTTGACCAAGCTCCAGTCGTCCGTCTTTATATGAGGGTTGCAGATCTGGTGAATTTGCAAAATCTCCTCCGGCTTTTCCGGCTTAGCCGATACCCTTACTCTGGTATCGTGGTCTACTGGGTATGTCACACCAGTCCACTGCTACTAATTTTCCACCTGGGTACACTTCACCAAGCGATGCTATTGATTTTGTATACGCTTGGTTGCATGTTTTGGTCCCAGGAGTGGACGGGAAGGAGTGGGTCAACCGTGACATAGCCCGGTTACCACGGGAAGCCTGACTTCAAACTGGAGGACGGCAGGTATCCAGAGTTCGCATAGTACAGACTGAGTACCCCCTCAGCCCCCTCTCACATTCCCTTTCAGCTTCACCGAATTACACTTGGTTCAAGTACCGATTGTAAAATACTCAGCTACTAGTTTATTACTAGGAGCTAACTCAACAAACAACAACATATTTTTGGTGACCCCGACGTGATCCTTACCACAGGATCACAATCATTGAGGACGCAACTGGAAAGAAAGGGTATGTCGACAAAGTGAGCTCCGTTGGGCAGCAGTTCTGGCCGTGCTCACAGAAGCACCAGAAACCTCAACGAAGCAAGGTTGATGAAGTATGCAGGGAACTGTGCCAGCTAAATCCACGTGCTAGAGATTTCGCTATTGGGCAGTTTTCCGACAATTTGTATTGGAACTATTAGTCAACAAGGCGACTAATCGAGACTTCATAGGGCAGCAGTACTGGTCGTGCTCACAGGAGCCCCAGAAACCTCAGCGAAGGAACATATCGAGGACTCCGTTGGGTAGCAGTTCTGCTCGTGCTCACAGAAGCCCCAGAAACCTCAACGTGGGAACACTTCCGGATAAATCCTCCGCCAGAAACGGACGGACCTCCATTGGTATTTAGTGTCATTGGCCTTTCATCGGTGTGAGTCGAGGCACATCCGGCTTTTAAAAGCAAAACAAAACACCTCGAACGGGTCTGACAACTAATACTAGATTGGAGAAATGGCAATTCTATCTCCAGAATTGGATTCGCTGCTTACTAAGCAGGCATCGCTGGGTGAAGAAATTCAAAACCTGATAAGGAATTACAAAAACGAAAGCTTACTACGAAGAAAGAAAGGCAAGGCTAAACCATCTTCGGGAGCAATTTCAAGCGGGCAATAATAATGTTATTGTTGCTTTAAATGGTCAAATAATAGACCACAGCTATTTTGAAAGCGACTATTACACAAAAATAATAGATATCGCTAATGAGTATTTAACTAAATATACGCAACACACAGCCATGCTTCAAACGGTTGACATGGGCACCAGCGTCTTAGGCGATAATGCTGAAACGCCACAAGGTATTGAGCCGCATATAAGGCATCAAAACGCTTTGATGAGTGCATTGTCTCGTATAATGGGACAAATGACACTTGAAAACAAACAACAACTGAGGCCTATGGTGGAGAAATATTGGAATCAAATTTCCAATCTCCATTTTCAAATCTATAGAGATTTTGAAAATCCTGACAGCCTGGGCTATAATGTAGCCAATTTTATTTCTGCTGAAAGTGCAGTTATAAAAATTAATGCAGACAGTGCACTTGACGCAACAATACAAATCAATTGTCGTTGCAGCTGCCAAAGATGTCAATACCGCAATTTGATAGTGACTATCTCAAGTGGCAACAATTCCATGACATCTTCAAGAAGATTCATGAGGCCGAACTTCCTACAATCCAAAAAATGTGGACTTGAAGGCCAATGTTCAAGGCGAAGCAGAACGACTGATTCGCCACCTCTCGCTCACTGAAGCGAACTATGATACAGTATGGAAAATGCTCAAGGATCGGTTTAACAAACAAAAACTCGTAGGCCAACCACAAGTTGTGAGTAAAGCCTGGTCAATAAAACAGTTTCATGACACCATGCATGAAACAATGGCGGCATTGAATAATATGAAGATAAACACTCTTTCATGGGATCCAATTTTACTGCACATTCTGACGAAGAAATTGGATCGCCAACGGCCAAAAGGTGAGGGGTAGACGAATCCACAGTTGGCTTCTTCGTATCCTCTTTGCTCTCTTGGCTCTCACAGGAGCCAACAAATGTGAATTTGCAAGCTGAAGGTACAGGCAGTAGTAACACGTACATAAATAGCAAAGCTTAACGTAAAGGCAGCAGCAACACGCAAATAAATAATAAGTCCAGCAACGAAATATATTCCACTGACAACTTTTATATGAGGGTCCAAAGAAGTAGATTCAAGCACAAGAAGACCTTTATTGAACTTTATTTCGTGATAAAGTAACTGCTGCCAGGAGCAATTGGTTGTACATTAATTATCGAGATTAATAATTCAGCTGCTACTCGTGACCGTGACAAATATTTGCATCAGTTTCCGATAAATCCAATTCTGCGATACTGCACATCACTTGTTGCTTAATTGGCAATAAAAATTTATATGTGAAAAAATTTGCAAAGTTTGTGTTATGTGTTAGTGGGAATTGTGCGAATGTAAATAAAACGCATATATGGCAGCAGATGTATGCTGTGCTGTGGTGTTAGGATATATGTATGTATATAAAATTGGTTTAAAGTTATATATGTGTGGATAATGTGTTTATAATATATGTGGATATGTGTGTATATGCAATATGTAGATATAGGCAATGTATATATGTTTGATATGTATATGTGTATGCAATATATATATGTGAATATGCGCGCAATTGTGTATTTAAGAGTAGGGCAGCTACTGCTGCTTTGCAGTGGTGGAGATTAATTTATAGAAACCTCAAGGGCATCAACATCCGTCTCCACCACTGTTCTGTCCGCCTCGTCGTCGTCGAGGATGGAGTCCTCATCATCCTGGCCTAAGGTGGCGAACCCTCTCACGAGCTCTGACGCCTCAGAGGAATATCCCTCCTCTTCGTCCGAGGCGACCTCCATTCCCGGATTTTCTGGAACGACTGGGTCCTCGTCAACTAGTTCCGCGTTCTCCGTGGTTGGCTTACCATCGTATGGCTACCGACTTGTAGTCATGTTTATGACTAGGACGATCTGGTGCGTGGTCCCTTCCGGCTCCTCTACTTTGACCAAGCTCCAGTCGTCCGTCTTCATATGAGGGTTGCAGATCTGGTGAATTTGCAAAATCTCCTCCGGCTTTTCCGGCTTAGCCGATACCCTTACTCTGGTATCGTGGTCTACTGGGTATGTCACACTAGTCCACTGCTATTAATTTTCCACCTGGGTACACTTCACCAAGCGATGCTATTTATTTTTTATACGCTTGGTTGCATGTTTTAGTCCCAGGAGTGGACGGGAAGGAGTGGGTCAACCGTGGCATAGCCCGGTTACCACGGGAAGCCTGACTTCAAACTGGAGGACGGCAGGTATCCAGAGTTTGCATAGTACAGACTGAGTATCCCCTCAGCCCCCTCTCACATTCCCTTTCAGCTTCTCCGAATTACACTTGGTTCAAGTACCGATTGTAAAATACTCAGCTACTAGTTTATTACTAGGAGCTAACTCAACAAACAACAACATATTTTTTGTGACCCCGACGTGATCCTTACCACAGGATCACAATCATTGAGGACGCAACTGGAAAGGAAGGGTATGTCGACAAAGTGAGCTCCGTTGGGCAGCAGTTCTGGCTGGTTCGAGACTTCATAGGGCAGCAGTTCTGGTCGTCACAGGAGCCCCAGAAACCTCAGCGAAGGAACATATCGAGGACTCCGTTGGGTAGCATTTCTGCTCGTGCTCACAGAAGCCCCAGAAACCTCAACGTGGGAACACTTCCGGATAAATCCTCCGCCAGAAACGGACGGACCTCCATTGGTATTTAGTGTCATTGATCTTTCATCGGTGTGAGTCGAGGCACATCCGGCTTTTAAAAGCAAAACAAAACACCTCCAACGGGTCTGACAACTAATACCAGATTGGAGAAATGTCAATTCTATCTCCAGAATTGGATTCGCTGCTTACTAAGCAGGCATCGCTGGGTGAAGAAATTCAAACCCTGATAAGGAATTACAAAAACGAAAGCTTACTACGAAGAAAGAAAGGCAAGGCTAAACCATCTTCGGGAGCAATTTCAAGCGTGCAATAATAATGTTATTGTTGCTTTAAAAGGTCAAATAATAGACCACAGCTATTTTTAAAGCGACTATTACACAAAAATAATAGATATCGGTAATGAGTATTTAACTAAATATACGCAACACACAGCCATGCTTCAAACGGTTGACATGGGCACCAGCGTCTTAGGCGATAATGCTGAAACGCCACAAGGTATTGAGCCGCATATAAGGCATCAAAACGCTTTGATGAGTGCATTGTCTCGTATAATGGGACAAATGACACTTGAAAACAAACAACAACTGAGGCCTATGGTGGAGAAATATTGGAATCAAATTTCCAATCTCCATTTTCAAATCTATAGAGATTTTGAAAATCCTGACAGCCTGGGCTATAATGTAGCCAATTTTATTTCTGCTGAAAGTGCTGTTATAAAAATTAATGCAGACAGTGCACTTGACGCAACAATACAAATCAATTGTCGTTGCAGCTGCCAAAGATGTCAATACCGCAATTTGATAGTGACTATCTCAAGTGGCAACAATTCCATGACATCTTCAAGAAGATTCATGAGGCCGAACTTCCTACAATCAAAAAAATGTGGACTTGAAGGCCAATGTTCAAGGCGAAGCAGAACGACTGATTCGACTGATATTCCCGGCATGACGAGCTCCTGGTATACGCCGGCGCCTAGGACGACGAACACGGAGGCTGGCGTGCGCCAGGCGATACCTCCCGGCGCCAGCTGGTCGTCCTGGTTTCCACCGTGACCAGGCACACTTCGAATACCTCGACGATCTGTGTCCGTATCCCCAGTGCTCTGGCCATGGACCAGTCAATGGAGGTCGTCGGGGCGCAGACGTTTAGCATTGCCTTCACCGTCCACCGCTTGATGCCGCCGGACAAGTAGATCGACGCTGTGGGCGCGATCGCAGTGCCCCACCTGCTCTCTCGGTTGAGAACCAGTGGATCGGAGCATGGCGGAACGGAAAGTGGCGAGCGGGAGCGGCTCGGCGTGCGAGCGGAAACGGCGTAGCGAGTTGATGCGGCCAGGTGAGATGATGCGCCATGGCGAGTTGGTGCGCTGGCGCGGTTAGTTGCGGCGATGCGGGCGGGAGCGTTGTCCCGATCGCGTGCGACCCGCTGGGGAATGCAACAGCGTATGATGTGGCTTCCCGCAGGCTTGACAGCTATCTCCACTCCGGCAGGTACCACCTGAATGCTCATGAGCCAGGCAGTTTAGGTAGTACTGGTTTATGAGCACTGCTCGTGCCCGCTTAATCGGTGGCAGCGCTTCACTTTACTTGTGGCACTAGAGCTATTTTTCAATGTTTTAAACAATTGTTGCCCATTTATTAAAATTCACTGATTGCAATCTTTTTGAATTTTTTCTCACAAACTAACATTTTTATACCCTGTACCCGTAGGGTAAAAAGGGTATATTAGGTTTGTGCAAAGTATGTAACATGCAGAAGGAAGCATCTCCGACCCCATAAAGTATATATATTCTGAATCAGCATAACGAGAGAAATCGATCTAAACATGTCCGTCCGTCCGTTTGTCCGTCCATCCGTCTGTCCGTCTGGATGAACGCAAGGATCTCAGAAACTATAAAAGCTAGAATAACCAAAGTTGGTATCCAGATTCTACTATGTCCGAGAAAGGACGAGTTACATTTCAAATGCTACCTAAACCAAATTTTGCACATATCATTTATATATAATTATCAACCGTTGTTTAAAATGTTATCCAATTCGGTAAATTCTAAGAAAAGTTATGCGCCAAACAAATTCTCTCCAGTGCAACCCCCCCCCCCCCCCCAACAAATTCGCTCTTCTTCTTCCTCCTTTTGCTTCTGCTATGGGTGCATATACCTAAGTGTCGGAAGTTTATCTGGGTACAGGGTATTTCACTGGCGGGCTTGCTCGACTGTAACGTTCTCTCTTGTTTATATCTTCAAACTCTACTCGGCTATTTGTTGTCTTTGTGGTCATACTCCTCTAAATCTAACCGAATTCTAGTTAACCTTGATGCGATGCAAACAGAGATGATAGTGGTTTATGGTCACTTTGGACTATACATTTTCTACCGTACACGTATGGTTTGAAAAATTGTATAGCCCAATAGATTGCGAGTAGTTCTTTCTCTATTATAGGTTTGTTTATTTCGCCTTTTGTGAATGACCTTGATACACAAGGTATGGCCACTTTGGCCTTTGTTGTCCTCGATGCTCTTGCGTTAACACCGCTCCACATGCAAAGTTACTAGCATCTGTAGGGATGTTAGAAGGCTTAGAGAAATCGAGATATTGCAACAAAGTTGGCTTCATTAGTGCTTTCTTTAAGTATTGGAAGGCTTCTTCGCATGCATCAGTCCATTAAAATTTTGTATTTTACTTACATAATTGTGTAATATGTAATGTTTTTTATAAATCTCCTATAATAGTTGCAGAATGGTACGAAACGTTTTGCTTCCTCCGCGTTTTTTGGTTTGGGATAATCCCTAACATCATTGTACTTTTTGTCATCGGTAAGATACCTTTGGCTGTGCATTTGTGATCAAGTTATGTAACCTCTTGACTAAAGAATGTGCACTTAGCTGGGTGTAGCTTTAGGTTGTATTTTCTACATAGGTTGAATATATCTGTAAGATTATTAATCAAGTGCGATTCAGAGCAACCTATTACTATTAAGTCGTCCATGTAGAGGAAAGCTTGAGAGGGTTTTAGGCCAGCAAAGGCTAGCGTCATCATTCGTTGGAATGAATTGGGTGCTATCTTTAACCCATAAGGCAATCGTTTGAATTGATGTGCTCCCTTGTCTGTCGAGAATGAAATTAAATTTGTTCAGTCTTTATTTAGTTCCATCTGGTGGAATCCGGACATAAGGTCGAGTGTCGTGAAAAATTTCACCCTTTCTAGCTAATCAAGAATATCGTTTATGCGTGGTAAATAGTTTATCTGCGATTAATTTTTGTTTAACTGTCTATATTCTATTACTATCCCATTACTGGAGACTACCAGAAGTGGCCCACGTTTGGAGACCTCTTCACAGCATTGTACCTCTGCAATCCGCGGCTGACTGAGATTGAAAAACTGTTTCACCTCCGCTCCAAAACCAGCGGCGAAGCAAACGTTGTGTCTAAATCGCCACTAACCAACGACGGTTTCGCCTCCGCTTGGAGAAACCTAACTAAACGTTTCGAGAATAAGCGATTGTTGGTCAAAAGTCATTTGGAAATTCTCACCACCCTCCACTCCTTCTTCTTCTTCGGAGTGTGGCATTGCCATAAAAGAACTCCAGAGCACCATCCAAGGGTGCCTAACGGCTATAGAGAACGCCAAGATAAGCAGCGAGAGCTGGGATTGCCTTTTGGTGTTTTTCTGCGCTAGCAAGCTTCCTCTAGCTACTCTTTCTTTGTGGGAACAATCTGTCAAGGATAAGTCGAAAATTCCACCCTGGAGTGACTTGAGTCATTTTCTCTCCGATCGCCGTCGCACGCTGGAAGCGATACGAATCCGCGCCAATCCGCAGTCCTGTAACCTTTGCTCGAAGGAAAACCACCCAGTGCGCCTGTGTCCGCGCTTCCTTAAAATGTCGGTCAAGTACAGCTGCGGCCAGTACTGCGCCACCACACTCTTCTACACCGTGGGTCCCCTCATCCCTCGGCGCTTTCTGCTGCGCTCTTATCGACTCTGGTTCCGAGGGAACTTTCATTTCGGAACGACTGCGCAAATCTCTTCGGCTGCCATTCCATAAGGTATTTATCTTCTTTTTTTTTAATAAGTAATAAAAGTTATGTTGGTGATATTTGTTTGTATGGTTTTTTTGGTACGTACAAGTACGTTCTAATGGTCCAAGCGAAACCAAGCATGTGCTTGTTATTTGTTATTAAATAATTGTATTCTATCTTTATGTCTTTTTATTTTCCTGCTATTTTTATCTTCTACTGTTATGTTATTTATATCATTAATTTCGATTACAACATATGGGCCTGTATTGTTCTAATCTAACTTATGACCCCTCTCTTATGACTTCCCCGCTATGGGGGTTTTCCCGATTTTCCATTCATATAATCGCCTATATCTCGGATACTATAAGAATACCAAATTTTAGTCCCAGATGCCTTATGTGAATACGCAGGAAATGTATATTTTGGAATTTCCCTGCCTCCCCCCTCACCCATGCAAATCGAGATATTCTAATAATTCTTGGAATTTCGAAAAAAAATGGAAATACCCCCAATTAGTTATTATGTGTCCGTATGCCAAGTTTCACTTTAATAGACCGATTTCACAAGAAGTTTTAGCCATGAAAATATTTGCTGCTGCAGCGCTGCTCAAGCGCTGCCCGCGGCTGTTGTTGATGTTGCTGTTTAGTTGACTGCTAACATGTTTACACAGACACGAATAGATGCGCCTAGGCATACATACACTTACACAGACGCAATTGCTATGTAAATGTGCCATTATACACCATTTACGTGAGTTCGAATACCGAGAAAGGTAAAATCGATCAAAATTTTTCTTTTTTAATTTTCTTCATTTTTTTTTTTATTTTCTATAGTTATTGTAAACATATATACAGAGTATTTCAAAGTATATGTATGTATTTTCAAAAATACATATATATATAAAGGACATATGATCATAATATGCAGTCTTTAAAACGTGTGAGTGGAAGCAAGACACTTAATCTCCCAAAATAAAATATAAATAAAATCCAATAAAATGGTATGTAGCTGTGTATAAATTAATACATTGAACATGTATTTGTATATGGTATTTTGATTTTTCAATCATTTGTTGAACACAGAGTTTGGAGATAAAATTGCTTTATACTTAAAGGAGAGGGATGGAAAATGTCTTTGGATATTCCTTCCTAAAATCTATGTACAAACATTTTCGACAAAAAATCCTTATAAAAAACTGAAGGAAAACTGAATCCTCCAAATTGTATATAAAGGAAAAGAGAAGACCAGATATAGTCCAGAGCGTTTTGAATTCATATGTAAAAACGAAGGTGATGAAACAAACAAAAATATATAAGCCGTAATTAGCAGCGAAATAAAAAACTTTTGAACAAATAATTATGAACTTCTATAAAATGGTGACAAAGCAAATCGAAGAATTTCTAAATCAGTTCGAGGACATGATTTTCGTTGAACATTATAAGCGAACATTATAAGTGATGAAATGAATCAATCTCGATTCATAACCTCACGCTTTGGAACACATTTGGAAACATGTCCTTGGTCAAATGATAAGGTAGACGCTGGACCAGACACTTGCTTTTGTCATGCTGCTCCACTTTTAACGAAGGAAGCGGCGAATCTATCGGATCGTTATTATAAGCTCACAGCTCGGTGCATAAAAAAAGAATAAAATAAATTCATATCGTTAAACTAAAATAACATTTATTGTTCCATTTCTCTTTTCTTAAAACTAGCCTTAAATAATTTTAAAATAAATCTATCATTAAAACTGTAATCAGATTTCCTAAATTTTTTTAGTAAAGTTCTCAAACTTTTTTTTTACTTTTATGTAAAGCATACATCATACAGTAATGACCGCAGGTATTAGAAAAGTACCCCTGGATTTGTTGTTTGTTATATTTAAATTTGTATTAATTATTTTTTAAAAACTATACAAAATCAATATTTTGAGGATACTGCCCATATGAATAAAAAAACTCTAATTATACTCTGTACATGAAATGTACAAGAGTATATTAGGTTTGCGGGAGCTGAAAAATGTAACAGGCAGAAGGAGGCGTGGCAGACCCCACAAAGTATATATATTCTTGATCAGCATGACGAGACGAGTCGATCTAGCCCTGTCTGTCTGTCTGTCCGTCTGTCCGTCTGTCCGTCCGTATGAACACCTGGATCTCAGAGACTATAAGAGATAGAGACACCAAATTTTGCACGAAGATGCGTTATGTGTGTATTCTATACGAGTTTGTTTTATTTTTTTGATTTTCCCCCCCACTTCCCCCCTATGGGGGTTTTCCCGATTTTCCATTCGTATAATCGCCTATATCTCGGAGACTATAAGACCTAGGAACACCAAATTTTAGTCCCAGATGCCTTATGTGAATACGCAGAAAATGTATATTTTGGAATTCCCCTCCCTCCCCCCTCTACCCCGCAAATCGTAACTCCCGTAATTCTTGGAATTTCGAACTAAAATTTTGGAAATACCCCCAGTTAGTTATTATGTGTCCGTATGCCAAATTTCATTATGATAGACCGATTTAACAAGAAGTTATAGCCATAAATATATTTGCTGATGCAGCGCTGCTGCAGCGCTGCTCAAGCGCTGCCCGCGGCTGTTGTTGATGTTGCTGTTTGGTTGACTGCGAAAATGCTTACACAGACACGAATTGATGCGCATAGGCATACATACACTCACACAGACGCAATTGCTATGTAAATGTGCAATTATACACCCTTTACGTCAGTTCGAATACCGAGAGAGGTAAAATCGATCAAATTTTTTTTTTATTTTCTTAATTTTTTTTATATTCTATAATTATTGTAAACATATGTACAGAGTATTTCAAAGTCGGGACACCCGACTTTAGCTTTTTTACTTGTTGTTGTTATTATCAAAGTAAAATGCAACCCAGTGAGCACCAGGCTTATTTGAAGGATCAGTGTTGGCTACAATAACTTAGGGCCTTTTGAGTATTTGTGTTGGTAGCTTATTTGAGGGATAAACTGCTCCAAATATATGTCTTGTTGATGAGTTTACTTTTAGGAAACTTTCGATCTGTAGAGTATTCATTTTTAGTTTTATTTCATGTATTATATCATTATTTTCACGTTTCGATGTTTATCAATATCAAGCATTGAATCGTATGCACAATAAACGAGGCATGTAACCGCTTCAGTTAACGGATCTGCAAAGCGTCCTTCAATTCGTATTGTTCCTTGGGAAAATAAATTGGAACAGACTGTAGAGTTTGAATGATCAGCTGTTAAATCAAATGCTAATATAAAGTTGCTTTTATCAAACATTTCTTTTGAGCTCTGACTGTTTGTTGGATTTGAGTAATCAAACTCTAAGGCTTGCGATGGAATTTGTTCTCCATTGACAAGAAGATTAAATCTTTGAATTTTAAAATTTTCAAAGCTGAATGGATCCAGTGATCGATTTCCTGAATATGGCTTATTTTTCACCATACAAAAGGCAATAAAAATTGGTAACTGCCGAATTACAACATTATCAATTGATAGTGTGTTTTTTCCTGGATAAAGTGTATTTTTCATTATTTCATGAATATTTGTGCTTCTACTTGTAATATTTTTAATGAGGAATCTGTGTTTTCTTCCATCAAATAGAATGCCGTTTTTATAGCCTGTACGCAAAGGGTGAAAGGCTAGTACAAGAGCTAGAATAACCAAACTTGGCATCGAGGTTCCCCTAAGTCCTAGGCAGGTCAAGTTTATTTTTTTATTCTGATACACCGCCCCCCCCCCCCCACTCCACCGCAATTCATGTTTTTGTTTATAAATTTCATCATGATAGGTCAATTCTGAAGAAAGTTATAGCCATAAGTAAAATCGCTGCTCATGCGCTTCCAGCAGCTCTGTCGGCAGCGCTGCCCGCAGCTGTTGTTGT
Organism: Scaptodrosophila lebanonensis; assembly: GCF_003285725.1. Lineage (NCBI taxonomy): Eukaryota > Metazoa > Arthropoda > Insecta > Diptera > Drosophilidae > Scaptodrosophila > Scaptodrosophila lebanonensis. Next base: position 471,260 of record NW_022060605.1, on the reverse strand, counting down.
TGTTGCTGCTTTGGTTCAACTTTGTGCTGCATACATACACGCATATAAACACGCATAGGTACGTGATGTAAATGTATGCTGTTAAAACTAAACATAAACATGTATTCTAATTTAATTTATTTAATTATTTTAATTAATTAATTCATTCATTTTTTTAATAATTTAATTTTTTTTAAATTTTATTTTTTTTAATTTTCCTTTTTTGTGGAGAGTACAGGGTATTTTACTGTTGAAGTTGCTCGACTGTAGCGTTCTCTCTTGTTTTTTGTGGAGAGTAGAGGCTATTTTACTGTCGGGCTTGCTCGACTGTAGCGTTCTATCTTGTTTTTATACTCTTAACATGAAATGTATATTAGGTTTGCGCGAGCTGAAAAAATGTAACAGGCAGAAGGAGGCGTGTCAGACACCACAAAGTGACAAGACGAGTCGATCTAGCCCTGTCTGTCTGTCTGTCCGTCTGTCCGTCCGTATGAACACCTGGATCTCAGAGACTATAAACTATAAAGATTTAAAGATGCGTTATGTGTGTATTCTAAACGAGTTTGTTTTATTTTTGATTCCCCCCCCCCCCCCCCCCCACTTCCACACTATGGGGGTTTTCCCGATTTTCCCTTCGTATAATCGCCTATATCTCGGATACTATAAGAATACCAAATTTTAGTCCCACATGCCTTGTGTGAATACGCAGAAAATGCATATTTTGGAATTTCCCTCCCTCCCCCCTCTCCAATGCAAATTTTAGATTTGTTGTGATTTTTTGTAGTTCCCGTAATTATTGGAATTTCGCACTAAAATTTTGGAAATACCCCCAGTTAGTTATTATGTGTTCGTATGTATAAGTATAAGTTTCACTATGATAGACCGATTTAACAAGAAGTTATAGCCATAAATAGAATTGCTGCTGCAGCGCTGTTCAAGCGCTGCCCGCGGCTGTTGCTGATGCTGGTGCATTGGTTGACTGCACACATGTTTACACAGACACGAATAGATGCGCATTGGCATACATACACTCACGCAGACGCAATTGCTATGTAAATGTGCAATTATAAACCCTTTAAGTGAGTTCGAAAACCGAGAAAGGTAAAATCGATCAACATTTTTTTTCCTAATTTTCTTAATTTGTTTATTTTCTCTAATTATTGTAAACATATGTACAGAGTATTTCAAAGTCGGGACACCCGACTTTAGCTTTTTTACTTGTTTTTTTTTTTTGTGGAGAGTACAGACAGATAGTTGAAGTGCCATCAATAACATTATTATAGCTTGAATAACTGGGGTAGTATCCTTGAGTTGCTAAATGACTTTTGCTAGCACCACTACCGTAATTTAAAATAGTTTGAATATATACACGGTAATGATAATTATTGTCGCTTTGTGATACTAATGTATTATTTAAATACACGCTTGAACTTCTAAATATTGAGTGCAATATATTGTTAACTACAGTAGCAGAATCATCAGTTACGTTTTTGCCTTTTCCATCCTTAATTTGTACTACTAGTCTTAAGTATATACTTGATAAATCTCTATAAGTTTCTCCATTACCCAACCATACGAACTCAATTGAGCTTCCACCATCCAAAGACGCGATAGGATTGTATGAAACCTCCTCAGTACGCAAAATACTGCTTTGTGTTGGATGTGGTTCGAATAAATCAAGTTCAAGTTGCACTCTCTTCATCGATAAGTTTTGAAATGCAATTTGACTTTGTTCCTTTACAATATTGCGCAAAGGCTTTCTACCCAAATCACTTATTACTGCTTTACCCGTTTCTAAAGCTTGATCGTTTATTGCATTTAAACCTAAGTAAAAGAGTGGTTTCAAATATTTAAACAGGCCGCTACAAAAATTTCCTATTCCTCTTCCTTGTTGTACTATTCTGGGCGTAACGTAAAGTGTACCAATATGGCTAAGTCCGCCACCACACTGATTATGATAATATTCTTAGTAAAGTTTCTCCATGTTGTTTGATGAGTATCTGAGCACAATTCTGCTTAGGACATTATTATTTATAGTATTTCTCGTTTCCTCTTAAAAGTAAGAGTAACAAAAATTGGTGTAGAAGATGCCTGAAATGCAATTTTGTACCCACGCGAATCAGTAATTAGAATGGAAATATCCTTGATACAAGACATTTCAAGTGGGTAGTATTCCACATTTTTAAACTGTATTTGTTGAGAAATTCCATTATAGTAAAATATCCGAAGGTATCATGTTCTTTTATCCCCCACACAACGTTGTTTTATTATGTCTGTATAAATAAAAAACAACCCGGTTAGGTTCAGTTGACTCAAATATAGTACATATCGGTTATACCAACCTCCCAATCTTCCCCTATATTTTCAGGAAAATGTAGTATGTTTGTAAATGCACATTTCACATTATCAGGAAAGACATTCATAGAATTATTGCTTAGGACTGTGACAAAGAACTCATTAAAATTAGATATTTTGAATAATAAGATATTTAAGTACTCTTTTTGCTCAGCTTTTCTGTAAGAGCGATTGTTTTCTTTTGGCGCTTGCTCTGTAAAGTAATTATCGGTTTTAACTTCTTGAAGGATAGTTTTTTGTGGACTATGTTCTGATAAAGCATCATACTTTCTCTTCTTTGTTATTGTTACAAATTCAGGTTTGTCCTAGAATGAAGGCATCTGACTTTCATTCTCGTCTCTTAAATTTTGAGAATAATTTAAAATTGTTGTTTCATTTGGATTCGTATAGTTTATATCATCTGTTTGGGTTTGGTTTGGGTTGGATAATTCGTCTAAATTTTTCTCATATATCTCCTTATGCCTTTTAGACAAATACATGGAATTGGTTTCCTTTTTTATTTAAGTAAATGTTGAGTTCTTGTCGTATTTTTATCCACTTGTCAAAATCACTGAGCCTTTTGGTCAGAAAAATAGGTAGCAGCTTTATATTTATTAAATTTTCTCCCGTTTCGTCATGCACAAGTTTGTGATACTTGTATATGTTAGGATGTAGAACTATTACTTTAGTTTATTGGTTTTTCTTTTAAAAATTTTCTAAAATCTTTCCAAAAATGCCCCAAGTAAAGATGAAATTAAAATGAAATGAAATTGTATTAGAACTTTTCTCTTTGAATTTATTGAGCGTTTTGGGCACGAAATCTTACGTAGTACATTTTTATACTGTTTCAGATGTTGAAGTTGTTTTAGGCTCTTTTTGTAAACCATTTTCTGTTATAATCGCAGTAGCAATATGAGAATTCTGCACTGAAAATACTTGTACGAAACCTTCTCCATAGCACCTAATGACTCGATTAATATTTTCACTTATCAACGACTGTTCATATGAAGAATATTTCTTAAAAAAGTGTTTTTTCCAGATCCTGAAGGTCCACTAATTAGCATTGTAAACGGGTGTACAAATTGAACAAACATTTTGTAAATTAAATTTCATATATTTCGTAATTCGAATTTTCTAGGAATACAAAAATATTAAACAAATTATTGAGGGCACATTTGGTTGTTAGTTTTGCATGTATTTTACAATTAGTAAAGTAGTTTGGGAAACAAGATAGGCTTTTTCCCATATCAACATCCACAATATTAGTCCAGTCCAGTCCATTTATATTCATCAGGGTTACTGCATTTTCGTAACATCATTATCCAGCTCCTTAGTAACATAGGGAGGTTTAAAATGGAAAAAATTTGGTAGCACTGAACCAGTTTGCATGAATGCCAATTCCTTAACAAAGATTTGCTTATTATTTCCATACACATATTGAAAATCCACTGCTGCGCTTGAATTTCTATCGATTTTTAACATTTCGACTTGATGACAATTTCAATACTGAGTTCATTTGATTAAATCATAGACTCTTTATATAGAGGCAGCAAAGACATTTTCTAGTTAGTTCGTCAGACATTTCAAATAAAATGGATTATCAGCTAACAAGCAAAATGCAAAAAAAAAAACAAGATCATGAAATTATTTTTGGTTTCGAATATTACATAATACATAATCTAAAGTTAAAATGTGGATTTTCTACAAGCCGAAAATTTACTCCTATCGTTTGGATTCAACAAAACAAAAATAACTGGATTGGATTAGAAAAAGAGGAGTGAATTCAATTACTAACCTATAAGGAGTATATTCAATTAAAACTTGATCAATACGAGTTTTTAATGCCTGATACTATAATAGACCACCCTCTATTGCAGACAATAAAATGTAATTTTAAATTTAGAACAAGAAAGGAATGCTAAAGTCGAGCAGGCTCAACTCTTAAATACCCTGTACCACCCCACAAAAAAGTAATTAAATTAATTAATTAATTAAATTAAATTAATTAACTAAATTAATTAACTAAATATTAACTAATTAAATATAAAATATTCCATGCATGCATACATTTACATTTACATCAGAATCGTGTTTGTGTACTTGTACATATGTATGTATGTGTGCATTGGGCCTGGTTATATGGCTATAACTTTCTTTCCGATCATTCTATCATAATGAAACTTGGTATACGGATATATAATTACGAACCTAATGTGACTACCAAAGTTCAAAATTCCAAGAATTACGGGAGTTATAGAAAATCATTATTAGGGGGGGGGGGGGGGGGGGGGGGGGGGGGGGGGGTGTATCAGAAAAAATGAACAAACTCGTCCTTTCTCGGTCTCAGGAGAATCTGTATACCAAGTTTGGTTATTCTAGCTCTTATACTTTCGGAGATCCTTGCGTTCATACAGACAGACGGACAGACAGACAGACGGACAGAAGGACATGGCTATATCGACTCGGCTTGTCATGCTGATCAAGAATATATATACTTTGTGGGGTCTACCAAGCCTCCTTCTGTGAGTTCCATGTGCACTCGCACAAAACTAATATACCCTTGTACCCTTTGGGTACAGGGTATAAAAAATGATAGACAGTGTATTTTGACGTTGAACCAGTAGTTGAGTTTGATAGTGAAATATGGAGGTCGTTTTCATTAAGAGTTGGTGTAATGGTAGCAACATTTTTTTGCTGGAATACGATATTACAAAAGCAGATCTCTTTTATTTATCACAATCACATAATTCCTAAATGTGTAGAGCTTAATAAATATGAAATACATTTAAGCGAATTGAATGCTGCATATTCGCAAGATGTCCAAATAGATTTAACTCGCATATGTTTTGAAATTTCTAAAAAGATGTGTAAGGAAATAAAACATGATGTAGTGTGTATAAGCAAACAGTTTTACAAAAGCAACTTAGAAGAGAGACATTAATTAGAGTACATAAATATAAAGTTTAAAACAAAAGAGAACGCTACAGTCGAGCAAGCCCGACAGTAAAATAGCCTGCACTCTCCACAAAAAAAAAATTTTTTTTAAATTAAATTTAAAAACAAGATAGAACGCTACAGTCGAGCAAGCCCGACAGTAAAATAGCCTGTACTCTCCATAAAAAAAGAAAAAATTAAAAAAAAAAAAATTTTTTTTAAATTAAAAAAAAATAAAATTAAAAAAAAAATGAATGAATGAATTAATTAATTAAATTAAATTAGAATACATGTTTATGTTCAGTTTTAACAGCATACATTTACATCACGTACCTATGCGTGTTTATATGTGTGTATGTATGCAGCACAAAGTTGAACCAAAGCAGCAACAACAACAACAGCTACGGGCAGCGCTGCTGACAGAGCTGCAGGCAGCGCATGAGCAGCGATTTTACTTATGGCTATAACTTTCTTTAGAATTGACCTATCATGATGAAATTTGGCACACGGACACATTAGTACCAACTGAATGTACCTACCAAAATTTATTTCAAAATTCCGAGAATTACGGAAGTTATAAGAAAAAACATGAATTGCGGGGGAGTGCGGGGGTGCATCGAAAAAAAACTCAAACTCGTACTTTCTCGGTCTTAGGAGAATCTGGATACCAAGTTTGGTTATTCTAGCTCTTATACTTTCTGAGATCCTTGCGTTCATACGGACAGACAGACGGTCAGACGGACAGACGGACGGACAAGGCTATATCCACTCGGCTTCTCATCCTGATCAAGAATATATATACTTCTGTGTGTTACATACATGCGCGCAAAAATAGTATAGCCTTTGCACCCTTTGGGTACAGGCTATAATGAGTAAAGAACAAGTTCTTTTTGAAATTCATAAACAAGCTAGAAAAAACTTTACTCAGCGCAAATTTGTACAAAAAGTATTAAATGATAATTGGCAAATTAATTTAGTTGAAATATTCCATATCAAATATCCAATAATGGATTCCGTTACAGTAAAAAAAACTTCTGACGACATTGTGTAGTTATAGGCTTTTCTATAACTAATAATATGCAAGAATTATTGTTCAACTGTGCGAAATAGTTCGATTTAATTTCCGACTGGTTGGTTGCGATTGAAAACCATATTACAAGTTCAATATTAAGCGACGAAAAGAAAACTATTATGTACAATGTATATTATGTATATTGCCGAAATGCAATTCAATTTAGTAACTATTGCCGAAGTGCAATATTAAAATAGAAATTAATCGAGTAGACGGAAACTAGGGTTTACCGTACCGACACAAGCGAAAACGAACGATGCGACTTAACTATTGGTTAACAAACAAGCAAGTGATTCGGCCGCCTTAGGCAAAATTATAGCAATTTAAGAACAATGCGTAAAGAAAAATAGGAATTTGAGCGACAAAGCAAACAATGAGCTACATTACGTTAAATGGCTCAACTTGCTTCGCATACCAAATTACAAATTGAGTGATTTTATAATCGAATTAAACAAATGTATTTATGATGAATTGTTGACTTTTGGCTGTGGCGACTTCATAACCAAACATTCTCCCCCGTTGAAGAACTTGGGTCTTCAACAGAATCCTGTTTCTGCAGTGGACACAGCTTGCGAACGGCTTTTCTGATTAGTCCAGTGGCAGTCTCCAGCTCAGCAACCCTCACGACGTTATCTGCTCCAGGGATCAGGTTGACGACTTGTGCCAGCAGCCATTTGAGTGATGGCTAGTTTTCGTCTTTGACGAGGATGACATCGTTGATGCAGATGCCAGGCTGGTCCTTACGCCACTTGGATCTCTGCTGAAGTAGAGTCAAATACTCTTCGCGCCAGCGCGCCCAGAACACCTGCTGATAGTAGGTGACCTGCTGCCATATATCCAAGCGATTGAAATTGAGCTTGGTTATGTCCAGCTCAATGTAGGACGACAGAGGTGCAGTGCCTATAAAGTGCGCTGGAGTCAAAACATCGAGTTCGCCAGGATGCTCTGAAAGCGGTAATAAAGGACGTGAATTAATAATGGCTGTGATAGTGCAGTCAAGCGTATGGGTATACCAGTTGGGGGGAATGTCAACAATTTTGATTTTGACAAAGCCATAGTAAGAAGCTTGGCAGCTAAGTCTAGCCAGTCAATCGATCCGTTGTTCATGTCTATCAAACCAGTCTGCGGTTTTGAATTTACTTTTGACCATTTACACAAGAGCGCACTAAAGCCGTCGTTCATGTTACTTCATATTTTTAATGGCAGTGATTGCCGCTGTGGTCATTTGGCCAAGATCAAAATATAATTAAAGTGGGCAGCCCATCAAAATCAAGTAGCGAACGCCCAACAGGTCTGAAGAAGTGGTGCTTGGCAGTCTTCACTGCCGCCTCCCAAAGCCCACCAAAATGCGGAGAACGAGGAGGGATGAATCGCCAATCTATGTAGTCAGCCAAACAAAACTCTTGAAGCACCTTCAAATGTTTGCTGCTCTCAAAGAGTCGTTTAAGCTCAGCCATCACGTTCTTTGTACCGACGAAGTTTGTTGCATTGTCCAACCATATGCGAGTTGGCCGACAACGCGTCAAAATAAACCTTTTTAATGCGCTCAGGAACGATCCAGTGGTTAAGTCTTTCACCAACTCCAAGTGCACGGCCTTCGTGGAGAAACAAATGAAAATGTTAATATAGCATTTAACCATAGCCTTGTTACGCACTTCATTCTTGTAGAAGAATGGGCCACAAAAATCTACGCCTGTGGCCATGAACGGTTGCGATAACCTGACGCGATCCTCAGGAAGGTCAGTCATGATGTGCTCCAATAGACGTGGCTTTGCTCGAAAGCATAACGTGCATTTATTAACAACACGGGCGACTGTTTTGCGACCTCCGATTGGCCAATATCGCAATCGAATAGATGTCAAAAGCGAACGTGGTCCAGAATGTAGATTTTGCTCATGAAAATGAGCTATGAGTGCGAATGTGATTGGATGGCGTCTGGGCAGTATAATTGGGTGTTTGGCCTCGAAGTCAAGTGTCGAGTTTCTCAAACGCTTGCCAACGTGCATCAATCCAAAATTGTCGATGAAAGGCGATAACGAAGCGATGTTACTAGATGATTTAATAGATCGAGATTGTTGGAGGGCCTTGTAGATGCGCCCTCTGTATCAAACGAAGCAATATTTGTGTGCCGTGATGCACGCAATCCACAGTTAGTCCGGGAATCCGTATTCAGTGCAGGAACTTGTAGATATATTGGCAAAGCTATTGGCATATTTACACTCCTTGCTGATGTCCTGAAATGGGCAGGAACTCAGAAGCACCTTTTTTCGCTGCCCCGGCAAAGTCAAAACTGGTGCGCAGGAAGTAGGTCAAAAAGCTTTGTCCTCAGCAAGAAATGATGGGCCATGAAGCCATAGTGCTGACTGGACAAGCTCGCTGGCAAATGCTCCTCGTGAGAGAATGTCCGCTGGGTTGAGATGAGTAGGTACATACCGCCAATTCATGTCCGAAGTCAACTCTGGAATGGTTGCTATCCGATTCGAGACAAAGGTTTGGTATCGGGACGGGTCGCTGTTTATCCAGGGTAATGCGACGACAGAGTCGGACATGCAATAATACTGGCAGCTAAATAATGCCATCTGCGTGATTTCAGTGACCAACTGCGCCAAAAAGACAGCTCCAATCTGGGCACAGTAATTGTCCTCAGCGGCGCCACTCGCGATCTTGAGCACAACAACTCAACCTTGCGACCTTTTGATGTAACAGATACGACATATACGCCAGCTCCATATGCATCCATACTTGCGTCGCTAAATCCGTGTATTTCAAGTGCACCGCCGGGGAGAAGAACTAATCTGGGAAACTTCAATCTCTGCGTCTGTTGAAAGTCTGAAATTAAGTTATGCCAAGACGTGATTAAGTTTTTTCTTCCAAAGCGTTTGAAGGAATGTTTTTGCCTTTGCAATTACCGGACCGATGAGACCAAGCGGATCATAAAACCGTGCGATAGTAGATAGTACGGATCGCTTGCCAGGCTTAGTAACAGACTGAATGGGAGTAATCGAGAACATGAAGCAATCTGACGCAGGATCCCATGCAAGGCCGAGTGTATTAGCGATATCGCTGCCGTCATCGAATTTTAAAAGTGTTTCTTTGTCGAATTTCCATTAGAACATTTGGATCACTTGAGCACCATTTACGCAGCATAAATTGTCCTTTCTCCATCAGACCTGTTGTTTGCCGCATGATTTCAAGACCTTCTTCTACGGATTCTCCACCAGTAATAAGATCGTCTACGTAGAAGTCACGACGCAAAATCGTAAAGCCAATAGGGTACGAAGTCTGCTCGTCTGCAGCAAGTTGATGCAGTTGGGCCAGCCATGAGGATATCATTCAAAGAATATCCAGACGAAGTAGCTGCCGAACCATCAAACACGACCCTCAACTTTGTTGTACTGCTCTCTTCTTTGAGGACGCAATGATGCGGTAGAAAATATCTACAATTTGCGAGCGATCCAGTTCCAACGTTGGACATATGTCCCAAGTCCAGGTATTCTTGAATGAATGACGAATATTTAATCTTTAAATCCGGATTTCGATCAAGCTTTCGTTCCAAATTTAAAAATCCGCGATGAGCTTGAACGTATGAATCTCCAAGCAAACGAGCAGAATATTCGCCAGTAGACAGGCGAGTGCAATTAGCCTTAAAATGCTCTTCTCAATCAAGCTCCTTATTTGTGTGTTTGACGACTTGATCATGGCAGGCCTCAAGCTCCCAAAAACTACGAACCATACGCTCTATTTGTGTATTAGATTCGACGTCTCCAACTGATTCTTGTGCTGCTGCAACCAAAGCCTCCAGTAACTACCCATCCGAATTTGGTCTTTTGCAGTAACGGCAATCAAGGAGCCAATTTGATTTGGCCAACACACAACAGCTCATAGAAAAGGCTGGCACCGATGAGCATGTCAATTTGCTGAGGTCGATAGAATGCAGGAACTGCGGTTAGCGATATCCTAAGCAAGTTCGAGACGCGAATTTCTTCACAATCCGCCTTGGACGCATCGCTTGCCACGCTCCAGATCCGCTTGGACCAAGTCCGCATCTTGTGGGAGAAGGTCGAGCAGGAGCGTGAGCGCTGCTTCCACGCTCTAGATCAGTTGGAGGCCAGCGCCAGCGACAAGCAAGCAATGGAGTCAGAGTATGAGCACTGCTATTCCGTTTATGAGCGGTGCGCCTCACTGCTCACTGAGCAGATTCAGAAGGCGTCCGCTCCAAGTAGTGCAAAAACAACCGGCTTCAACTCCCTTTTCAACAGATTAGAGCCCAGTTTTCTGGCATCAATAGAACCGTTTCGGGCCTCACCATCAAGGTGTGCAGCTTTAAGTTGGTTTCGCCCACCAATTCTACAGTTGAGATAGAGATAGGATCTGCCGTCCTATTCGTTCCCCCCAGAAGTTTTGAAGGATCTGCCAAATCGGCCGTTGGCAGACCCCATATTTTACCGGAGTGCGCCTGTAGACGTGCTCATCTGCGATAAAATTCCAGCGTCTGCGGCTTTCTGCGCGCTCAGGAGACAGTCTTCGGATGGATCTTGACTGGTCGTGTGCCCATTTCTGAGCAGAGGACCGTTTCCTCCTTCCAAGTACGCGAGAAGACAAATTGCTCATAAATTGCTCACAAATTGCTCACTAAGTTTTGGGAGGTGGAAGATGTCCCAGCCAGCTGCTCCAAGGCGGCAGATGCGAGCAAGTTTTCACGAGCACTTCAGGAAGGCAGACGGACGGAAGATACGTTGTGTGGCTCCCATTCAAGGATCCGGAGCACGTAAAGCTGGGCACGTAAAGCTGGGCCAAGCGAGGCTCGGCTTAGAAAGAACCCAGCGCTGAAGGAGCAATACGACGCAGTAATCCAGGAATACTTAGCCTTGGGACACATGTTCCAGTTTTGAAACCGGACAGCGTCACCACGAAACTCCGCATGGTTTTCAACGCCTCCAGCCCTTCTTCAAACGGGAAGAGCCTAAATGACGTACTACATGCGGGACCCATCCTCCAATCTGATCTGACCCTGCTGGTCCTGAAATGGCGTTCTTTCCGGTACGTGTTCAGCGCCGACATCACCAAGATATATCGGAAGATTCGGGTCCACGCTGAGCGCACCCCTTTCCAGAGGATCCAGCACCGCAATTCAGCCGAAGACTTGTGTGACTTTGAGCTGGACACCTTTGGGGTGAACTGCGCCCATTTTCTAGCCATCCCAGTCCTTCTACAGCTCGCAGAGGACTCACGTTCGTAATATCCGCTGGTCAGCCGGATGATCACCGACTACATGTACGTGGATGACGTCCTGGCTGGGGCGCCCGCTTTCATCCATCGATGAACTCCAGCGGGCATTTAACGCGGCTGGCTTCCCGCTCTGAAAGTGGATCACGAACGAAATGGAGTTATTGCGGAGTCTGCCTGACCACCATCTTCTGCACACCGACCTCATAGATATAGAAGATGCCAGCACCACGAAGACGCTGGGCATTCGATAAGTTTCTCTTCGTCGGCTCCATCTTGGTGCCGAAACCAAGTTTCACAAAGCGGGAGGTCCTGCCACAAATAGCGAAATTGTTCGACCCAGCAGGCTGGCTGGCCCCCTTCATAATTCGCTCCAAAATCTTCATGCAGGAGATTTGGCTGAGCAGCATCGGATGGGATGATCCTCTTCCTGACAACCTACTCCTGAGGTGGCACGATTTCCTGCACAGCTACCCAGCGCTCGACCGAATCCGGATCCCAAGATGGGTCCGCTTCCGCCCACCAGATACCAGGTGGCAGTACCACGGCTTCTGCGACACCTCATAGAAGGCTTACGGAGCCCCAATTAAAGTGCGGACGGAATTTCAACAACGTGTACAAGTTCACCTTCTGGCACCTAAGACGAGAGTTGCCCCTACCAAGACGGTGTCATTGCCGCGCCTGAAACTATGCGGCGTGTTGCTCCTGGCCGACATGTGCGCGGCCATTCTCCCACTTAGCAGTTTCCCGACGCAGTACTGGATCGACTCGTCCATCGTGTTTACCTGGCTGCGCAACTGGACCACCTTTGTGGCCAACCGAGTGGCCAGGATTGGGCAAGTCACAAACAATCAGGAGTGGTACCATGTGCGGTCTGAGCACAATCCAGCAGATCCCGCTAGCAGAGGCGTCTCGCCGCAGGAGTTGGAAGGTAGCGACTTGTGGTGGCATGGGCCGGCATGATTCCGAAATTCCCGCGACAACTGGCCAGCGCAGGACCTGGCCCCAAAGGAAACAGACCAACAGACGCAACATCCAATCGCATCTCGCCACATGGCCCTCTCCTCCACACCTTCTTGAACGGTTCTCCGATCTGGGCAGAGCACTAAGAGTAGTCGCGTACATTCAGGAGTTAGCAGAGGCGCAGCGGATCCTGACGATCTACACGCAAAGGAGGGAGTATCCACAGGAATACAGCGCCCTAGCGGATCGAATGGTAGCCGCTTACTAAATTTGAGCCCCTCTGAGAACGATCACGGAGTCATGCGGGCATGCGGCCGGCTCGTCGCCTCTAGCTCGCTGAGCTATGACGAACAACATCCGATCATCCCGCCGTACAGTTACGTATACTCGCGGCTCCTAGTCCACTTCACTCAACGCCTCTCACTGCATGGTGGAGCACAACTGACTATCAGCCTGGTCCGGTCCAAATATTGGATCCCCCGCATACGCGACTTGGCCAAAACCATAATCAGCTCGTGCAAGATCTGCATAAGAAACGGCTGCAGACTCAGCTGATGGGAAGCCTTCCAGCCCCACGTAGCACCCCCAAACCCCCTTCCCCCGCCCCTTTTTCACACACAGGGCCCATTTGAGATAAAGAATTACACTGTCCGCGCCTGTCTAATAACTAAGGGCTTCGTGTGCTTTGGCACGAATCTATCCACTTAAAAGCTACATCCGATCTAACCACGGAAAAGTTTTTGGCAGCTTTCGCGCGGTTCGCCGCTCGAAGGAGTTACCAATAAACATTGGTGTAAGTAATCGATGGACGCATTTGTTTAAAAATAAAACGCTCTCTTCAGTTTTAATGTAGTCAGAGACTATTATATTCAACTATTCTTCTATGCTTTTGTCAGTTTTTAGCAGGTGGTCGAACACGTCCTCCGCAACACACTGAATAATCGGAACTGCTTCTTTTGTAACCAACCATCTCTCAGTTCTTTATACTTGCATGGAAAATTGTAAAAGGCGGTGTCTGTTCTTGGGCATTGTATTTTGATTACCAGCCACCCAGGCTTTGCAGCATGGGCTATAAATAATCTTATTATTTTTGGATATGTTTAATATAATTCTTTTTTGTCTTAGACTTATGATTATTATTTTTGGATATGTTTAATATAATTCTTATTTGTCTTAGACTTATGAATTTTTTGTTTTTTATTAGTAGTTATTGTAAAATCGTTATCTTCTTCAATTTTATATTTCGTAAATCTAGGCATGAGCTTATTTCGTCGGTTTTCTTTCCTATAGACTATGTCTTCTCTTTGTAACAGAATGGGATTTGTTCTTTCTTTATTTAATTTTTGTTTTCTGGCCTCTATTGAAGCTTCCGCTTCCTGTTTTACTTCCTGGTATAGTTTTTGCCTGAATTCATTGAGTTCCCTAAGATATTCTTGCTCTGTATTAAACGTTCTGTCTTTTTGAAAAGTATGTGTACGTCCGGTAAATAATTCAAGTGGGGTTAATTTTGTTGCTGAATGTATTGAGTTGTTATACGTGGTAAAAACTTCTGACAGAATTTCTTCGTGGTCTAACAGAATCTTTAGAGCCTTCTTCTTTTCAAATATTATTCTGTATATTTCCGTATGGGAAGAGTGCAGTCTCTCTACTGGTGCATTACTTGATGACTGTTGGAACGAAGTTATGTGTATTTGGATGTTGTACTGTCTACAAAAGTCACTGAATAATTTATTCGCGAATTCCGTCCCTTGATCGCAAACGATTTTAAGTGGTATACCAAATGTGTTAATATAGTTTCGCATTCCTTTTACGATATTGATACTATCTCTAGCTGGAATTGTATATCCAATTGCGTATCTGGAGAATTTATCGATTATTGTTAGAATCATTTTATTATTGATTGTATATACATCTATGTGAAGTATTTCTAAAGGTTTCTTTGGGGTTTAAGTTTCTTTAAACATAATCTTTTGCGGCTGTCTGTCATATTTTAATGTTTGACAAATTTCGCAACTATTTATAATGCTTGTTATTCTTTGTTTCATATAGGGGAAGTAAATTCTCTTTAAGTGCAGTAAGGTTTCGTCTATTCCCCTATGGTTGTTGTTGATATGGTATGTTTTGATCTCTATGTCTTGCAGCTTCGTATCCGTGATATCTTTTAATAGTGTTCTACATCTTATGATTTTATATATTCCAGATTGGGAAAAATATTCCATAAATACTGTTTTGACAATTTCGAAGGTTTCGTCTGCCACTAGAATCGCACACGTCTTGTTAGGTTTTAAATAACTTTTAAAAACTAGCGCGACTTGTTCTTTGGAGAAAGTACTATCGAAAATAGTGCGTCTTAATTTGTTTTTAAATGGGACTATCGTTTCGGTTTTGGTCGGTTGTTCTTTCTTTAGGATAAGTTGAATATTAAATTTGTTAAAACATTTAAAAACTAGCGCGACATGTTCTTTGGAGAAAGTACTATCGAAAATAGTGCGTCTTAATTTGTTTTTAAATGGGACTATCGTTTCGGTTTTGGTCTGCTGTTCTTTCTTTAGGATAAGTTGAATATTAAATTCGTTTAAAGGTTTACCGGATTCTTGGATTGTATTTTCGCGATAAATTACCAAAAAGCGGGCATGTGTAAATATCATTGCCCGAATTATCACAAAACGCACAACCAATCAAAAGATTGTTAGTAGGGACAAAGGAACGTTTGGTGTTAGTATATTTCTTTCCCACCTGAGAGCTCGGCGTATACTTTGCCATAGCATGTTCCACATTTTCCAATTTTTGGCAGCGCTCCTCTAGAGATCCAACGGTGCATCCTCCTCCGATCTTGCTTATGTAGCGCTATCAACCCTCTCCAAAACCGTATGTACAATGATGCTGCCGGCAATATCATGCGCAGAGCCCAATGCCAAAAGCGCACGCATGTTGAGCGTTGACTTTGTCCGACAACTCACGAAGTTTATAAGTTTTCTAAGCCCTTTTAATGCCCAAAATCTCACGAATGTGTGCCTGGAAAATTAAACGTTTATTATTGAACCGCTTATCAAGTAGCTCCACTGCCACTGTATAATTTGCGCTACGTATCTCAAGCGATTTGATTGCGTCCAACGCAGATCCTTTAAGACAGGAACGTAAATGTTGTAGCTTTTCCATGTCACTTAGATTCTGGTCGTTGGCAATAACAGCTGTAAATATCGATGAGAAATCCGCATACTCACCGCTGAACATGGGCAACTTGAGCTCTGGGAGGCGAGACCTGTTGTGCGCCGCACCTAATGACGATTCTGCTGATGCCTCTGGCCGTAGTGTTGATGACGGTGGCATTGACGCATGCATTTTATTTAGGGCACTGTTCATGCGGACGTCTAAACTGGCCAAAAGTTCAGAAAAGTTGCGATGCAGGCAACTTCCAATTTCGTCAAAATCCAACTGTTCCAACTTATCATGAACCGAACGTGGCCTGCATACGCGGCAATATTTTCAGCTTCTCATGAATCTCATGTTCACTTTTTGAATAAAATTCACCATCAGTAAAATTTGCATCAATTGACTGGGCCCATGTATAAAGTGACTGCAACTTGCGCTTGCAAAACAAAATTTTTATCAACAGCTGTTTGTTGACTGCGAAAAAGCTTACACAGACACGAATTGATGCGCATAGGCATACACTCACACAGACGCAATTGCTTTGTATATGAGCAATTATATACCCTTTACGTTAGTTCGAATACCGAGAAAGGTAAAATCGATCATTGAATTTTTTTTTTATTTTCTTAATTTTTTCTATTTTCTATAATTATTGTAAACATAAGTACAGAGTATTTCAAAGTCGGGACACCCGACTTTAGCCTTTTTACTTGTTTAATAGAAGCTTTAAGTTTTTAATGAATCAGAAAAGAATCAATCATTACCATACCATTAAAAGCTTCGATCTGCGAGCCTTATAACAGAACCCTTAAAAATCTTATGTGGAGAATGTTTAGTATGCAAGGAAACTGTTGGCGCAGATGCTGCTTTAGATTAAGATAGTTTAAGAGAATTATTTGAATTTTAGTTTAGGGCGAAAAGAGAGCGCGAGAGCGGCCGTTTGCGGACGTCGCCTCGCGCCCTTTTTTCGCCGCCTTAGGCTTAGTTTAGCATGTAAGCCTAAGTTAAAGTCAGTTGTAAAATAGAACTAAATATAAGCACAATTGTCGCCAAATCGTTCGCATTTTCCGCATTAAAAAGTTAAAAGCAAGCGTCCCATTCTTTCTTTGTTTTTAATAATTTATATAAAATAATATAAATTTTCATTGGCGCCCGAGCAGGGACTTGCTTGTTTTTTTTAAATTAAAAACTTTAATTTGTGCGGAACCGCGTCGGTCGTGTTGTTGTTGCTGCACTGGGGATTGTGTGTGTTGCTGTCACGTCAACTGGATTATTGGAGGATGAGTCAAGTCGACCAAAGGGAAGTTCCTGAGCCAAAGTCGACTTCACAGGTACTGTGCTAAAGTTTGAAAGTGGAATTTAACCAGCGAATTGCTTATTTCGGCCTTCAACTTTCAACCTTTGGCACATACGTGACCATAATATAATACGGTAGATAGTTGAGCATAATTAACACAAATATAAATCGCATGTCGTACTAATATTAAATAAAAGTGAACCGCTATAGGCAATTATTTAAAGTGCCAATTAATTGTCGTTTGATTTTATTATACATACATACATACATAAATATACATAGCCACTTTTACATACGGCATCCCCCCCACGTCAATCTCAGCCAACCGTCGGCAGTTTTCGTTTGTTGCTTGCTCTCGTTGTTCTCATCAAATTCGCCGTTGTCGTTATTACATATGTAAATATATACCGACATACTCGCATACATAACATAGCTAATACATTGCTGTCGTGTTCGCGCTTAAGCTGCTGCATTTTTTGTTTGCCTGCGCTTCGCATAATACATGCATAAGAATTAGCTGTTCTGCTAACGCACACAAGGCATTTGTATTAGAATTATTCTTTTCGTTTGTCGCCACTTTCGCTGCTGCTTCCAAACGTATTGCCTTCGACGGTCAGTCAACTGCAGTTCTTCTCGTTTTCGTTCGCACTGCTAGACGACCATCTGTTGCGCTCCCCTACACTTGCTGAGAACAGCATATTATTTTCGATTTCTCGTTTGTCACTCGACAATTTTCGTTCGATCAAGTTTAAAACTTTAAATCAATATGAGTAAGGACTTGATCGAAGAACTTAAAAGGAAGCGCGAGGGCTGTATGAGGAGTATATGTCGTATTCAACGGCAATTAAAAGAAGGCTCGATTTCGTTAGAGCCAATCGAGTTAGAATGCAGGTTAGAGCTTCTAACAACTCATATAGAAACTGCAAATATATTGCAAAGCAAAATTGAAGCAAAAGATACAGAAGATGACTACCGTGAAGAGTTGGAAGAAACTTGCATTATGACCAAATCCTTATTAAAAGGCCAGCTGGAAAAACTAAGAAGAAAAAGCATCGACAATTCAAGTTCGGCAAACGGTATTGCACCGCCTACTTCAAAAAAGCCAAGGTGTCGATTGCCAGCGGTCGCTCTTCCAACTTTTAGCGGTAAGCATTCTGAATTTAAAAATTTCATGAGTCTTTTTGAAACTTTTGTTCACAATGATGACACACTGCATGATATTGAAAAATTCAATCACTTAATATCATGTTTGGCTGGTGACGCTTTAGGCACAGTTCGCGCCTTCCAAGTGACGGAAGACAATTATAGCAAAGCCCTTGAAAGTCTAAAGCGGGTGTACGATAATGACTGCCTAATATTTTTCGATAACATATCGACACTTTTCAATCTGCAAAAGATTTCCCAGCCATCTGCGTCAGCTTTGAGAAGCCTGATCGACACAGTGTCGGCCACCTATGACTCACTTCTGTCAATTGGTGACGACAAGAAAATCGCTAATGCCATTTTAATTTATTTAGTTATGGGCAAAGTCGATCCTACCACAAAAAAGAAGTGGGAAGAGCAGCTCGACTACACAACGCTCCCACTATGGCGAGATTGTGAGACTGCACTTAACAGACGCTACCAGCATATTGTTGCTGAAGAAGCTAGTAAAGCTCAAGCGAAGGGCAGCCAGTCGAACAATAACACTCAGACTCAAAAAGTAAAAAATGCTAGCAGGATAAATCATTCGTTCGTTGCTGCCAAAAACGAACAGAATAACCTTTGTCAATTTTGCAATTCAGCTGACCATTCGATTGGCAATTGCCAGGCATATATTGCCTTGTCAGTGCAGCAAAGGTTTGACTTCACTAAAGGTGCGCCTTTGTGCATAAACTGTCTCCGACGAGGCCACACAGTAGCGAAGTGTAAGGCAAAGAAATGTAGCGTGTGCCAACGTTCTCATCACACACTGCTACATATTTATACTGCTAGCACAAATCTTGCGTTACCACCACCCTCTCAGCCACCACATCTTCAAGATAGCTCTTCCACTTCGCATGCCATGCATGCGACTGCTTCGGATAGAGTGGTTCTTGCAACAGCAGTCGTGAGCGTTAAAACGAAAAGTGGCGATTTCGTTTTAGCAAGAGCATTGTTAGATTCTGGGTCACAAGTCAACTTTGTGACTGAGGATCTAGCTCAAAAGCTACAGCTCAGACGAGAGGATACGTGTATGGTCTTGCGCGGCATTGGAGACACCAATGCGCGTGCCAAGAAAAGAATTCATACAGTGGTGAAGTCGCGTGTCAATTGTAGCGAGTTTTCCGCAGATTTTTGGATCTTGGGATCGATTTCTGGTTATCATCCCGATCAAGCGGTGAACACCAGCGGGTGGAGGGTCCCCAAAAATATTCAATTGGCCGATCCTCAATTCCATAAGCCGCAAAAAATTGATATGCTAATTGGAGCAGAGTCATTCTTCGACTTATTGTCGGTGGGCCAAATAAAGCAAGGCCCTGAGTCTCCCACATTACAAAAAACGCTTCTCGGCTGGATAGTGTCAGGCAGATGCTCTACTCAACCTACAACGAGTATAGAAGGAGCAGTGAATTTAAGTTGCCAAGAAGAACAATTACTTTCGATAGACTCAACGATACAAAAGTTTTGGTCCATTGAGGACTTGCCTAATAATTCGAAAGTTCTCTCACCTGAGCAACAGCTTTGTGAACAACACTTTGTTGATAATACAAAAATCTTGTCGTCTGGTCGATTTCAGGTACGGTTACCTTTTAAATCTGACCCAAAAAATCTTGGCTCGTCGTATGAAATTGCGAAACGTCGTTTTTTGTCGCTTGAAAGGAGGTTGTCAAAAGACCCTCAAATGAAAAGCATGTATCTGGAATTTATGGACGAGTATGTTTCGCTCGGTCACATGTCCTCAACGGACAACAAAATTCCAGATACTCCACACTATTTTATTCCGCATCAGTGTGTCCTGCGGCCTCAAAGCACATCGACCAAGTTGCGTGTCGTTTTCGATGCCTCTTGCCGCACGTCCACTCAGATTGCGTTGAATGATACCTTAATGGTCGGTCCAACAATTCAGGAGGAGCTTTATTCTACGCTGCTTCGTTTTCGTTTGCGAAAGTTCGCCTTAGCGGCAGACATTTAAAAAATGTACCGTCAGGTGATGGTGCACGAAGCAGATAGAAACTATCAGCTCATAGTGTGGCGAAGAGATCCGTCTGAGTCTTTGAAAATCTTCAGGTTAAACACTGTAACGTATGGCACGTCGCCAGCTCCGTTCTTGGCGGTGCGGTGTTTAACAAGGCTGAGTGAAATGGTCCGTTCCTCACATCCAACAGCTGCTGAAGTTATTCGGAGCGACTTTTATGTCGACGATATGTTAACTGGTGCTGAAAGCGTTGAACAGCTAAAAAGCTTCGAGCAGAAGTGTCGCACGTTCTTCAAAGTGCAGGCTTCGAATTGGCAAAGTGGTTTTCGAACTGCTCGGAACTGTCCGCATTTGATAGCACAGTTATTCCAGTAGCCACAGTCGACTCAGACCCAACCAAAACGCTCGGCGTTATGTGGTTGCCGAAGGAAGATGTATTTCAGTTCCAGTTGGAAAATTCCTTCCTAGATCTCCGCTCGACAAAACGGAACATATTATCGGTGACTGCCAGGCTTTTCGATCCTCTGGGCCTTCTTTGCCCGCTGATCACCAAAGCAAAAATGTTGCTGCAAGATTTGTGGCTACAAAAACTAGATTGGGACGAATCCATCCCTGAGAATCTTCATACAGTTTGGGACTCATTTAAGCAGAATTTGTTGAACCTCAGCGGTATTCAAGTCCCTAGATTCGTCCATACAGATACGCAGTCACCCATTCAAATACATGCGTTCGCCGATGCCTCAATGCGAGCTTATGGCGCCTGTATTTATGTTCGTGTTTCGACTGCGAATGGTTGGAAAGTGTCACTTTTGACCTCAAAATCCAAAGTAGCTCCACTCAAGACGAAAACTTTGCCTCGTCTTGAGCTGTGTGCAGCTCACCTTCTCGCAGATCTTTTTCGTCAAGTCCGCCCGTTGCTTAATTCTCCAATAGACAAGATAGTTATGTGGACTGACTCGGAAATAACGCTCCACTGGATCAAGTCACATCCGTCGGCATGGCCAGTTTTCGTTTCAAACAGGGTTTCTCAAATCCAAGAGTGGTCCGAGAATGCAACGTGGCGACATGTCCCAACGAAATCCAACCCAGCAGACATCGTGTCCAGAGGATGTAATGTAGACGAGTTGCGTAGCTCCATTTGGTTTACAGGGCCACCCTTCCTCATGGAATCGGAAGAAAATTGGCCTGTGAATGCTCACTTCGAGCCGCCTAAAAATTCAGCTGCCCTAGAAATGCGTAAGTCTGCTGTAGTTTTACTCGCAGATCGGCAAGCCAATTATATTCTTGAAGTTATCGAAAGCTACTCGTCACATTCAAAATTGCTGAGGGTGTTCGTTTGGGTTTTTCGATTTATACAAAGGTGCAGAAAGGTCTCGAAGCCCTTTGATCCTATAGCCAAGCCAAGCGAACTCAATTTGGTATTCAACAAAATTGTTCAAGTCATCCAGGACAATGAGTTCGGTGACGAAATTGACAAGATTCGAAAAAAGAGAACACTAAACGCTAACTTACAGCGTCTGAGTCCATTTCTACATGAGTTTAGAGAAGACGGTTTCTTGTTTTCCCTGCTGAGAGTGGGGGGAAGATTATTAAATGCTCCTATCCCGTATGAAGCCAAGTTTCCGTTGTTGCTTTCTAAAAAGTCGCAATTCATAAGATCCTACGTATCTTATTTGCATGTGTCAAATTGCCATGCTGGCCCTAGATCGCTGGTGAGCCTGCTTCGTGAGCGAGTTTGGCTGGTTAACGCTCAGGAAGTGTGTCGCCGAACAGTACGTTCGTGCATCCTCTGCTTCAAATGGAAGCCCCGGTTGGCCTCCCAAGTAATGGGAAATCTTCCGGCAGACAGGCTCCAGCCGTTCCACCCGTTCGAAGTATGTGGTGTTGATTTTTGTGGCCCTATAAGCACAACGCTCCGCATCCGTGGCAAGCCACCGTATAAGTCGTACGTGGCTCTTTTCGTTTGTTTTGCCTCGAAAGCGGTTCACTTAGAGCTTGTGTCAGATCTAACCACTGATGCTTTTCTCTTGGCTTTTGAAAGGTTCGTCGGCAGGAGAGGCGTCCCTCGCAAAGTTTACTGCGACAACGCGACGAACTTCGTGGGAGCCGACAGGAAGCTGCAGGAGTTCCGAGCGAGATGGGAGAAGGAGGCGGAAGGCGTACGCGAATTCGCATCAAGAAAAGGATGCGAGTTTGCGTACATACCACCCAGAGCGCCTCACTTCGGCGGTCTATGGGAGGCAGGTGTCAAGTCTGCAAAGCACCTGTTCCTACGGACGGTGGGCAATGCGCTCCTGACCGCAGAAGAGCTCGGAACACTCCTGGCGAGCGTCGAGGCCGTGCTGAACTCTCGGCCACTGGGACCACTCAGCGCGGACCCCAGCGACGGCGAGGCGCTAACCCCGGGCCACTTTCTAATCGGACGGCCTCTTCTGGCGACTCCAGCTCCACCGCTCCCGGACATCGACAGCCAAACCTGCTTAAGGCGATGGCGCAATGCCTCGTGTCTCAAGCACAGGTTTTGGCAGCGATGGTCCCGGGAGTACATTTCGAGCCTCCAGGTGCGAGCGAAGTGGTTCCAGGAGGAACCCAACGTCGTCGTGGGACAACTCGTCGTGGTGGCCGAAGACAACGTGCCGCCACAAAAGTGGGTACTTGGCAGGGTCACCACAACTCACGCCGGGACAGACGGGAAGGTGCGGGTGGCCGACGTCGCCACGAGTAGTGGCAATCTACGGAGGGCTATTCATCGGCTGGCGCCATTGCCCGTTGAAGGACGATGTCCCTCCAAGGGGGCCGGTGTTGGCGCAGATGCTGCTTTAGATTAAGATAGTTTAAGAGAATTATTTGAATTTTAGTTTAGGGCGAAAAGAGAGCGCGAGAGCGGCCGTTTGCGGACGTCGCCTCGCGCCCTTTTTTCGCCGCCTTAGGCTTAGTTTAGCATGTAAGCCTAAGTTAAAGTCAGTTGTAAAATAGAACTAAATATAAGCACAATTGTCGCCAAATCGTTCGCATTTTCCGCATTAAAAAGTTAAAAGCAAGCGTCCCATTCTTTCTTTGTTTTTAATAATTTATATAAAATAATATAAATTTTCAGAAACAATAGATGGATAGATCGAATACAAGATTTAGTTTCAAAGTATAACAACACATATCATAGGACTATTAAAATGAAACCCAATTCTGTTGGAAAACAAATATTATTTTATTTTTATTTTAAATACTGTGTACAATTATCCGAAAGTATTTCCGTCGTGCAAGTATTCAGTAGGAGACTCTGTTCGAATAAGTAAAAGGGCATTTTGAAAAAGGTTATGAACCAAACTGGGCCACTGAAATATTTACAATAAAAAAAGTTAAGTCAACTTCTCCAGTGACGTATATTTTACAAGATTATAAAAAGGAATTGATTGAGGTTTCATTTTATGATTATGAACTTCAAAAGGTTAAAGATAAGAATGCTTATCTCGTTGAGAAAATTTTGACAAGTAATGGTAATAATTCCATAATTCATGGATCTCTAAGAAAAATATATTGTAATAAAAGCATAAATAAAAAAAAATGTATTAACAAATACAATTGCTTTTCAATAATTTATTTATTTGTTTAAATACAAGTTTATATACATATACAATACATATACAATTCATTGGTGCTTATAAATATATAAAATACTATGTTTTAAATATTAAATACGATGTACAATTTACATCATTTTCATGATTTTATCTTCAGTAATATACCTCTTATCATCTTTATAATTAAGACATACTTTATTTACAATTTCAGTGTAAAGAGTATGTGCCCTGCTTCTTATCTTATTGTCAACGGTTGAAGATGTAACAAAAGAGTCGGTATCCATCTATTTCAACTCTGTCTGATACGTTAGTAAGAAATTCTTTTTTAAACTTTATTTTAACGTTTAAATTTAATATTTTTAAATTATTTCATTTAAATCAGTTATTTTCAAGATTCTATAATAGAAAATCATTAAAATTTATATTATTTACAAATTTACTTTCTTTAGGAGGGCTCCCCCATTTTTAGGATTTTTACCTAAATGAATTGTTATTCAACATTCATACATCAACCATTTTGAAAGTTCTGAAACTGTGAATCCTATGTAAATTTGCTTATATACTATTTTTAGTTGAAAAAGTTCTACTGATGCTAAATCACTATTTCAATGCTGTGGCAATTCGGCATAGGGACAAGATGTCTATAACCCACAGAGTTTTGAGCTGATTCATATCTACTCACTAGTCTAACATCTCGACATCTCGACGTTTCTCGACATTTTCCATAGTATTACCCTAAACGGCATTGTTCATTAATTTAAAACAAGATAGAACGCTACAGTCGAGCAAGCCCGACAGTAAAATAGCCTGTACTCTCCACAAAAAAGAAAAATTAAAAAAAAAAAAAATTTTTTTTAAATTTAAAAAAAAAAAAATAAATTAAAAAAAAAAATGAATGAATGAATGAATTAATTAAATTAAATTAGAATACATGTTTATGTTCAGCAGTTTATGTTAACAGCATACATTTACATCACGTACCTATGCTTGTTTATATGCGTGTATGTATGCAGCACAAAGTTGAACCAAAGCAGCAACAACAACAACAGCTGCGGGCAGCGCTGCCGACAGAGCTGCAGGCAGCGCATGAGCAGCGATTTTACTTATGGCTATAACTTTCTTCAGAATTGACCTATCATGATGAAATTTGGCACACGGACACATTAGTACCAACTGGATGTACCTACCAAAATTTATTTCAAAATTCCGAGAATTACGGAAGTTATAAGAAAAAACATGAATTTCGGGGGAGTGGGGGGGTGCATCGAAAAAAAACTCAAACTCGTACTTTCTCGGTCTGAGGAGAATATGGAAACCAAGTTTGGTTATTCTAGCTCTTATACTTTCTGAGATCCTTGCGTTCATACGGACAGACGGTCAGACGGACAGACGGACGGACGGACAAGGCTATATCCACTCGGCTTCTCATCCTGATCAAGAATATATATACTTTGTGGGGTCTGCCACGCCTCCTTCTGTGTTTTACATACATGCGCAATAAACTAGTATAGCCTTTCACCCTTTGGGTACAGGCTATAACAAGTAAAAAAGCTAAAGTCGGGTGCCCCGACTTTTAAATACTCTGTACATATGTTTACAATAATTATAGAAAATAAAAAAAAAAAATAAAAAAAATTGGATCGATTTTACCTTTCTCGGTATTCGAACTCACGTAAAGGGTATATAATTGCTCATATACAAAGCAATTGCGTCTGTGTGAGTGTATGTATGCCTATGTGCATCTATTCGTGTGTGTGTAAACATGTTAGCAGTCAACCAAACAGCAACATCAACGACAGCTGCGGGCAGCGCTTGAGCAGCGCTGCAGCAGCAAATATATTTATGGCTATAATTTCTTGTTAAATCGGTCTATCATAGTGAAACTTGGCATACGGACACATAATAACCAACTGGGGCATTTCCAAAATTTTAGTTCGAAATTCCAAGAATTACGGGAGTTACGATTTGCGTGGTAGAGGGGGGAGGGAGGGAAATTCCAAAATATACACTTTCTCCGTATTCACACAAGGCACCTTGGACTAAAATTTGGTGTGCCTAGGTCTTATAGTCTCCGAGATATAAGCGATTATACGAATGGAAAATCGGGAAAACCCCCATGGGGGGAAAATCAAAAAAATAAAACAAACTCGTATAGAATACACACATAACGCATCTTTGTGCAAAATTTGGTGTCTCTATCTCTTATAGTCTCTGAGATCCAGGTGTTCATACGGACGGACTGTCGGACTGACGGACAGACGGACAGACAGACAGGGCTAGATCGACTCGTCTTGTCACGCTGATCAAGAATATATATACTTTGTGTGGTCTGCCACGCCTCCTTCTGTCTGTTACATTTTTCAGCTCCCGCAAACCTAATATACTCTTGTACATTTCATGTACAGAATATAAAAATTATTTTCAAAGTCGTTTTTCGCCTTTTTCCTATGATCCGTTTTGAGGTCAATATACGGCTTAAGCCAAGGAGTTTTCTTAAAAGTGAGTACTCTATGAATTTTTGTTCATTCAATACCATTCTGGAGGCAGAACTGAAGTTGCTTAATATGAATAATATAATTTTGTTTATACCCTGTACCCGTAGGGTAAAAATGGTATATTAGGTTTGTGCAAAGTATGTAACATACAGAAGGAAGCATCTCCGACTCCATAAAGTATATATATTCTTGATCAGCATGACGAGAGAAATCGATCTAGACATGTCCGTCCGTCTGTCCGTCCGTCTGGATGAACGCGAGGATCTCAGAAACTATAAAAGCTAGAATAACTAAAGTTGGCATCCAGATTCTCCTAGATCCGAGTAAGGACGAGTTTATGTTTTTTTTTTAATTTCTCCCCCCTTCCCCAGCTACAGAATTTCGTCAATAGCGTCCACATTTCAAATGCTACCTAAACCAAACTTTGCACACATAATTAATATATAATTATATACTGTTGTATAAAATCAATTCGGTCAATTCTAAGAAAAGTTATTAGCAAAACAAATCCCCGCCAGTACAACCCCCACAAACTGCAGCAACAAGGTCGCTCTTCTTCTTCCTCTTTTTGCTACTGCTATGGGCGCATATAACTCAGTGACGGAAGTTTACCTGGGTACAGGGTATTACACTGTCGGGCTTGCTCGACTGTAGCGTTCTCTCTTGTTATTAGTTAAGTCTGCTAATAATTTTTTATGTTTCCCACCAGGGGGTATCTAATTTTCTGGACAGAATGGTAAGCTATTATGTTTATCATGAACTTTTTTGAGATATTCCAAGTCCACTTCAAGTATATAACCGTTGGCTTCTTTATCGGAAAGATTTGAAATATTTAATAATCCTATTTCATCGGTACTTAAGAAGCGAAAGTAGGAAATAGGAAGTTCTTGTGACATAGCCCAACCAA
Organism: Scaptodrosophila lebanonensis; assembly: GCF_003285725.1. Classification (NCBI taxonomy): domain Eukaryota; kingdom Metazoa; phylum Arthropoda; class Insecta; order Diptera; family Drosophilidae; genus Scaptodrosophila; species Scaptodrosophila lebanonensis. Next base: position 444,165 of record NW_022060605.1, on the reverse strand, counting down.
TATGCTAATAAAAATCTTAACCTGGGCTCGATAAAAATTTTTTTAATATTCATTATTAGCAGTTACTAGCCTTTGGTTACATTTGGTTAATCCACCTCGAATAGCAACTTTTAAGAAGTTGTATATATTAGGATCACTGATTTGCCCTCAAAAATATCTGAAAGTATTAGAACATCACTTCGCAAATACAGAAGGAGATAGTCCTTTAATGATTTACATTGAAATGTACTCCAAACTTTATGAGCAAAGCTGTAATCTTTTATTGAACATTCCTCATCAGCTAAGGAATTATAAAAATGTTCTCTACTCGGTAAACAGGTATCATTCAATTTTTCAAATGTATCCAAATAGTCACCCCTTTTCTACATTCTACACAACTAACTTGCTAAATTTTCTAAGATAGAGTTCAAAAATCTATTAGAATCTATGAAGTTTATATTATACAAATATCTATTATCTTTTACAACTTTTTTAGTTACTGTTATATACAACTCCTTATTTCATGGAATGGCAGTTAAGTTTTTACCTAGCTGGTATATAAATAAATGAATGTCATACCTAAATAAATTATGAAAAACTACAGGGAAAGCTGGAATCTTAAACTTGTACTCATTTTTACAAGTGCTATGAATAGGCCCCATATACTCGCCATTAAAATAATTATATGTCTCTTCTCTGTCACAATCGGGAATGTCCTTTTCACAGGCACAGCATTTTTCATACTACTGTAAGTTTGCATCTGCGATGTCGAGTTCCTCCAATGGCTTAGCAGGTTTTGCTCAGTATAGGTCATACAATCTGTCTGTTGTAGCTTGCAAAGCTAGGCAAAACATATCCATACAATCCTTTCCTGAAAATATAAAAGGTTTCATATATTTAAAAGCTTGTTTAAAGTATAAATGATGATATATTCATATTGCCATGTTTCATGTTAATTCAGGTCCATATTTATGAACAGCATTGAACGAAACCGCACAAGCAGTAAGCTTCTGGGCCTTTGTAGTGGCCGATACATTGGGAGAGTTTAAACAAATCGTTCCAAAACAGCTTCAATATCCGCATAGATGGTGGCAGGTGGAGATAGTTTTTTACGCCAACGTCTCCTGTTCATATATTATTTTGTTTGATGAAATGTCGTTTATCCTATATGTTTTTGTAGCTGTTAATGAATGCAGAGGCTCTCCAGGATATTTGTGAAACCTTATTGCAGCTAAAACTGTTCATTTAAAGCAATATGCATCATTATTCATAACTTTTGTTATTGCTCCTTTGGATCTGATATGGGATGGTAACGGACAGTACGATGAAGCTCGAATGTGCTCCAAATTCGTAACTACCATTTCGAAATATGTAAATTTTTGAATTGCCCATCCACTATCTTTTATGTCTCTATGTTTTATATAATTCAGCATCAATTTCATCGATATTATAGATGCTATTTAATGTAGTGGCAACGACGCAACAGTTCCTTCGTCTGAATTTTTCACATATTCACCGAACAGTTTTAAGCTGTACTTTATAGCATTATTGTCATTGATGCTTAGTTCAAGAAGAGTTTTGGCGCAGATGCTGCTTTAGATTAAGATAGTTTAAGAGAATTATTTGAATTTTAGTTTAGGGCGAAAAGAGAGCGCGAGAGCGGCCGTTTGCGGACGTCGCCTCGCGCCCTTTTTTCGCCGCCTTAGGCTTAGTTTAGCATGTAAGCCTAATTTGAAGTCAGTTGTAAAATAGAACTAAATATAAGCACAATTGTCGCCAAATCGTTCGCATTTCTCCGCATAAAAGTCGTTAAAAGCAAGCATCCCATTTTCTTTGTTTTTAATAATTTATATAAACTCATATAAATTTTCATTGGCGCCCGAGCAGGGACTTGCTTGTTTTTTTTAATTAAAAACTTTAATTTGTGCGGAACCGCGTCGGTCGTGTTGTTGTTGCTGCACTGGGGATTGTGTGTGTTGCTGTCACGTCACTGGATTATTGGAGGATGAGTCAAGTCGACCAAAGGGAAGTTCCTGAGCCAAAGTCGACTTCACAGGTACTGTGCTAAAGTTTGAAAGTGGAATTTAACCAGCGAATTGCTTATTTCGGCCTTCAACTTTCAACCTTTGGCACATACGTGACCATAATATAATACGGTAGATAGTTGAGCATAATTAACACAAATATAAATCGCATGTCGTACTAATATTAAATAAAAGTGAACCGCTATAGGCAATTATTTAAAGTGCCAATTTATTGTCGTTTGATTTTGTTATACATACATACATACATAAATATACATAGCCACTTTTACATACGGCATCCCCCCCCCACGTCAATCTCAGCCAACCGTCGGCAGTTTTCGTTTGTTGCTTGCTCTCGTTGTTCTCATCAAATTCGCCGTTGTCGTTATTACATATGTAAATATATACCGACATACTCGCATACATAACATAGCTAATACATTGCTGTCGTGTTCGCGCTTAAGCTGCTGCATTTTTTGTTTGCCTGCGCTTCGCATAATACATGCATAAGAATTAGCTGTTCTGCTAACGCACACAAGGCATTTGTATTAGAATTATTCTTTTCGTTTGTCGCCACTTTCGCTGCTGCTTTCAAAAGTATTGCCTTCGACGGTCAGTCAACTGCAGTTCTTCTCGTTTTCGTTCGCACTGCTAGACGACCATCTGTTGCGCTCCCCTACATTTGCTGAGAACAGCATATTATTTTCGATTTCTCGTTTGTCACTCGACAATTTTCGTTCGATCAAGTTTAAAACTTTAAATCAATATGAGTAAGGACTTGATCGAAGAACTTAAAAGGAAGCGCGAGGGCTGTATGAGGAGTATATGTCGTATGCAACGGCAATTAAAAGAAGGCTCGATTTCGTTAGAGCCAATCGAGTTAGAATGCAGGTTAGAGCTTCTAACAACTCATATAGAAACTGCAAATATATTGCAAAGCAAAATTGAAGCAAAAGATACAGAAGATGACTACCGTGAAGAGTTGGAAGAAACTTGCATTATGACCAAATCCTTATTAAAAGGCCAGCTGGAAAAACTAAGAAGAAAAAGCATCGACAATTCAAGTTCGGCAAACGGTATTGCACCGCCTACTTCAAAAAAGCCAAGGTGTCGATTGCCAGCGGTCGCTCTTCCAACTTTTAGCGGCAAGCATTCTGAATTAAAAAATTTCATGAGTCTTTTTGAAACTTTTGTTCACAATGATGACACACTGCATGATATTGAAAAATTCAATCACTTAATATCATGTTTGGCTGGTGACGCTTTAGGCACAGTTCGCGCCTTCCAAGTGACGGAAGACAATTATAGTAAAGCCATTGAAAGTCTAAAGCGGGTGTACGATAATGACTGCCTAATATTTTTCGATAACATATCGACACTTTTCAATCTGCAAAAGATTTCCCAGCCATCTGCGTCAGCTTTGAGAAGCCTGATCGACACAGTGTCGGCCACCTATGACTCACTTCTGTCAATTGGTGACGACAAGAAAATCGCTAATGCCATTTTAATTTATTTAGTTATGGGCAAAGTCGATCCTACCACAAAAAAGAAGTGGGAAGAGCAGCTCGACTACACAACGCTCCCACTATGGCGAGATTGTGAGACTGCTCTTAACAGACGCTACCAGCATATTGTTGCTGAAGAAGCTAGTAAAGCTCAAGCGAAGGGCAGCCAGTCGAACAATAACACTCAGACTCAAAAAGTAAAAAATGCTAGCAGGATAAATCATTCGTTCGTTGCTGCCAAAAACGAACAGAATAACCTTTGTCAATTTTGCAATTCAGCTGACCATTCGATTGGAAATTGCCAGGCATATATTGCCTTGTCAGTGCAGCAAAGGTTTGACTTCGCTAAAGGTGCGCCTTTGTGCATAAACTGTCTCCGACGAGGCCACACAGTAGCGAAGTGTAAGGCAAAGAAATGTAGCGTGTGCCAACGTTCTCATCACACACTGCTACATATTTATACTGCTAGCACAAATCTTGCGTTACCACCACCCTCTCAGCCACCACATCTTCAAGATAGCTCTTCCACTTCGCATGCCATGCATGCGACTGCTTCGGATAGAGTGGTTCTTGCAACAGCAGTCGTGAGCGTTAAAACGAAAAGTGGCGATTTCGTTTTAGCAAGAGCATTGTTAGATTCTGGGTCACAAGTCAACTTTGTGACTGAGGATCTAGCTCAAAAGCTACAGCTCAGACGAGAGGATACGTGTATGGTCTTGCGCGGCATTGGAGACACCAATGCGCGTGCCAAGAAAAGAATTCATACAGTGGTGAAGTCGCGTGTCAATTGTAGCGAGTTTTCCGCAGATTTTTGGATCTTGGGATCGATTTCTGGTTATCATCCCGATCAAGCGGTGAACACCAGCGGGTGGAGGGTCCCCAAAAATATTCAATTGGCCGATCCTCAATTCCATAAGCCGCAAAAAATTGATATGCTAATTGGAGCAGAGTCATTCTTCGACTTATTGTCGGTAGGCCAAATAAAGCAAGGCCCTGAGGCTCCCACATTACAAAAAACGCTTCTCGGCTGGATAGTGTCAGGCAGATGCTCTACTCAACCTACAACGAGTATAGAAGGAGCAGTGAATTTAAGTTGCCAAGAAGAACAATTACTTTCGATAGACTCAACGATACAAAAGTTTTGGTCCATTGAGGACTTGCCTAATAATTCGAAAGTTCTCTCACCTGAGCAACAGCTTTGTGAACAACACTTTGTTGATAATACAAAAATCTTGTCGTCTGGTCGATTTCAGGTACGGTTACCTTTTAAATCTGACCCAAAAAATCTTGGCTCATCGTATGAAATTGCGAAACGTCGTTTTTTGTCGCTTGAAAGGAGGTTGTCAAAAGACCCTCAAATGAAAAGCATGTATCTGGAATTTATGGACGAGTATGTTTCGCTCGGTCACATGTCCTCAACGGACAACAAAATTCCAGATACTCCACACTATTTTATTCCGCATCAGTGTGTCCTGCGGCCTCAAAGCACGTCGACCAAGTTGCGTGTCGTTTTCGATGCCTCTTGCCGCCCGTCCACTCAGATTGCGTTGAATGATACCTGAATGGTCGGTCCAACAATTCAGGAGGAGCTTTATTCTACGCTGCTTCGTTTTCGTTTGCGAAAGTTCGCCTTAGCGGCAGACATTAAAAAAATGTACCGTCAGGTGATGGTGCACGAAGCAGATAGAAACTATCAGCTCATAGTGTGGCGAAGAGATCCGTCTGAGTCTTTGAAAATCTTCAGGTTAAACACTGTAACGTATGGCACGTCGCCAGCTCCGTTCTTGGCGGTGCGGTGTTTAACAAGGCTGAGTGAAATGGTCCGTTCCTCACATCCAACAGCTGCTGAAGTTATTCGGAGCGACTTTTATGTCGACGATATGTTAACTGGTGCTGAAAGCGTTGAACAGCTAAAAAAGCTTCGAGCAGAAGTGTCGCACGTTCTTCAAAGTGCAGACTTCGAATTGGCAAAGTGGTTTTCGAACTGCTCGGAACTGTCCGCATTTGATAGCACAGTTATTCCAGTAGCCACAGTCGACTCAGACCCAACCAAAACGCTCGGCATTATGTGGTTGCCGAAGGAAGATGTATTTCAGTTCCAGTTGGAAAATTCCTTCCTAGATCTCCGCTCGACAAAACGGAACATATTATCGGTGACTGCCAGGCTTTTCGATCCTCTGGGCCTTCTTTGCCCGCTGATCACCAAAGCAAAAATGTTGCTGCAAGATTTGTGGCTACAAAAACTAGATTGGGACGAATCCATCCCTGAGAATCTTCATACAGTTTGGGACTCATTTAAGCAGAATTTGTTGAACCTCAGCGGTATTCAAGTCCCTAGATTCGTCCATACAGATACGCAGTCACCCATTCAAATACATGCGTTCGCCGATGCCTCAATGCGAGCTTATGGCGCCTGTATTTATGTTCGTGTTTCGACTGCGAATGGTTGGAAAGTGTCACTTTTGACCTCAAAATCCAAAGTAGCTCCACTCAAGACGAAAACTTTGCCTCGTCTTGAGCTGTGTGCAGCTCACCTTCTCGCAGATCTTTTTCGTCAAGTCCGCCCGTTGCTTAATTCTCCAATAGACAAGATAGTTATGTGGACTGACTCGGAAATAACGCTCCACTGGATCAAGTCACATCCGTCGGCATGGCCAGTTTTCGTTTCAAACAGGGTTTCTCAAATCCAAGAGTGGTCCGAGAATGCAACGTGGCGACATGTCCCAACGAAATCCAACCCAGCAGACATCGTGTCCAGAGGATGTAATGTAGACGAGTTGCGTAGCTCCATTTGGTTTACAGGGCCAGCCTTCCTCATGGAATCGGAAGAAAATTGGCCTGTGAATGCTCACTTTGAGCCGCCTAAAAATTCAGCTGCCCTGGAGATTCGTAAGTCTGCTGTAGTTTTACTCGCAGATCGGCAAGCCAATTATATTCTCGAAGTTATCGAAAGCTACTCGTCACATTCAAAATTGCTGAGGGTGTTCGTTTGGGTTTTTCGATTTATACAAAGGTGCAGAAAGGTCTCGAAGCCCTTTGATCCTATAGCCAAGCCAAGCGAACTCAATTTGGTATTCAACAAAATTGTTCAAGTCATCCAGGACAATGAGTTCGGTGACGAAATCGACAAGGTTCGAAAAAAGAGAACACTTAACGCCAACTTACAGCGTCTGAGTCCATTTCTACATGAGTTTGGAGAAGACGGTTTCTTGTTTTCCTTGCTGAGAGTGGGGGGAAGATTATTAAATGCTCCTATCCCGTACGAAGCCAAGTTTCCGTTGCCGCCGAACAGTACGTTCGTGCATCCTCTGCTTCAAATGGAAGCCCCGGTTGGCCTCCCAAGTAATGGGAAATCTTCCGGCAGACAGGCTCCAGCCGTTCCACCCGTTCGAAGTATGTGGTGTTGATTTTTGTGGCCCTATAATCACAACGCTCCGCATCCGTGGCAAGCCACCGTACAAGTCGTACGTGGCTCTTTTCGTTTGTTTTGCCTCGAAAGCGGTTCACTTAGAGCTTGTGTCAGATCTAACCACTGATGCTTTGTCTTGGCTTTTGAAAGGTTCGTCGGCAGGAGAGGCGTCCCTCGCAAAGTTTACTGCGACAACGCAACGAACTTCGTGGGAGCCGACAGGAAGCTGCAGGAGTTCCGAGCAAGATGGGAGAAGGAGGCGGAAGGCGTACGCGAATTCGCATCAAGAAAAGGATGCGAGTTTGCGTACATACCACCCAGAGCGCCTCACTTCGGCGGTCTATGGGAGGCAGGTGTCAAGTCTGCAAAGCACCTGTTCCTACGGACGGTGGGCAATGCGCTCCTGACCGCAGAAGAGCTCGGAACACTCCTGGCGAGCGTCGAGGCCGTGCTGAACTCTCGGCCACTGGGACCACTCAGCGCGGACCCCAGCGACGGCGAGGCGCTAACCCCGGGCCACTTTCTGATCGGGCGGCCTCTTCTGGCGACTCCAGCTCCACCGCTCCCGGACATCGACAGCCAAACCTGCTTAAGGCGATGGCGCAATGCCTCGTGTCTCAAGCACAGGTTTTGGCAGCGATGGTCCCGGGAGTACATTTCGAGCCTCCAGGTGCGAGCGAAGTGGTTCCAGGAGGAACCCAACGTCGTCGTGGGACAACTCGTCGTGGTGGCCGAAGACAACGTGCCGCCACAAAAGTGGGTACTTGGCAGGGTCACCACAACTCACGCCGGGACAGACGGGAAGGTGCGGGTGGCCGACGTCGCCACGAGTAGTGGCAATCTACGGAGGGCTATTCATCGGCTGGCGCCATTGCCCGTTGAAGGACGATGTCCCTCCAAGGGGGCCGGTGTTGGCGCAGATGCTGCTTTAGATTAAGATAGTTTGAGAGAATTATTTGAATTTTAGTTTAGGGCGAAAAGAGAGCGCGAGAGCGGCCGTTTGCGGACGTCGCCTCGCGCCCTTTTTTCGCCGCCTTAGGCTTAGTTTAGCATGTAAGCCTAATTTGAAGTCAGTTGTAAAATAGAACTAAATATAAGCACAATTGTCGCCAAATCGTTCGCATTTCTCCGCATAAAAGTCGTTAAAAGCAAGCATCCCATTTTCTTTGTTTTTAATAATTTATATAAACTCATATAAATTTTCAAAGAGTTTAATATCTAGCTTCGTGTGGTTATAAAATTCTTTTGCGGCTATTATATTTTCACGTTCACCCTTAATGCGATATATTTTCCAGGGAAAATTACTTGTTGGGAAATTACAAGGATGTTCTTATTGTCATTTAGTTGCTTAAAAGCAGTATCTTTATGAGCTGAGCTTCTCAAATGAATTTTATAAAATTTAGCAGGAACTTTTGTTTTGCATATCAAGCAATCTACTTCGGGCTCAGATTCTTTCATTTTCTTCGAAGGGCGTAAGCTTGCGGTTTCCTCTTCTTGCTCAGAAAAGACCCTTTTACTAATTTTAGCTGCCGCCTCCATCATTGTGGGGATTGCGTTCCTTGGTCCTGAACACTCAGCGTAGTGTTCCTCAAAGGCTTCAACACCTTCAATGGTGGTTGATCATTGAACATTGCATTGATCACATACATCTTCTAATGCCATTTTTGTAATGGTTTTGGTGTTTTATTTTTAAATGTTAAAAATTTTAAACTCAACTTTTGTTTTATTTTTCTCACTGAATCTCTTTAACGCTTCTGCAGAATTATTTTTTTTTTTTTTTGCTTGAATAAAATAAAGTTGTACTGGAATTGTTTTACCCTCAAACCACTTTGAAAAATAATTTTGTTATTTATTTTTAAAACTTGAAAAAACGTAAGTGTTGTAGCGCAATGCTTACAGTAAACTGCAAAGGAAACAATAGATGGATAGATCGAATACAAGATTTAGTTTCAAAGTATAACAACACATATCATAGGACTATTAAAATGAAACCCAATTCTGTTGGAAAACAAATATTATTTTATTTTTATTTTAAATACTGTGTACAATTATCCGAAAGTATTTCCGTCGTGCAAGTATTCAGTAGGAGACTCTGTTCGAATAAGTAAAAGGGCATTTTGAAAAAGGTTATGAACCAAACTGGGCCACTGAAATATTTACAATAAAAAAAGTTAAGTCAACTTCTCCAGTGACGTATATTTTACAAGATTATAAAAAGGAATTGATTGAGGTTTCATTTTATGATTATGAACTTCAAAAGGTTAAAGATAAGAATGCTTATCTCGTTGAGAAAATTTTGACAAGTAATGGTAATAATTCCATAATTCATGGATCTCTAAGAAAAATATATTGTAATAAAAGCATAAATAAAAAAAAATGTATTAACAAATACAATTGCTTTTCAATAATTTATTTATTTGTTTAAATACAAGTTTATATACATATACAATACATATACAATTCATTGGTGCTTATAAATATATAAAATACTATGTTTTAAATATTAAATACGATGTACAATTTACATCATTTTCATGATTTTATCTTCAGTAATATACCTTTTATCATCTTTATAATTAAGACTTACTTTATTTACAATTTCAGTGTAAAGAGTATGTGCCCTGCTTCTTATCTTATTGTCAACGGTTGAAGATGTAACAAAAGAGTCGGTATCCATCTATTTCAACTCTGTCTGATACGTTAGTAAGAAATTCTTTTTTAAGCTTTATTTTAACGTTTAAATTTAATATTTTTAAATTATTTCATTTAAATCAGCTATTTTCAAGATTCTATAATAGAAAATCATTAAAATTTATATTATTTACAAATTTACTTTCTTTAGGAGGGCTCCCCCATTTTTAGGATTTTTACCTAAATGAATTGTTATTCAACATTCATACATCAACCATTTTGAAAGTTCTGAAACTGTGAATCCTATGTAAATTTGCTTATATACTATTTTTAGTTGAAAAAGTTCTACTGATGCTAAATCACTATTTCAATGCTGTGGCAATTCGGCATAGGGACAAGATGTCTATAACCCACAGAGTTTTGAGCTGATTCATATCTACTCACTAGTCTAACATCTCGACATCTCGACGTTTCTCGACATTTTCCATAGTATTACCCTAAACGGCATTGTTCATTAATTTAAAACAAGATAGAACGCTACAGTCGAGCAAGCCCGACAGTAAAATAGCCTGTACTCTCCACAAAAAAGAAAAATTAAAAAAAAAAATTTTTTTTTTTTAAATTTAAAAAAAAAATAAATAAATTAAAAAAAAAAATGAATGAATGAATGAATTAATTAAATTAAATTAGAATACATGTTTATGTTCAGCAGTTTATGTTAACAGCATACATTTACATCACGTACCTATGCGTGTTTATATGCGTGTATGTATGCAGCACAAAGTTGAACCAAAGCAGCAACAACAACAACAGCTGCGGGCAGCGCTGCCGACAGAGCTGCAGGCAGCGCATGAGCAGCGATTTTACTTATGGCTATAACTTTCTTCAGAATTGACCTATCATGATGAAATTTGGCACACGGACACATTAGTACTAACTGGATGTACCTACCAAAATTTATTTCAAAATTCCGAGAATTACGGAAGTTATAAGAAAAAACATGAATTTCGGGGGAGTGGGGGGGTGCATCGAAAAAAAACTCAAACTCGTACTTGTGGCCCTATAAGCACAACGCTCCGCATCCGTGGCAAGCCACCGTATAAGTCGTACGTGGCTCTTTTCGTTTGTTTTGCCTCGAAAGCGGTTCACTTAGAGCTTGTGTCAGATCTAACCACTGATGCTTTTCTCTTGGCTTTTGAAAGGTTCGTCGGCAGGAGAGGCGTCCCTCGCAAAGTTTACTGCGACAACGCAACGAACTTCGTGGGAGCCGACAGGAAGCTGCAGGAGTTCCGAGCAAGATGGGAGAAGGAGGCGGAAGGCGTACGCGAATTCGCATCAAGAAAAGGATGCGAGTTTGCGTACATACCACCCAGAGCGCCTCACTTCGGCGGTCTATGGGAGGCAGGTGTCAAGTCTGCAAAGCACCTGTTCCTACGGACGGTGGGCAATGCGCTCCTGACCGCAGAAGAGCTCGGAACACTCCTGGCGAGCGTCGAGGCCGTGCTGAACTCTCGGCCACTGGGACCACTCAGCGCGGACCCCAGCGACGGCGAGGCGCTAACCCCGGGCCACTTTCTGATCGGGCGGCCTCTTCTGGCGACTCCAGCTCCACCGCTCCCGGACATCGACAGCCAAACCTGCTTAAGGCGATGGCGCAATGCCTCGTGTCTCAAGCACAGGTTTTGGCAGCGATGGTCCCGGGAGTACATTTCGAGCCTCCAGGTGCGAGCGAAGTGGTTCCAGGAGGAACCCAACGTCGTCGTGGGACAACTCGTCGTGGTGGCCGAAGACAACGTGCCGCCACAAAAGTGGGTACTTGGCAGGGTCACCACAACTCACGCCGGGACAGACGGGAAGGTGCGGGTGGCCGACGTCGCCACGAGTAGTGGCAATCTACGGAGGGCTATTCATCGGCTGGCGCCATTGCCCGTTGAAGGACGATGTCCCTCCAAGGGGGCCGGTGTTGGCGCAGATGCTGCTTTAGATTAAGATAGTTTAAGAGAATTATTTGAATTTTAGTTTAGGGCGAAAATAGAGCGCGAGAGCGGCCGTTTGCGGACGTCGCCTCGCGCCCTTTTTTCGCCGCCTTAGGCTTAGTTTAGCATGTAAGCCTAATTTGAAGTCAGTTGTAAAATAGAACTAAATATAAGCACAATTGTCGCCAAATCGTTCGCATTTCTCCGCATAAAAGTCGTTAAAAGCAAGCATCCCATTTTCTTTGTTTTTAATAATTTATATAAACTCATATAAATTTTCAAAGAGTTTAATATCTAGCTTCGTGTGGTTATAAAATTCTTTTGCGGCTATTATATTTTCACGTTCACCCTTAATGCGATATATTTTCCAGGGAAAATTACTTGTTGGGAAATTACAAGGATGTTCTTATTGTCATTTAGTTGCTTAAAAGCAGTATCTTTATGAGCTGAGCTTCTCAAATGAATTTTATAAAATTTAGCAGGAACTTTTGTTTTGCATATCAAGCAATCTACTTCGGGCTCAGATTCTTTCATTTTCTTCGAAGGGCGTAAGCTTGCGGTTTCCTCTTCTTGCTCAGAAAAGACCCTTTTACTAATTTTAGCTGCCGCCTCCATCATTGTGGGGATTGCGTTCCTTGGTCCTGAACACTCAGCGTAGTGTTCCTCAAAGGCTTCAACACCTTCAATGGTGGTTGATCATTGAACATTGCATTGATCACATACATCTTCTAATGCCATTTTTGTAATGGTTTTGGTGTTTTATTTTTAAATGTTAAAAATTTTAAACTCAACTTTTGTTTTATTTTTCTCACTGAATCTCTTTAACGCTTCTGCAGAATTATTTTTTTTTTTTTTTGCTTGAATAAAATAAAGTTGTACTGGAATTGTTTTACCCTCAAACCACTTTGAAAAATAATTTTGTTATTTATTTTTAAAACTTGAAAAAACGTAAGTGTTGTAGCGCAATGCTTACAGTAAACTGCAAAGGAAACAATAGATGGATAGATCGAATACAAGATTTAGTTTCAAAGTATAACAACACATATCATAGGACTATTAAAATGAAACCCAATTCTGTTGGAAAACAAATATTATTTTATTTTTATTTTAAATACTGTGTACAATTATCCGAAAGTATTTCCGTCGTGCAAGTATTCAGTAGGAGACTCTGTTCGAATAAGTAAAAGGGCATTTTGAAAAAGGTTATGAACCAAACTGGGCCACTGAAATATTTACAATAAAAAAAGTTAAGTCAACTTCTCCAGTGACGTATATTTTACAAGATTATAAAAAGGAATTGATTGAGGTTTCATTTTATGATTATGAACTTCAAAAGGTTAAAGATAAGAATGCTTATCTCGTTGAGAAAATTTTGACAAGTAATGGTAATAATTCCATAATTCATGGATCTCTAAGAAAAATATATTGTAATAAAAGCATAAATAAAAAAAAATGTATTAACAAATACAATTGCTTTTCAATAATTTATTTATTTGTTTAAATACAAGTTTATATACATATACAATACATATACAATTCATTGGTGCTTATAAATATATAAAATACTATGTTTTAAATATTAAATACGATGTACAATTTACATCATTTTCATGATTTTATCTTCAGTAATATACCTCTTATCATCTTTATAATTAAGACTTACTTTATTTACAATTTCAGTGTAAAGAGTATGTGCCCTGCTTCTTATCTTATTGTCAACGGTTGAAGATGTAACAAAAGAGTCGGTATCCATCTATTTCAACTCTGTCTGATACGTTAGTAAGAAATTCTTTTTTAAGCTTTATTTTAACGTTTAAATTTAATATTTTTAAATTATTTCATTTAAATCAGCTATTTTCAAGATTCTATAATAGAAAATCATTAAAATTTATATTATTTACAAATTTACTTTCTTTAGGAGGGCTCCCCCATTTTTAGGATTTTTACCTAAATGAATTGTTATTCAACATTCATACATCAACCATTTTGAAAGTTCTGAAACTGTGAATCCTATGTAAATTTGCTTATATACTATTTTTAGTTGAAAAAGTTCTACTGATGCTAAATCACTATTTCAATGCTGTGGCAATTCGGCATAGGGACAAGATGTCTATAACCCACAGAGTTTTGAGCTGATTCATATCTACTCACTAGTCTAACATCTCGACATCTCGACGTTTCTCGACATTTTCCATAGTATTACCCTAAACGGCATTGTTCATTAATTTAAAACAAGATAGAACGCTACAGTCGAGCAAGCCCGACAGTAAAATAGCCTGTACTCTCCACAAAAAAGAAAAATTAAAAAAAAAAATTTTTTTTTTTTAAATTTAAAAAAAAAATAAATAAATTAAAAAAAAAAATGAATGAATGAATGAATTAATTAAATTAAATTAGAATACATGTTTATGTTCAGCAGTTTATGTTAACAGCATACATTTACATCACGTACCTATGCGTGTTTATATGCGTGTATGTATGCAGCACAAAGTTGAACCAAAGCAGCAACAACAACAACAGCTGCGGGCAGCGCTGCCGACAGAGCTGCAGGCAGCGCATGAGCAGCGATTTTACTTATGGCTATAACTTTCTTCAGAATTGACCTATCATGATGAAATTTGGCACACGGACACATTAGTACTAACTGGATGTACCTACCAAAATTTATTTCAAAATTCCGAGAATTACGGAAGTTATAAGAAAAAACATGAATTTCGGGGGAGTGGGGGGGTGCATCGAAAAAAAACTCAAACTCGTACTTGTGGCCCTATAAGCACAACGCTCCGCATCCGTGGCAAGCCACCGTATAAGTCGTACGTGGCTCTTTTCGTTTGTTTTGCCTCGAAAGCGGTTCACTTAGAGCTTGTGTCAGATCTAACCACTGATGCTTTTCTCTTGGCTTTTGAAAGGTTCGTCGGCAGGAGAGGCGTCCCTCGCAAAGTTTACTGCGACAACGCAACGAACTTCGTGGGAGCCGACAGGAAGCTGCAGGAGTTCCGAGCAAGATGGGAGAAGGAGGCGGAAGGCGTACGCGAATTCGCATCAAGAAAAGGATGCGAGTTTGCGTACATACCACCCAGAGCGCCTCACTTCGGCGGTCTATGGGAGGCAGGTGTCAAGTCTGCAAAGCACCTGTTCCTACGGACGGTGGGCAATGCGCTCCTGACCGCAGAAGAGCTCGGAACACTCCTGGCGAGCGTCGAGGCCGTGCTGAACTCTCGGCCACTGGGACCACTCAGCGCGGACCCCAGCGACGGCGAGGCGCTAACCCCGGGCCACTTTCTGATCGGGCGGCCTCTTCTGGCGACTCCAGCTCCACCGCTCCCGGACATCGACAGCCAAACCTGCTTAAGGCGATGGCGCAATGCCTCGTGTCTCAAGCACAGGTTTTGGCAGCGATGGTCCCGGGAGTACATTTCGAGCCTCCAGGTGCGAGCGAAGTGGTTCCAGGAGGAACCCAACGTCGTCGTGGGACAACTCGTCGTGGTGGCCGAAGACAACGTGCCGCCACAAAAGTGGGTACTTGGCAGGGTCACCACAACTCACGCCGGGACAGACGGGAAGGTGCGGGTGGCCGACGTCGCCACGAGTAGTGGCAATCTACGGAGGGCTATTCATCGGCTGGCGCCATTGCCCGTTGAAGGACGATGTCCCTCCAAGGGGGCCGGTGTTGGCGCAGATGCTGCTTTAGATTAAGATAGTTTAAGAGAATTATTTGAATTTTAGTTTAGGGCGAAAATAGAGCGCGAGAGCGGCCGTTTGCGGACGTCGCCTCGCGCCCTTTTTTCGCCGCCTTAGGCTTAGTTTAGCATGTAAGCCTAATTTGAAGTCAGTTGTAAAATAGAACTAAATATAAGCACAATTGTCGCCAAATCGTTCGCATTTCTCCGCATAAAAGTCGTTAAAAGCAAGCATCCCATTTTCTTTGTTTTTAATAATTTATATAAACTCATATAAATTTTCAAAGAGTTTAATATCTAGCTTCATGTGGTTATAAAATTCTTTTGCGGCTATTATATTTTCACGTTCACCCTTAATGCGATATATTTTCCAGGGAAAATTACTTGTTGGGAAATTACAAGGATGTTCTTATTGTCATCTAGTTGCTTAAAAGCAGTATCTTTATGAGCTGAGCTTCTCAAATGAATTTTATAAAATTTAGCAGGAACTTTTGTTTTGCATATCAAGCAATCTACTTCGGGCTCAGATTCTTTCATTTTCTTCGAAGGGCGTAAGCTTGCGGTTTCCTCTTCTTGCTCAGAAAAGACCCTTTTACTAATTTTAGCTGCCGCCTCCATCATTGTGGGGAATGCGTTCCTTGGTCCTGAACACTCAGCGTAGGGTTCCTCAAAGGCTTCAACGCCTTCAATGGTGGTTGATCATTGAACATTGCATTGATCACATACATATTCTAATGCCATTTTTGTAATGGTTTTGGTGTTTTATTTTTAAATGTTAAAAATTTTAAACTCAACTTTTGTTTTATTTTTCTCACTGAATCTCTTTAACGCTTCTGCAGAATTATTTTTTTTTTTTTTGCTTGAATAAAATAAAGTTGTACTGGAATTGTTTTACCCTCAAACCACTTTGAAAAATAATTTTGTTATTTATTTTTAAAACTTGAAAAAACGTAAGTGTTGTAGCGCAATGCTTACAGTAAACTGCAAAGGAAACAATAGATGGATAGATCGAATACAAGATTTAGTTTCAAAGTATAACAACACATATCATAGGACTATTAAAATGAAACCCAATTCTGTTGGAAAACAAATATTATTTTATTTTTATTTTAAATACTGTGTACAATTATCCGAAAGTATTTCCGTCGTGCAAGTATTCAGTAGGAGACTCTGTTCGAATAAGTAAAAGGGCATTTTGAAAAAGGTTATGAACCAAACTGGGCCACTGAAATATTTACAATAAAAAAAGTTAAGTCAACTTCTCCAGTGACGTATATTTTACAAGATTATAAAAAGGAATTGATTGAGGTTTCATTTTATGATTATGAACTTCAAAAGGTTAAAGATAAGAATGCTTATCTCGTTGAGAAAATTTTGACAAGTAATGGTAATAATTCCATAATTCATGGATCTCTAAGAAAAATATATTGTAATAAAAGCATAAATAAAAAAAAATGTATTAACAAATACAATTGCTTTTCAATAATTTATTTATTTGTTTAAATACAAGTTTATATACATATACAATACATATACAATTCATTGGTGCTTATAAATATATAAAATACTATGTTTTAAATATTAAATACGATGTACAATTTACATCATTTTCATGATTTTATCTTCAGTAATATACCTCTTATCATCTTTATAATTAAGACTTACTTTATTTACAATTTCAGTGTAAAGAGTATGTGCCCTGCTTCTTATCTTATTGTCAACGGTTGAAGATGTAACAAAAGAGTCGGTATCCATCTATTTCAACTCTGTCTGATACGTTAGTAAGAAATTCTTTTTTAAGCTTTATTTTAACGTTTAAATTTAATATTTTTAAATTATTTCATTTAAATCAGTTATTTTCAAGATTCTATAATAGAAAATCATTAAAATTTATATTATTTACAAATTTACTTTCTTTAGGAGGGCTCCCCCATTTTTAGGATTTTTACCTAAATGAATTGTTATTCAACATTCATACATCAACCATTTTGAAAGTTCTGAAACTGTGAATCCTATGTAAATTTGCTTATATACTATTTTTAGTTGAAAAAGTTCTACTGATGCTAAATCACTATTTCAATGCTGTGGCAATTCGGCATAGGGACAAGATGTCTATAACCCACAGAGTTTTGAGCTGATTCATATCTACTCACTAGTCTAACATCTCGACATCTCGACGTTTCTCGACATTTTCCATAGTATTACCCTAAACGGCATTGTTCATTAATTTAAAACAAGATACAACGCTACAGTCGCGCAAGCCCGACAGTAAAATAGCCTGTACTCTCCACAAAAAAGAAAAATTAAAAAAAAAAAAAAATTTTTTTTTAATTTAAAAAAAAAAAAATAAATTAAAAAAAAAAATGAATGAATGAATGAATTAATTAAATTAAATTAGAATACATGTTTATGTTCAGCAGTTTATGTTAACAGCATACATTTACATCACGTACCTATGCTTGTTTATATGCGTGTATGTATGCAGCACAAAGTTGAACCAAAGCAGCAACAACAACAACAGCTGCGGGCAGCGCTGCCGACAGAGCTGCAGGCAGCGCATGAGCAGCGATTTTACTTATGGCTATAACTTTCTTCAGAATTGACCTATCATGATGAAATTTGGCACACGGACACATTAGTACTAACTGGATGTACCTACCAAAATTTATTTCAAAATTCCGAGAATTACGGAAGTTATAAGAAAAAACATGAATTTCGGGGGAGTGGGGGGGTGCATCGAAAAAAAACTCAAACTCGTACTTGTGGCCCTATAAGCACAACGCTCCGCATCCGTGGCAAGCCACCGTATAAGTCGTACGTGGCTCTTTTCGTTTGTTTTGCCTCGAAAGCGGTTCACTTAGAGCTTGTGTCAGATCTAACCACTGATGCTTTTCTCTTGGCTTTTGAAAGGTTCGTCGGCAGGAGAGGCGTCCCTCGCAAAGTTTACTGCGACAACGCAACGAACTTCGTGGGAGCCGACAGGAAGCTGCAGGAGTTCCGAGCAAGATGGGAGAAGGAGGCGGAAGGCGTACGCGAATTCGCATCAAGAAAAGGATGCGAGTTTGCGTACATACCACCCAGAGCGCCTCACTTCGGCGGTCTATGGGAGGCAGGTGTCAAGTCTGCAAAGCACCTGTTCCTACGGACGGTGGGCAATGCGCTCCTGACCGCAGAAGAGCTCGGAACACTCCTGGCGAGCGTCGAGGCCGTGCTGAACTCTCGGCCACTGGGACCACTCAGCGCGGACCCCAGCGACGGCGAGGCGCTAACCCCGGGCCACTTTCTGATCGGGCGGCCTCTTCTGGCGACTCCAGCTCCACCGCTCCCGGACATCGACAGCCAAACCTGCTTAAGGCGATGGCGCAATGCCTCGTGTCTCAAGCACAGGTTTTGGCAGCGATGGTCCCGGGAGTACATTTCGAGCCTCCAGGTGCGAGCGAAGTGGTTCCAGGAGGAACCCAACGTCGTCGTGGGACAACTCGTCGTGGTGGCCGAAGACAACGTGCCGCCACAAAAGTGGGTACTTGGCAGGGTCACCACAACTCACGCCGGGACAGACGGGAAGGTGCGGGTGGCCGACGTCGCCACGAGTAGTGGCAATCTACGGAGGGCTATTCATCGGCTGGCGCCATTGCCCGTTGAAGGACGATGTCCCTCCAAGGGGGCCGGTGTTGGCGCAGATGCTGCTTTAGATTAAGATAGTTTAAGAGAATTATTTGAATTTTAGTTTAGGGCGAAAATAGAGCGCGAGAGCGGCCGTTTGCGGACGTCGCCTCGCGCCCTTTTTTCGCCGCCTTAGGCTTAGTTTAGCATGTAAGCCTAATTTGAAGTCAGTTGTAAAATAGAACTAAATATAAGCACAATTGTCGCCAAATCGTTCGCATTTCTCCGCATAAAAGTCGTTAAAAGCAAGCATCCCATTTTCTTTGTTTTTAATAATTTATATAAACTCATATAAATTTTCAAAGAGTTTAATATCTAGCTTCATGTGGTTATAAAATTCTTTTGCGGCTATTATATTTTCACGTTCACCCTTAATGCGATATATTTTCCAGGGAAAATTACTTGTTGGGAAATTACAAGGATGTTCTTATTGTCATCTAGTTGCTTAAAAGCAGTATCTTTATGAGCTGAGCTTCTCAAATGAATTTTATAAAATTTAGCAGGAACTTTTGTTTTGCATATCAAGCAATCTACTTCGGGCTCAGATTCTTTCATTTTCTTCGAAGGGCGTAAGCTTGCGGTTTCCTCTTCTTGCTCAGAAAAGACCCTTTTACTAATTTTAGCTGCCGCCTCCATCATTGTGGGGAATGCGTTCCTTGGTCCTGAACACTCAGCGTAGGGTTCCTCAAAGGCTTCAACGCCTTCAATGGTGGTTGATCATTGAACATTGCATTGATCACATACATATTCTAATGCCATTTTTGTAATGGTTTTGGTGTTTTATTTTTAAATGTTAAAAATTTTAAACTCAACTTTTGTTTTATTTTTCTCACTGAATCTCTTTAACGCTTCTGCAGAATTATTTTTTTTTTTTTTGCTTGAATAAAATAAAGTTGTACTGGAATTGTTTTACCCTCAAACCACTTTGAAAAATAATTTTGTTATTTATTTTTAAAACTTGAAAAAACGTAAGTGTTGTAGCGCAATGCTTACAGTAAACTGCAAAGGAAACAATAGATGGATAGATCGAATACAAGATTTAGTTTCAAAGTATAACAACACATATCATAGGACTATTAAAATGAAACCCAATTCTGTTGGAAAACAAATATTATTTTATTTTTATTTTAAATACTGTGTACAATTATCCGAAAGTATTTCCGTCGTGCAAGTATTCAGTAGGAGACTCTGTTCGAATAAGTAAAAGGGCATTTTGAAAAAGGTTATGAACCAAACTGGGCCACTGAAATATTTACAATAAAAAAAGTTAAGTCAACTTCTCCAGTGACGTATATTTTACAAGATTATAAAAAGGAATTGATTGAGGTTTCATTTTATGATTATGAACTTCAAAAGGTTAAAGATAAGAATGCTTATCTCGTTGAGAAAATTTTGACAAGTAATGGTAATAATTCCATAATTCATGGATCTCTAAGAAAAATATATTGTAATAAAAGCATAAATAAAAAAAAATGTATTAACAAATACAATTGCTTTTCAATAATTTATTTATTTGTTTAAATACAAGTTTATATACATATACAATACATATACAATTCATTGGTGCTTATAAATATATAAAATACTATGTTTTAAATATTAAATACGATGTACAATTTACATCATTTTCATGATTTTATCTTCAGTAATATACCTCTTATCATCTTTATAATTAAGACTTACTTTATTTACAATTTCAGTGTAAAGAGTATGTGCCCTGCTTCTTATCTTATTGTCAACGGTTGAAGATGTAACAAAAGAGTCGGTATCCATCTATTTCAACTCTGTCTGATACGTTAGTAAGAAATTCTTTTTTAAGCTTTATTTTAACGTTTAAATTTAATATTTTTAAATTATTTCATTTAAATCAGTTATTTTCAAGATTCTATAATAGAAAATCATTAAAATTTATATTATTTACAAATTTACTTTCTTTAGGAGGGCTCCCCCATTTTTAGGATTTTTACCTAAATGAATTGTTATTCAACATTCATACATCAACCATTTTGAAAGTTCTGAAACTGTGAATCCTATGTAAATTTGCTTATATACTATTTTTAGTTGAAAAAGTTCTACTGATGCTAAATCACTATTTCAATGCTGTGGCAATTCGGCATAGGGACAAGATGTCTATAACCCACAGAGTTTTGAGCTGATTCATATCTACTCACTAGTCTAACATCTCGACATCTCGACGTTTCTCGACATTTTCCATAGTATTACCCTAAACGGCATTGTTCATTAATTTAAAACAAGATAGAACGCTACAGTCGAGCAAGCCCGACAGTAAAATAGCCTGTACTCTCCACAAAAAAGAAAAATTAAAAAAAAAAAAAAATTTTTTTTTAATTTAAAAAAAAAAAAAAATAAATTAAAAAAAAAAATGAATGAATGAATGAATTAATTAAATTAAATTAGAATACATGTTTATGTTCAGCAGTTTATGTTAACAGCATACATTTACATCACGTACCTATGCTTGTTTATATGCGTGTATGTATGCAGCACAAAGTTGAACCAAAGCAGCAACAACAACAACAGCTGCGGGCAGCGCTGCCGACAGAGCTGCAGGCAGCGCATGAGCAGCGATTTTACTTATGGCTATAACTTTCTTCAGAATTGACCTATCATGATGAAATTTGGCACACGGACACATTAGTACTAACTGGATGTACCTACCAAAATTTATTTCAAAATTCCGAGAATTACGGAAGTTATAAGAAAAAACATGAATTTCGGGGGAGTGGGGGGGTGCATCGAAAAAAAACTCAAACTCGTACTTGTGGCCCTATAAGCACAACGCTCCGCATCCGTGGCAAGCCACCGTATAAGTCGTACGTGGCTCTTTTCGTTTGTTTTGCCTCGAAAGCGGTTCACTTAGAGCTTGTGTCAGATCTAACCACTGATGCTTTTCTCTTGGCTTTTGAAAGGTTCGTCGGCAGGAGAGGCGTCCCTCGCAAAGTTTACTGCGACAACGCAACGAACTTCGTGGGAGCCGACAGGAAGCTGCAGGAGTTCCGAGCAAGATGGGAGAAGGAGGCGGAAGGCGTACGCGAATTCGCATCAAGAAAAGGATGCGAGTTTGCGTACATACCACCCAGAGCGCCTCACTTCGGCGGTCTATGGGAGGCAGGTGTCAAGTCTGCAAAGCACCTGTTCCTACGGACGGTGGGCAATGCGCTCCTGACCGCAGAAGAGCTCGGAACACTCCTGGCGAGCGTCGAGGCCGTGCTGAACTCTCGGCCACTGGGACCACTCAGCGCGGACCCCAGCGACGGCGAGGCGCTAACCCCGGGCCACTTTCTGATCGGGCGGCCTCTTCTGGCGACTCCAGCTCCACCGCTCCCGGACATCGACAGCCAAACCTGCTTAAGGCGATGGCGCAATGCCTCGTGTCTCAAGCACAGGTTTTGGCAGCGATGGTCCCGGGAGTACATTTCGAGCCTCCAGGTGCGAGCGAAGTGGTTCCAGGAGGAACCCAACGTCGTCGTGGGACAACTCGTCGTGGTGGCCGAAGACAACGTGCCGCCACAAAAGTGGGTACTTGGCAGGGTCACCACAACTCACGCCGGGACAGACGGGAAGGTGCGGGTGGCCGACGTCGCCACGAGTAGTGGCAATCTACGGAGGGCTATTCATCGGCTGGCGCCATTGCCCGTTGAAGGACGATGTCCCTCCAAGGGGGCCGGTGTTGGCGCAGATGCTGCTTTAGATTAAGATAGTTTAAGAGAATTATTTGAATTTTAGTTTAGGGCGAAAATAGAGCGCGAGAGCGGCCGTTTGCGGACGTCGCCTCGCGCCCTTTTTTCGCCGCCTTAGGCTTAGTTTAGCATGTAAGCCTAATTTGAAGTCAGTTGTAAAATAGAACTAAATATAAGCACAATTGTCGCCAAATCGTTCGCATTTCTCCGCATAAAAGTCGTTAAAAGCAAGCATCCCATTTTCTTTGTTTTTAATAATTTATATAAACTCATATAAATTTTCAAAGAGTTTAATATCTAGCTTCATGTGGTTATAAAATTCTTTTGCGGCTATTATATTTTCACGTTCACCCTTAATGCGATATATTTTCCAGGGAAAATTACTTGTTGGGAAATTACAAGGATGTTCTTATTGTCATCTAGTTGCTTAAAAGCAGTATCTTTATGAGCTGAGCTTCTCAAATGAATTTTATAAAATTTAGCAGGAACTTTTGTTTTGCATATCAAGCAATCTACTTCGGGCTCAGATTCTTTCATTTTCTTCGAAGGGCGTAAGCTTGCGGTTTCCTCTTCTTGCTCAGAAAAGACCCTTTTACTAATTTTAGCTGCCGCCTCCATCATTGTGGGGAATGCGTTCCTTGGTCCTGAACACTCAGCGTAGTGTTCCTCAAAGGCTTCAACGCCTTCAATGGTGGTTGATCATTGAACATTGCATTGATCACATACATCTTCTAATGCCATTTTTGTAATGGTTTTGGTGTTTTATTTTTAAATGTTAAAAATTTTAAACTCAACTTTTGTTTTATTTTTCTCACTGAATCTCTTTAACGCTTCTGCAGAATTATTTTTTTTTTTTGCTTGAATAAAATAAAGTTGTACTGGAATTGTTTTACCCTCAAACCACTTTGAAAAATAATTTTGTTATTTATTTTTAAAACTTGAAAAAACGTAAGTGTTGTAGCGCAATGCTTACAGTAAACTGCAAAGGAAACAATAGATGGATAGATCGAATACAAGATTTAGTTTCAAAGTATAACAACACATATCATAGGACTATTAAAATGAAACCCAATTCTGTTGGAAAACAAATATTATTTTATTTTTATTTTAAATACTGTGTACAATTATCCGAAAGTATTTCCGTCGTGCAAGTATTCAGTAGGAGACTCTGTTCGAATAAGTAAAAGGGCATTTTGAAAAAGGTTATGAACCAAACTAGGCCACTGAAATATTTACAATAAAAAAAGTTAAGTCAACTTCTCCAGTGACGTATATTTTACAAGATTATAAAAAGGAATTGATTGAGGTTTCATTTTATGATTATGAACTTCAAAAGGTTAAAGATAAGAATGCTTATCTCGTTGAGAAAATTTTGACAAGTAATGGTAATAATTCCATAATTCATGGATCTCTAAGAAAAATATATTGTAATAAAAGCATAAATAAAAAAAAATGTATTAACAAATACAATTGCTTTTCAATAATTTATTTATTTGTTTAAATACAAGTTTATATACATATACAATACATATACAATTCATTGGTGCTTATAAATATATAAAATACTATGTTTTAAATATTAAATACGATGTACAATTTACATCATTTTCATGATTTTATCTTCAGTAATATACCTCTTATCATCTTTATAATTAAGACTTACTTTATTTACAATTTCAGTGTAAAGAGTATGTGCCCTGCTTCTTATCTTATTGTCAACGGTTGAAGATGTAACAAAAGAGTCGGTATCCATCTATTTCAACTCTGTCTGATACGTTAGTAAGAAATTCTTTTTTAAGCTTTATTTTAACGTTTAAATTTAATATTTTTAAATTATTTCATTTAAATCAGTTATTTTCAAGATTCTATAATAGAAAATCATTAAAATTTATATTATTTACAAATTTACTTTCTTTAGGAGGGCTCCCCCATTTTTAGGATTTTTACCTAAATGAATTGTTATTCAACATTCATACATCAACCATTTTGAAAGTTCTGAAACTGTGAATCCTATGTAAATTTGCTTATATACTATTTTTAGTTGAAAAAGTTCTACTGATGCTAAATCACTATTTCAATGCTGTGGCAATTCGGCATAGGGACAAGATGTCTATAACCCACAGAGTTTTGAGCTGATTCATATCTACTCACTAGTCTAACATCTCGACATCTCGACGTTTCTCGACATTTTCCATAGTATTACCCTAAACGGCATTGTTCATTAATTTAAAACAAGATAGAACGCTACAGTCGAGCAAGCCCGACAGTAAAATAGCCTGTACTCTCCACAAAAAAGAAAAATTAAAAAAAAAAAATTTTTTTTTTTAAATTTAAAAAAAAAAAAAATAAATTAAAAAAAAAAATGAATGAATGAATGAATTAATTAAATTAAATTAGAATACATGTTTATGTTCAGCAGTTTATGTTAACAGCATACATTTACATCACGTACCTATGCGTGTTTATATGCGTGTATGTATGCAGCACAAAGTTGAACCAAAGCAGCAACAACAACAACAGCTGCGGGCAGCGCTGCCGACAGAGCTGCAGGCAGCGCATGAGCAGCGATTTTACTTATGGCTATAACTTTCTTCAGAATTGACCTATCATGATGAAATTTGGCACACGGACACATTAGTACTAACTGGATGTACCTACCAAAATTTATTTCAAAATTCCGAGAATTACGGAAGTTATAAGAAAAAACATGAATTTCGGGGGAGTGGGGGGTGCATCGAAAAAAAACTCAAACTCGTACTTGTGGCCCTATAAGCACAACGCTCCGCATCCGTGGCAAGCCACCGTATAAGTCGTACGTGGCTCTTTTCGTTTGTTTTGCCTCGAAAGCGGTTCACTTAGAGCTTGTGTCAGATCTAACCACTGATGCTTTTCTCTTGGCTTTTGAAAGGTTCGTCGGCAGGAGAGGCGTCCCTCGCAAAGTTTACTGCGACAACGCAACGAACTTCGTGGGAGCCGACAGGAAGCTGCAGGAGTTCCGAGCAAGATGGGAGAAGGAGGCGGAAGGCGTACGCGAATTCGCATCAAGAAAAGGATGCGAGTTTGCGTACATACCACCCAGAGCGCCTCACTTCGGCGGTCTATGGGAGGCAGGTGTCAAGTCTGCAAAGCACCTGTTCCTACGGACGGTGGGCAATGCGCTCCTGACCGCAGAAGAGCTCGGAACACTCCTGGCGAGCGTCGAGGCCGTGCTGAACTCTCGGCCACTGGGACCACTCAGCGCGGACCCCAGCGACGGCGAGGCGCTAACCCCGGGCCACTTTCTGATCGGGCGGCCTCTTCTGGCGACTCCAGCTCCACCGCTCCCGGACATCGACAGCCAAACCTGCTTAAGGCGATGGCGCAATGCCTCGTGTCTCAAGCACAGGTTTTGGCAGCGATGGTCCCGGGAGTACATTTCGAGCCTCCAGGTGCGAGCGAAGTGGTTCCAGGAGGAACCCAACGTCGTCGTGGGACAACTCGTCGTGGTGGCCGAAGACAACGTGCCGCCACAAAAGTGGGTACTTGGCAGGGTCACCACAACTCACGCCGGGACAGACGGGAAGGTGCGGGTGGCCGACGTCGCCACGAGTAGTGGCAATCTACGGAGGGCTATTCATCGGCTGGCGCCATTGCCCGTTGAAGGACGATGTCCCTCCAAGGGGGCCGGTGTTGGCGCAGATGCTGCTTTAGATTAAGATAGTTTAAGAGAATTATTTGAATTTTAGTTTAGGGCGAAAATAGAGCGCGAGAGCGGCCGTTTGCGGACGTCGCCTCGCGCCCTTTTTTCGCCGCCTTAGGCTTAGTTTAGCATGTAAGCCTAATTTGAAGTCAGTTGTAAAATAGAACTAAATATAAGCACAATTGTCGCCAAATCGTTCGCATTTCTCCGCATAAAAGTCGTTAAAAGCAAGCATCCCATTTTCTTTGTTTTTAATAATTTATATAAACTCATATAAATTTTCAAAGAGTTTAATATCTAGCTTCATGTGGTTATAAAATTCTTTTGCGGCTATTATATTTTCACGTTCACCCTTAATGCGATATATTTTCCAGGGAAAATTACTTGTTGGGAAATTACAAGGATGTTCTTATTGTCATCTAGTTGCTTAAAAGCAGTATCTTTATGAGCTGAGCTTCTCAAATGAATTTTATAAAATTTAGCAGGAACTTTTGTTTTGCATATCAAGCAATCTACTTCGGGCTCAGATTCTTTCATTTTCTTCGAAGGGCGTAAGCTTGCGGTTTCCTCTTCTTGCTCAGAAAAGACCCTTTTACTAATTTTAGCTGCCGCCTCCATCATTGTGGGGAATGCGTTCCTTGGTCCTGAACACTCAGCGTAGTGTTCCTCAAAGGCTTCAACGCCTTCAATGGTGGTTGATCATTGAACATTGCATTGATCACATACATCTTCTAATGCCATTTTTGTAATGGTTTTGGTGTTTTATTTTTAAATGTTAAAAATTTTAAACTCAACTTTTGTTTTATTTTTCTCACTGAATCTCTTTAACGCTTCTGCAGAATTATTTTTTTTTTTTTTGCTTGAATAAAATAAAGTTGTACTGGAATTGTTTTACCCTCAAACCACTTTGAAAAATAATTTTGTTATTTATTTTTAAAACTTGAAAAAACGTAAGTGTTGTAGCGCAATGCTTACAGTAAACTGCAAAGGAAACAATAGATGGATAGATCGAATACAAGATTTAGTTTCAAAGTATAACAACACATATCATAGGACTATTAAAATGAAACCCAATTCTGTTGGAAAACAAATATATTTTATTTTTATTTTAAATACTGTGTACAATTATCCGAAAGTATTTCCGTCGTGCAAGTATTCAGTAGGAGACTCTGTTCGAATAAGTAAAAGGGCATTTTGAAAAAGGTTATGAACCAAACTGGGCCACTGAAATATTTACAATAAAAAAAGTTAAGTCAACTTCTCCAGTGACGTATATTTTACAAGATTATAAAAAGGAATTGATTGAGGTTTCATTTTATGATTATGAACTTCAAAAGGTTAAAGATAAGAATGCTTATCTCGTTGAGAAAATTTTGACAAGTAATGGTAATAATTCCATAATTCATGGATCTCTAAGAAAAATATATTGTAATAAAAGCATAAATAAAAAAAAATGTATTAACAAATACAATTGCTTTTCAATAATTTATTTATTTGTTTAAATACAAGATTATATACATATACAATACATATACAATTCATTGGTGCTTATAAATATATAAAATACTATGTTTTAAATATTAAATACGATGTACAATTTACATCATTTTCATGATTTTATCTTCAGTAATATACCTCTTATCATCTTTATAATTAAGACTTACTTTATTTACAATTTCAGTGTAAAGAGTATGTGCCCTGCTTCTTATCTTATTGTCAACGGTTGAAGATGTAACAAAAGAGTCGGTATCCATCTATTTCAACTCTGTCTGATACGTTAGTAAGAAATTCTTTTTTAAGCTTTATTTTAACGTTTAAATTTAATATTTTTAAATTATTTCATTTAAATCAGTTATTTTCAAGATTCTATAATAGAAAATCATTAAAATTTATATTATTTACAAATTTACTTTCTTTAGGAGGGCTCCCCCATTTTTAGGATTTTTACCTAAATGAATTGTTATTCAACATTCATACATCAACCATTTTGAAAGTTCTGAAACTGTGAATCCTATGTAAATTTGCTTATATACTATTTTTAGTTGAAAAAGTTCTACTGATGCTAAATCACTATTTCAATGCTGTGGCAATTCGGCATAGGGACAAGATGTCTATAACCCACAGAGTTTTGAGCTGATTCATATCTACTCACTAGTCTAACATCTCGACATCTCGACGTTTCTCGACATTTTCCATAGTATTACCCTAAACGGCATTGTTCATTAATTTAAAACAAGATAGAACGCTACAGTCGAGCAAGCCCGACAGTAAAATAGCCTGTACTCTCCACAAAAAAGAAAAATTAAAAAAAAAAATTTTTTTTTAAATTTAAAAAAAAAAAAAAAAATTTAAAAAAAAAATGAATGAATGAATGAATTAATTAAATTAAATTAGAATACATGTTTATGTTCAGCAGTTTATGTTAACAGCATACATTTACATCACGTACCTATGCGTGTTTATATGCGTGTATGTATGCAGCACAAAGTTGAACCAAAGCAGCAACAACAACAACAGCTGCGGGCAGCGCTGCCGACAGAGCTGCAGGCAGCGCATGAGCAGCGATTTTACTTATGGCTATAACTTTCTTCAGAATTGACCTATCATGATGAAATTTGGCACACGGACACATTAGTACTAACTGGATGTACCTACCAAAATTTATTTCAAAATTCCGAGAATTACGGAAGTTATAAGAAAAAACATGAATTTCGGGGGAGTGGGGGGGTGCATCGAAAAAAAACTCAAACTCGTACTTGTGGCCCTATAAGCACAACGCTCCGCATCCGTGGCAAGCCACCGTATAAGTCGTACGTGGCTCTTTTCGTTTGTTTTGCCTCGAAAGCGGTTCACTTAGAGCTTGTGTCAGATCTAACCACTGATGCTTTTCTCTTGGCTTTTGAAAGGTTCGTCGGCAGGAGAGGCGTCCCTCGCAAAGTTTACTGCGACAACGCAACGAACTTCGTGGGAGCCGACAGGAAGCTGCAGGAGTTCCGAGCAAGATGGGAGAAGGAGGCGGAAGGCGTACGCGAATTCGCATCAAGAAAAGGATGCGAGTTTGCGTACATACCACCCAGAGCGCCTCACTTCGGCGGTCTATGGGAGGCAGGTGTCAAGTCTGCAAAGCACCTGTTCCTACGGACGGTGGGCAATGCGCTCCTGACCGCAGAAGAGCTCGGAACACTCCTGGCGAGCGTCGAGGCCGTGCTGAACTCTCGGCCACTGGGACCACTCAGCGCGGACCCCAGCGACGGCGAGGCGCTAACCCCGGGCCACTTTCTGATCGGGCGGCCTCTTCTGGCGACTCCAGCTCCACCGCTCCCGGACATCGACAGCCAAACCTGCTTAAGGCGATGGCGCAATGCCTCGTGTCTCAAGCACAGGTTTTGGCAGCGATGGTCCCGGGAGTACATTTCGAGCCTCCAGGTGCGAGCGAAGTGGTTCCAGGAGGAACCCAACGTCGTCGTGGGACAACTCGTCGTGGTGGCCGAAGACAACGTGCCGCCACAAAAGTGGGTACTTGGCAGGGTCACCACAACTCACGCCGGGACAGACGGGAAGGTGCGGGTGGTCGACGTCGCCACGAGTAGTGGCAATCTACGGAGGGCTATTCATCGGCTGGCGCCATTGCCCGTTGAAGGACGATGTCCCTCCAAGGGGGCCGGTGTTGGCGCAGATGCTGCTTTAGATTAAGATAGTTTAAGAGAATTATTTGAATTTTAGTTTAGGGCGAAAAGAGAGCGCGAGAGCGGCCGTTTGCGGACGTCGCCTCGCGCCCTTTTTTCGCCGCCTTAGGCTTAGTTTAGCATGTAAGCCTAATTTGAAGTCAGTTGTAAAATAGAACTAAATATAAGCACAATTGTCGCCAAATCGTTCGCATTTCTCCGCATAAAAGTCGTTAAAAGCAAGCATCCCATTTTCTTTGTTTTTAATAATTTATATAAACTCATATAAATTTTCAAAGAGTTTAATATCTAGCTTCGTGTGGTTATAAAATTCTTTTGCGGCTATTATATTTTCACGTTCACCCTTAATGCGATATATTTTCCAGGGAAAATTACTTGTTGGGAAATTACAAGGATGTTCTTATTGTCATCTAGTTGCTTAAAAGCAGTATCTTTATGAGCTGAGCTTCTCAAATGAATTTTATAAAATTTAGCAGGAACTTTTGTTTTGCATATCAAGCAATCTACTTCGGGCTCAGATTCTTTCATTTTCTTCGAAGGGCGTAAGCTTGCGGTTTCCTCTTCTTGCTCAGAAAAGACCCTTTTACTAATTTTAGCTGCCGCCTCCATCATTGTGGGGAATGCGTTCCTTGGTCCTGAACACTCAGCGTAGTGTTCCTCAAAGGCTTCAACGCCTTCAATGGTGGTTGATCATTGAACATTGCATTGATCACATACATCTTCTAATGCCATTTTTGTAATGGTTTTGGTGTTTTATTTTTAAATGTTAAAAATTTTAAACTCAACTTTTGTTTTATTTTTCTCACTGAATCTCTTTAACGCTTCTGCAGAATTATTTTTTTTTTTTGCTTGAATAAAATAAAGTTGTACTGGAATTGTTTTACCCTCAAACCACTTTGAAAAATAATTTTGTTATTTATTTTTAAAACTTGAAAAAACGTAAGTGTTGTAGCGCAATGCTTACAGTAAACTGCAAAGGAAACAATAGATGGATAGATCGAATACAAGATTTAGTTTCAAAGTATAACAACACATATCATAGGACTATTAAAATGAAACCCAATTCTGTTGGAAAACAAATATTATTTTATTTTTATTTTAAATACTGTGTACAATTATCCGAAAGTATTTCCGTCGTGCAAGTATTCAGTAGGAGACTCTGTTCGAATAAGTAAAAGGGCATTTTGAAAAAGGTTATGAACCAAACTGGGCCATTGAAATATTTACAATAAAAAAAGTTAAGTCAACTTCTCCAGTGACGTATATTTTACAAGATTATAAAAAGGAATTGATTGAGGTTTCATTTTATGATTATGAACTTCAAAAGGTTAAAGATAAGAATGCTTATCTCGTTGAGAAAATTTTGACAAGTAATGGTAATAATTCCATAATTCATGGATCTCTAAGAAAAATATATTGTAATAAAAGCATAAATAAAAAAAAATGTATTAACAAATACAATTGCTTTTCAATAATTTATTTATTTGTTTAAATACAAGTTTATATACATATACAATACATATACAATTCATTGGTGCTTATAAATATATAAAATACTATGTTTTAAATATTAAATACGATGTACAATTTACATCATTTTCATGATTTTATCTTCAGTAATATACCTCTTATCATCTTTATAATTAAGACTTACTTTATTTACAATTTCAGTGTAAAGAGTATGTGCCCTGCTTCTTATCTTATTGTCAACGGTTGAAGATGTAACAAAAGAGTCGGTATCCATCTATTTCAACTCTGTCTGATACGTTAGTAAGAAATTCTTTTTTAAGCTTTATTTTAACGTTTAAATTTAATATTTTTAAATTATTTCATTTAAATCAGTTATTTTCAAGATTCTATAATAGAAAATCATTAAAATTTATATTATTTACAAATTTACTTTCTTTAGGAGGGCTCCCCCATTTTTAGGATTTTTACCTAAATGAATTGTTATTCAACATTCATACATCAACCATTTTGAAAGTTCTGAAACTGTGAATCCTATGTAAATTTGCTTATATACTATTTTTAGTTGAAAAAGTTCTACTGATGCTAAATCACTATTTCAATGCTGTGGCAATTCGGCATAGGGACAAGATGTCTATAACCCACAGAGTTTTGAGCTGATTCATATCTACTCACTAGTCTAACATCTCGACGTTTCTCGACATTTTCCATAGTATTACCCTAAACGGCATTGTTCATTAATTTAAAACAAGATAGAACGCTACAGTCGAGCAAGCCCGACAGTAAAATAGCCTGTACTCTCCACAAAAAAGAAAAATTAAAAAAAAAAAAATTTTTTTTTAAATTTAAAAAAAAAAAAAAAAATTTAAAAAAAAAAATGAATGAAAGAATGAATTAATTAAATTAAATTAGAATACATGTTTATGTTCAGCAGTTTATGTTAACAGCATACATTTACATCACGTACCTATGCGTGTTTATATGCGTGTATGTATGCAGCACAAAGTTGAACCAAAGCAGCAACAACAACAACAGCTGCGGGCAGCGCTGCCGACAGAGCTGCAGGCAGCGCATGAGCAGCGATTTTACTTATGGCTATAACTTTCTTCAGAATTGACCTATCATGATGAAATTTGGCACACGGACACATTAGTACTAACTGGATGTACCTACCAAAATTTATTTCAAAATTCCGAGAATTACGGAAGTTATAAGAAAAAACATGAATTTCGGGGGAGTGGGGGGGTGCATCGAAAAAAAACTCAAACTCGTACTTGTGGCCCTATAAGCACAACGCTCCGCATCCGTGGCAAGCCACCGTATAAGTCGTACGTGGCTCTTTTCGTTTGTTTTGCCTCGAAAGCGGTTCACTTAGAGCTTGTGTCAGATCTAACCACTGATGCTTTTCTCTTGGCTTTTGAAAGGTTCGTCGGCAGGAGAGGCGTCCCTCGCAAAGTTTACTGCGACAACGCAACGAACTTCGTGGGAGCCGACAGGAAGCTGCAGGAGTTCCGAGCAAGATGGGAGAAGGAGGCGGAAGGCGTACGCGAATTCGCATCAAGAAAAGGATGCGAGTTTGCGTACATACCACCCAGAGCGCCTCACTTCGGCGGTCTATGGGAGGCAGGTGTCAAGTCTGCAAAGCACCTGTTCCTACGGACGGTGGGCAATGCGCTCCTGACCGCAGAAGAGCTCGGAACACTCCTGGCGAGCGTCGAGGCCGTGCTGAACTCTCGGCCACTGGGACCACTCAGCGCGGACCCCAGCGACGGCGAGGCGCTAACCCCGGGCCACTTTCTGATCGGGCGGCCTCTTCTGGCGACTCCAGCTCCACCGCTCCCGGACATCGACAGCCAAACCTGCTTAAGGCGATGGCGCAATGCCTCGTGTCTCAAGCACAGGTTTTGGCAGCGATGGTCCCGGGAGTACATTTCGAGCCTCCAGGTGCGAGCGAAGTGGTTCCAGGAGGAACCCAACGTCGTCGTGGGACAACTCGTCGTGGTGGCCGAAGACAACGTGCCGCCACAAAAGTGGGTACTTGGCAGGGTCACCACAACTCACGCCGGGACAGACGGGAAGGTGCGGGTGGCCGACGTCGCCACGAGTAGTGGCAATCTACGGAGGGCTATTCATCGGCTGGCGCCATTGCCCGTTGAAGGACGATGTCCCTCCAAGGGGGCCGGTGTTGGCGCAGATGCTGCTTTAGATTAAGATAGTTTGAGAGAATTATTTGAATTTTAGTTTAGGGCGAAAAGAGAGCGCGAGAGCGGCCGTTTGCGGACGTCGCCTCGCGCCCTTTTTTCGCCGCCTTAGGCTTAGTTTAGCATGTAAGCCTAATTTGAAGTCAGTTGTAAAATAGAACTAAATATAAGCACAATTGTCGCCAAATCGTTCGCATTTCTCCGCATAAAAGTCGTTAAAAGCAAGCATCCCATTTTCTTTGTTTTTAATAATTTATATAAACTCATATAAATTTTCAAAGAGTTTAATATCTAGCTTCGTGTGGTTATAAAATTCTTTTGCGGCTATTATATTTTCACGTTCACCCTTAATGCGATATATTTTCCAGGGAAAATTACTTGTTGGGAAATTACAAGGATGTTCTTATTGTCATCTAGTTGCTTAAAAGCAGTATCTTTATGAGCTGAGCTTCTCAAATGAATTTTATAAAATTTAGCAGGAACTTTTGTTTTGCATATCAAGCAATCTACTTCGGGCTCAGATTCTTTCATTTTCTTCGAAGGGCGTAAGCTTGCGGTTTCCTCTTCTTGCTCAGAAAAGACCCTTTTACTAATTTTAGCTGCCGCCTCCATCATTGTGGGGAATGCGTTCCTTGGTCCTGAACACTCAGCGTAGTGTTCCTCAAAGGCTTCAACGCCTTCAATGGTGGTTGATCATTGAACATTGCATTGATCACATACATCTTCTAATGCCATTTTTGTAATGGTTTTGGTGTTTTATTTTTAAATGTTAAAAATTTTAAACTCAACTTTTGTTTTATTTTTCTCACTGAATCTCTTTAACGCTTCTGCAGAATTATTTTTTTTTTTTTTTTGCTTGAATAAAATAAAGTAGTACTGGAATTGTTTTACCCTCAAACCACTTTGAAAAATAATTTTGTTATTTATTTTTAAAACTTGAAAAAACGTAAGTGTTGTAGCGCAATGCTTACAGTAAACTGCAAAGGAAACAATAGATGGATAGATCGAATACAAGATTTAGTTTCAAAGTATAACAACACATATCATAGGACTATTAAAATGAAACCCAATTCTGTTGGAAAACAAATATTATTTTATTTTTATTTTAAATACTGTGTACAATTATCCGAAAGTATTTCCGTCGTGCAAGTATTCAGTAGGAGACTCTGTTCGAATAAGTAAAAGGGCATTTTGAAAAAGGTTATGAACCAAACTGGGCCACTGAAATATTTACAATAAAAAAAGTTAAGTCAACTTCTCCAGTGACGTATATTTTACAAGATTATAAAAAGGAATTGATTGAGGTTTCATTTTATGATTATGAACTTCAAAAGGTTAAAGATAAGAATGCTTATCTCGTTGAGAAAATTTTGACAAGTAATGGTAATAATTCCATAATTCATGGATCTCTAAGAAAAATATATTGTAATAAAAGCATAAATAAAAAAAAATGTATTAACAAATACAATTGCTTTTCAATAATTTATTTATTTGTTTAAATACAAGTTTATATACATATACAATACATATACAATTCATTGGTGCTTATAAATATATAAAATACTATGTTTTAAATATTAAATACGATGTACAATTTACATCATTTTCATGATTTTATCTTCAGTAATATACCTCTTATCATCTTTATAATTAAGACTTACTTTATTTACAATTTCAGTGTAAAGAGTATGTGCCCTGCTTCTTATCTTATTGTCAACGGTTGAAGATGTAACAAAAGAGTCGGTATCCATCTATTTCAACTCTGTCTGATACGTTAGTAAGAAATTCTTTTTTAAGCTTTATTTTAACGTTTAAATTTAATATTTTTAAATTATTTCATTTAAATCAGTTATTTTCAAGATTCTATAATAGAAAATCATTAAAATTTATATTATTTACAAATTTACTTTCTTTAGGAGGGCTCCCCCATTTTTAGGATTTTTACCTAAATGAATTGTTATTCAACATTCATACATCAACCATTTTGAAAGTTCTGAAACTGTGAATCCTATGTAAATTTGCTTATATACTATTTTTAGTTGAAAAAGTTCTACTGATGCTAAATCACTATTTCAATGCTGTGGCAATTCGGCATAGGGACAAGATGTCTATAACCCACAGAGTTTTGAGCTGATTCATATCTACTCACTAGTCTAACATCTCGACATCTCGACGTTTCTCGAAATTTTCCATAGTATTACCCTAAACGGCATTGTTCATTAATTTAAAACAAGATATAACGCTACAGTCGAGCAAGCCCGACAGTAAAATAGCCTGTACTCTCCACAAAAAAGAAAATTTAAAAAAAAAAAAATTTTTTTTTAAATTTAAAAAAAAAATAAATAAATTTAAAAAAAAAATGAATGAATGAATGAATTAATTAAATTAAATTAGAATACATGTTTATGTTCAGCAGTTTATGTTAACAGCATACATTTACATCACGTACCTATGCGTGTTTATATGCGTGTATGTATGCAGCACAAAGTTGAACCAAAGCAGCAACAACAACAACAGCTGCGGGCAGCGCTGCCGACAGAGCTGCAGGCAGCGCATGAGCAGCGATTTTACTTATGGCTATAACTTTCTTCAGAATTGACCTATCATGATGAAATTTGGCACACGGACACATTAGTACCAACTGGATGTACCTACCAAAATTTATTTCAAAATTCCGAGAATTACGGAAGTTATAAGAAAAAACATGAATTTCGGGGGAGTGGGGGGGTGCATCGAAAAAAAAACTCAAACTCGTACTTTCTCGGTCTGAGGAGAATATGGAAACCAAGTTTGGTTATTCTAGCTCTTATACTTTCTGAGATCCTTGCGTTCATACGGACAGACGGTCAGACGGACAGACGGACGGACGGACAAGGCTATATCCACTCGGCTTCTCATCCTGATCAAGAATATATATACTTTGTGGGGTCTGCCACGCCTCCTTCTGTGTTTTACATACATGCGCAATAAACTAGTATAGCCTTTCACCCTTTGGGTACAGGCTATAACAAGTAAAAAAGCTAAAGTCGGGTGCCCCGACTTTTAAATACTCTGTACATATGTTTACAATAATTATAGAAAATAAAAAAAAAAAATAAAAAAAAATTGGATCGATTTTACCTTTCTCGGTATTCGAACTCACGTAAAGGGTATATAATTGCTCATATACAAAGCAATTGCGTCTGTGTGAGTGTATGTATGCCTATGTGCATCTATTCGTGTGTGTGTAAACATGTTAGCAGTCAACCAAACAGCAACATCAACGACAGCTGCGGGCAGCGCTTGAGCAGCGCTGCAGCAGCAAATATATTTATGGCTATAATTTCTTGTTAAATCGGTCTATCATAGTGAAACTTGGCATACGGACACATAATAACCAACGGGGGCATTTCCAAAATTTTAGTTCGAAATTCCAAGAATTACGGGAGTTACGATTTGCGTGGTAGAGGGGGGAGGGAGGGAAATTCCAAAATATACACTTTCTCCGTATTCACACAAGGCACCTTGGACTAAAATTTGGTGTGCCTAGGTCTTATAGTCTCCGAGATATAAGCGATTATACGAATGGAAAATCGGGAAAACCCGCATGGGGGGAAAATCAAAAAATAAAACAAACTCGTATAGAATACACACATAACGCATCTTTGTGCAAAATTTGGTGTCTCTATCTCTTATAGTCTCTGAGATCCAGGTGTTCATACGGACGGACTGTCGGACTGACGGACAGACGGACAGACAGACAGGGCTAGATCGACTCGTCTTGTCACGCTGATCAAGAATATATATACTTTGTGTGGTCTGCCACGCCTCCTTCTGTCTGTTACATTTTTCAGCTCCCGCAAACCTAATATACTCTTGTACATTTCATGTACAGAATATAAAAATTATTTTCAAAGTCGTTTTTCGCCTTTTTCCTATGATCCGTTTTGAGGTCAATATACGGCTTAAGCCAAGGAGTTTTCTTAAAAGTGAGTACTCTATGAATTTTTGTTCATTCAATACCATTCTGGAGGCAGAACTGAAGTTGCTTAATATGAATAATATAATTTTGTTTATACCCTGTACCCGTAGGGTAAAAATGGTATATTAGGTTTGTGCAAAGTATGTAACATACAGAAGGAAGCATCTCCGACTCCATAAAGTATATATATTCTTGATCAGCATGACGAGAGAAATCGATCTAGACATGTCCGTCCGTCTGTCCGTCCGTCTGGATGAACGCGAGGATCTCAGAAACTATAAAAGCTAGAATAACTAAAGTTGGCATCCAGATTCTCCTAGATCCGAGTAAGGACGAGTTTATGTTTTTTTTTTAATTTCTCCCCCCTTCCCCAGCTACAGAATTTCGTCAATAGCGTCCACATTTCAAATGCTACCTAAACCAAACTTTGCACACATAATTAATATATAATTATATACTGTTGTATAAAATCAATTCGGTCAATTCTAAGAAAAGTTATTAGCAAAACAAATCCCCGCCAGTACAACCCCCACAAACTGCAGCAACAAGGTCGCTCTTCTTCTTCCTCTTTTTGCTACTGCTATGGGCGCATATAACTCAGTGACGGAAGTTTACCTGGGTACAGGGTATTACACTGTCGGGCTTGCTCGACTGTAGCGTTCTCTCTTGTTATTAGTTAAGTCTGCTAATAATTTTTTATGTTTCCCACCAGGGGGTATCTAATTTTCTGGACAGAATGGTAAGCTATTATGTTTATCATGAACTTTTTTGAGATATTCCAAGTCCACTTCAAGTATATAACCGTTGGCTTCTTTATCGGAAAGATTTGAAATATTTAATAATCCTATTTCATCGGTACTTAAGAAGCGAAAGTAGGAAATAGGAAGTTCTTGTGACATAGCCCAACCAATATGCTAATAAAAATCTTAACCTGGGCTCGATAAAAATTTTTTTAATATTCATTATTAGCAGTTACTAGCCTTTGGTTACATTTGGTTAATCCACCTCGAATAGCAACTTTTAAGAAGTTGTATATATTAGGAT
This sequence comes from Scaptodrosophila lebanonensis, assembly GCF_003285725.1. Lineage (NCBI taxonomy): Eukaryota > Metazoa > Arthropoda > Insecta > Diptera > Drosophilidae > Scaptodrosophila > Scaptodrosophila lebanonensis. The sequence continues at coordinate 405,559 of NW_022060605.1, read as the reverse complement.
CACTGATTTGCCCTCAAAAATATCTGAAAGTATTAGAACATCACTTCGCAAATACAGAAGGAGATAGTCCTTTAATGATTTACATTGAAATGTACTCCAAACTTTATGAGCAAAGCTGTAATCTTTTATTGAACATTCCTCATCAGCTAAGGAATTATAAAAATGTTCTCTACTCGGTAAACAGGTATCATTCAATTTTTCAAATGTATCCAAATAGTCACCCCTTTTCTACATTCTACACAACTAACTTGCTAAATTTTCTAAGATAGAGTTCAAAAATCTATTAGAATCTATGAAGTTTATATTATACAAATATCTATTATCTTTTACAACTTTTTTAGTTACTGTTATATACAACTCCTTATTTCATGGAATGGCAGTTAAGTTTTTACCTAGCTGGTATATAAATAAATGAATGTCATACCTAAATAAATTATGAAAAACTACAGGGAAAGCTGGAATCTTAAACTTGTACTCATTTTTACAAGTGCTATGAATAGGCCCCATATACTCGCCATTAAAATAATTATATGTCTCTTCTCTGTCACAATCGGGAATGTCCTTTTCACAGGCACAGCATTTTTCATACTACTGTAAGTTTGCATCTGCGATGTCGAGTTCCTCCAATGGCTTAGCAGGTTTTGCTCAGTATAGGTCATACAATCTGTCTGTTGTAGCTTGCAAAGCTAGGCAAAACATATCCATACAATCCTTTCCTGAAAATATAAAAGGTTTCATATATTTAAAAGCTTGTTTAAAGTATAAATGATGATATATTCATATTGCCATGTTTCATGTTAATTCAGGTCCATATTTATGAACAGCATTGAACGAAACCGCACAAGCAGTAAGCTTCTGGGCCTTTGTAGTGGCCGATACATTGGGAGAGTTTAAACAAATCGTTCCAAAACAGCTTCAATATCCGCATAGATGGTGGCAGGTGGAGATAGTTTTTTACGCCAACGTCTCCTGTTCATATATTATTTTGTTTGATGAAATGTCGTTTATCCTATATGTTTTTGTAGCTGTTAATGAATGCAGAGGCTCTCCAGGATATTTGTGAAACCTTATTGCAGCTAAAACTGTTCATTTAAAGCAATATGCATCATTATTCATAACTTTTGTTATTGCTCCTTTGGATCTGATATGGGATGGTAACGGACAGTACGATGAAGCTCGAATGTGCTCCAAATTCGTAACTACCATTTCGAAATATGTAAATTTTTGAATTGCCCATCCACTATCTTTTTCTTGAAACTCACTTGATAATAAAGCAAGATTTATCTATTATGTTTTATATAATTCAGCATCAATTTCATCGATATTATAGATGCTATTTAATGTAGTGGCAACGACGCAACAGTTCCTTCGTCTGAATTTTTCACATATTCACCGAACAGTTTTAAGCTGTACTTTATAGCATTATTGTCATTGATGCTTAGTTCAAGAAGAGTTTAATATCTAGCTTCGTGTGGTTATAAAATTCTTTTGCGGCCATTATATTTTCACGTTCACCCTTAATGCGATATATTTTCCAGGGAAAATTACTTGTTGGGAAATTACAAGGATGTTCTTATTGTCATCTAGTTGCTTAAAAGCAGTATCTTTATGAGCTGAGCTTCTCAAATGAATTTTATAAAATTTAGCAGGAACTTTTGTTTTGCATATCAAGCAATCTACTTCGGGCTCAGATTCTTTCATTTTCTTCGAAGGGCGTAAGCTTGCGGTTTCCTCTTCTTGCTCAGAAAAGACCCTTTTACTAATTTTAGCTGCCGCCTCCATCATTGTGGGGAATGCGTTCCTTGGTCCTGAACACTCAGCGTAGGGTTCCTCAAAGGCTTCAACGCCTTCAATGGTGGTTGATCATTGAACATTGCATTGATCACATACATATTCTAATGCCATTTTTGTAATGGTTTTGGTGTTTTATTTTTAAATGTTAAAAATTTTAAACACAACTTCTGCAGAATTATTATTTTTTTTTTTGTTGAATAAAATAAAGTTGTACTGGAATTGTTTTACCCTCAAACCACTTTGAAAAATAATTTTGTTATTTATTTTTAAAACTTGAAAAAACGTAAGTGTTGTAGCGCAATGCTTACAGTAAACTGCAAAGGAACCGGACTCGTTCCTCGCGTTTTATTCAGTAGCAGGTAAGAAGCAATGGAGAAGGGCGGTGTTATTTTTTTCTTTCATATATATTTTCCCCAAACTCAAAAATCATAAACTCATCATTTTATGGTCTGTCAATTTCAGAGACAGTTAAAACACTTGCCCATTTTCCAATCAACCCAAAGAAAAGTCGTAAATAACTCTGCAGGTATTGAAACACATTGTGTGCTCAAACAATAGCTAACAGCTGAAGCTCCAAGTAGTATATATATAGGAAAGCAACTTTTAAATGCATTAAGAAAAACTGTGAAGATTGAAATCAGGAAGCATATATCAATGAGTTTAATTTTATTTATTACGTTAATAATGATTACAAAACTCAATCGAACCCGAAGAGTTCGCTAATGCGTTCAATCGCATTAAAAGTAGTATAGATATGGTGCAGTTAGGATAGAAAAGCCTAGGAGCCATCTCCTTAATGAAAAATCGCCTTCGCGCCATTTGTCTGCAATCATCGTTTATTGGTTTCTCCCTTTGTTACTTTCTTAGCGCAGGCATTTTCCGTATGGGTGTCACTACCACACAAGTTGCAATAAACGAGTTTGGTTTAACCATCTCTTGGGCCGTCAGCCAATGGGTACCACAAGGGGATCACGTGTTACCACCAAGCCAGGTGGTACGCACCGTAATTGTGATACACCATGGTGCGACCATACTCTCCTCGCGAGGGCGGCTGGAAGCAGGCCCTTGGCACGGTCATGTCTCTGTCTTGCGGTGCTGACTAATGGTGGTCGGGCGAGAGCTGAAAACTCTATACAATTTTCCCCAATCCAAGGCGGAACAGCTTAGGCCGATGGATGCGTGGCTGAGGGGGTGCTCAGTCTCTACTATGCGAACTCGGGATACGTTCCGACCTCCAGTTTAAATCAGGCTATCCTTGGTACCCGGGCTATGCCACGGGTGTGCTCCAAATTCGTAACTACCATTTCGAAATATGTAAATTTTTGAATTGCCCATCCACTATCTTTTTCTTGAAACTCACTTGATAATAAAGCAAGATTTATCTATTATGTTTTATATAATTCAGCATCAATTTCATCGATATTATAGATGCTATTTAATGTAGTGGCAACGACGCAACAGTTCCTTCGTCTGAATTTTTCACATATTCACCGAACAGTTTTAAGCTGTACTTTATAGCATTATTGTCATTGATGCTTAGTTCAAGAAGAGTTTAATATCTAGCTTCGTGTGGTTATAAAATTCTTTTGCGGCCATTATATTTTCACGTTCACCCTTAATGCGATATATTTTCCAGGGAAAATTACTTGTTGGGAAATTACAAGGATGTTCTTATTGTCATCTAGTTGCTTAAAAGCAGTATCTTTATGAGCTGAGCTTCTCAAATGAATTTTATAAAATTTAGCAGGAACTTTTGTTTTGCATATCAAGCAATCTACTTCGGGCTCAGATTCTTTCATTTTCTTCGAAGGGCGTAAGCTTGCGGTTTCCTCTTCTTGCTCAGAAAAGACCCTTTTACTAATTTTAGCTGCCGCCTCCATCATTGTGGGGAATGCGTTCCTTGGTCCTGAACACTCAGCGTAGGGTTCCTCAAAGGCTTCAACGCCTTCAATGGTGGTTGATCATTGAACATTGCATTGATCACATACATATTCTAATGCCATTTTTGTAATGGTTTTGGTGTTTTATTTTTAAATGTTAAAAATTTTAAACACAACTTCTGCAGAATTATTATTTTTTTTTTGTTGAATAAAATAAAGTTGTACTGGAATTGTTTTACCCTCAAACCACTTTGAAAAATAATTTTGTTATTTATTTTTAAAACTTGAAAAAACGTAAGTGTTGTAGCGCAATGCTTACAGTAAACTGCAAAGGAACCGGACTCGTTCCTCGCGTTTTATTCAGTAGCAGGTAAGAAGCAATGGAGAAGGGCGGTGTTATTTTTTTCTTTCATATATATTTTCCCCAAACTCAAAAATCATAAACTCATCATTTTATGGTCTGTCAATTTCAGAGACAGTTAAAACACTTGCCCATTTTCCAATCAACCCAAAGAAAAGTCGTAAATAACTCTGCAGGTATTGAAACACATTGTGTGCTCAAACAATAGCTAACAGCTGAAGCTCCAAGTAGTATATATATAGGAAAGCAACTTTTAAATGCATTAAGAAAAACTGTGAAGATTGAAATCAGGAAGCATATATCAATGAGTTTAATTTTATTTATTACGTTAATAATGATTACAAAACTCAATCGAACCCGAAGAGTTCGCTAATGCGTTCAATCGCATTAAAAGTAGTATAGATATGGTGCAGTTAGGATAGAAAAGCCTAGGAGCCATCTCCTTAATGAAAAATCGCCTTCGCGCCATTTGTCTGCAATCATCGTTTATTGGTTTCTCCCTTTGTTACTTTCTTAGCACAGGCATTTTCCGTATGGGTGTCACTACCACACAAGTTGCAATAAACGAGTTTGGTTTAACCATCTCTTGGGCCGTCAGCCAATGGGTACCACAAGGGGATCACGTGTTACCACCAAGCCAGGTGGTACGCACCGTAATTGTGATACACCATGGTGCGACCATACTCTCCTCGCGAGGGCGGCTGGAAGCAGGCCCTTGGCACGGTCATGTCTCTGTCTTGCGGTGCTGACTAATGGTGGTCGGGCGAGAGCTGAAAACTCTATACAATTTTCCCCAATCCAAGGCGGAACAGCTTAGGCCGATGGATGCGTGGCTGAGGGGGTGCTCAGTCTCTACTATGCGAACTCGGGATACGTTCCGACCTCCAGTTTAAATCAGGCTATCCTTGGTACCCGGGCTATGCCACGGGTGACCCAACCCTTCCCGACTACTCGTGGGAGCAACATAAAACCAGAAATCAAAAGACAAAATAAACTAACAAAACAAAACAATGAGACCGGAACTCGCCATAAGCCGGACGGAACCTCAAATCCCTCTAACCAGATGGTCATAGATTTGACTGTCGCCAGGATGGGAACTCCTAGCAGCTCCCATCCCATTGCTGCCAGTGCAGTTGGAGACAATCCGACAAGCCAATCGGTTGTCTCAGAATCTGGGGAGCATCAGACCCCCTCCACTTCGAAGGCGAAACAGCTAAGCCAAGCTACCAAGCCAGCAGTAGATTTGGAGGAGGCTGGTAATTCCGCAGAGCCAGAAACTTCGGCAATGCTACCACCAAAAACAAAAACGTCGTTTCAAGACAAGAGACGCGCAGCAAACATACTGCAAAAAAACCATTCCGCTGGAGCGTGGTCAAGGTAGAGGAAGCGGAAGGGACCACGCGCCAGTACTCGTTATCAATAAGGAATCGGTGGACGAGCCGGCCAGAAGTGGAAATTTGGCCAGGTATGGCTACAAATCGGTAGCCATAAGTGTCTACCGAGGAGATACAGCAAGTCTGCCACACAAAGCGCCGAACCAGCAGACGCAGAACCGGTCGTTTCAGGCAGTCATGTAACAGAGGTCGCGTCGGATGATGAGCATATCCTTGAAGGATATTCCTCCGAAACCTTCGAACTGGCGAAAGGGTTCGCTACTTTAGGCCACGAGGATGAGGACTTCATCCTGGACGACGACGAGGCCGATAGGACAGTGGTGGAGATGGAGGTAGATGCCCTTGAGGTTTCTACAGATTAATCTTCACCACTGCAAAGCAGCAACAGCTGCCCTAATACATCGTCTGAGCAAAGACGACATCGACGTAGTCCTCATAAAACATAAACATTTTCCTGCTATCTAATTTTAGTAATGAAGATAACACAGCGGCAGGCATTGAGGCTTAGCCAAAGCCTCTAAGAATATGTTCAGTCTACATGGCTTACGAGGAAGCTAACCCTCCTCCTCTGTTGACAAGACAGGTAATAGAGGACAGCAGGCAGAACAACATAGATCTGCTCATAGGATGCGATGCCAACGCTCATCACACTTAGTGGGGTAGCACTGATACCAATGTACGGGGTGAGTCCATTTTTAACAACATCCTGTCTACTAACATACTTTTATGTAATGATGGATCAGATCCAACTTTCGTGGTAAGGAACCGAAGCCAGCTTCTTGACCTCACTTTGGCGTCAGACGCACTTTACAATCGTATTTCCAAATGGAGAGTCCTATTAGAGCACTCCTTCTCAGATCACAGATACATTCAATTCGAAGTATCTCTCAAGAATGAAAGACCAATAGCGACTAGAAATCCTAGACGCACAAATTGGTCTTTGTATTCTAATCATCTAAGTAATATACTTCCAAACTACCCCCCCGAGGGCCCAGATACTCTTGAATTCACCTCGACGCTAATAAAACAATTCACCACAGCGTGCGATATCGCGCTGCAGAAATCATGCTCCACTGGGAAACCATGAGGCAAACTCAAGCCTCTCTGGTGGACTCCACAGGTCAGTGAGTCAAGAAAAAAGGCCAGAAAACTCTTCAATGCAGCCAGATCCCAAGGGGGAGAGCAACACTGGTATGCATACAAACAAAGCCTGTCAGAGTACAAGAAAATACTCAGACAGGCCAAACGATCTTCATGGCAGAACTTCTGCTCAGATATTGAGAACACCTCCGACGCCGCAAGGTTAAGGAAGGTCCTCTCAAAAACTCTCTCAACGCTAGGTTACCTTCAGAAGCCAGACAAGACTTGGACGACCTCGAGTCAAGAGTCTCTAGAGCTGCTTCTAGGCACCCATTTTCCCAGCTCTACAAGCATCAAGCCAACCAGCTATTCAGCAAGCGCTGGTCCATCTCAAACGCCACCCTATCTACTATCTGAAAATAATATTAGATGGGCAATAAAAAGCTTCAAGCCCTATAAGTCAGCAGGGCCGGATAACATCATTCCGGCGCAGCTAATTCACGCAGGAAATACTGACATCAGATGGCTGGCAGATATTTTTCACAAAATCTTACTGACAAGGAATATCCCAGAAGCTTGGCTTAGATCAAGAGTGGTCTTCATACCCAAAGCAGGTAAAGCCTCGCACACTACCCCGAAAGATTTCAGACCGATAAGTCTCTCATCTTTTCTATTAAAGACATTCGAGAGACTAGTGGGTCTATATTTAAGAAGCAAGATCCCCCTCTCAGAGCTTTCAAGCTCTCAACACGCATACTGCAAAGGCAGATCTACAGAAACGGCACTCCATGCTGTCACTTCGGGCATCGAAAAGGCTCTCAAAATCAAACAATACACACTAATCCTAGACATAGAAGGTGCTTTCATCAATATGTCTCCAAGCACCATCACAAGCTCACTCACAGACCTGGGGATGGACAACTCCATTGTGGAACTGGTAAGACAGCTTCTTACTAGGCGGTCCATCAAGTCTACACTGGGGCTGTCCACGGTATCCAGATATGTGAGTGGCGGAACGCCTCAGGGCGGTGTACTCTCACCCTTTTTATGGAACGTGGCGGTCAACTCACTCCTACGACCCTTAGAAGGGATAGGGGGATGCCGCGCGATAGCCTACGCAGATGACGTGACCATTTCCTTCTCGGGTAAATTCCCTCAAACTTTGTGCGAAGGCATGACTGATGCATTAAGCACACTTTCAACTTGGGCAACGTCAAGTGGCCTAAGTGTAAACCCCAGCAAAACAGAGCTGGTATTATTGACGAGGAAATACAAAATCACACCTCTTCGTCCCCCATTACTAAATGGGGTACCATTATTCTTCAGAAGCTCAGCCAAATATCTAGGCTTGATACTAGATAGGAAGCTGGACTGGAACTTGAACATTGAAGACAGAGTGAGGAAAGCCACAATCGCACTCTATACCTGCAGAAAATCCATTGGACTGAAATGGGGCATGGCCCCCTACGTTGTCCACTGGCTATATACTGCAATAATCAGACCCATACTTTTATATGGTGTCTCCATATGGTGGCCATCACTTACGAAAAACTCATCTCTTCAGAGACTTCACAAAGTTCAGCGACAGGCTGAACTAACGATCTCGGGCGCATTACGCACTACTCCAAATGATGCACTAGATGCAATTCTGGGAATACTCCCAATACACCTCATGGGAAAAATGAACGCCACGCTGGCGGCTCTTCGTATGAGAGAAACCAACCAGTGGTCAGAAGAATGCTTTGGCCATGCCAAAATTCTGAGGCGAAATGACACTATCCCATCAGTCACTGACCACTGCATCCCAGAGGAGTATCCACATACTCCTTTCCACACCATCATTCCCTCTAGGGAAGATTGGAACTTCGGCCCGCCAGGCCCAACCAATTCCATCAAAATATATACAGACGGTTCTAAGCTGGATAACCGCGTAGCCGGGGGTGTCTTCTGCGAAGAACTCGGCATCAGAAAAGCCTTCAGGCTACCGGATCACTGCAGTGTGTTCCAGGCGGAAATCATAGCCATTCAAGAAGTATACTGTCAAGCCCAGCCACACATACCAGAGAAATCTGCATTTACTCGGATAGCCAAGCAGCTATAAAATACCTTAATGCCATCACGTCGAACTCGATGTCAGTACAGAACTGCCGCAAATCTCTTCACAAGATGGCAACACAGTTCTCTATATACCTCATTTGGGTCCCAGGCCATAGGGATATCGAGGGAAACTGCATAGCCGACGAGTTGGCAAGGCACGGTACCACCGCCTCCCTCCTTCCAGACAAGGAGATGGCCAGCTGTAAACTGTCAGTTCGAAACCACTTTGATTCGGCCGCTAATTAAATGTGGACCACCGACACAGACTCCTGTAGAATCACACGCCAAACATGGCCAACCCTCAACAAGAGACGATCTTCTGAACTCTGCAAACTGAGCAGAAGCCAATGCTCAGTTGTAATCAGAGCCATCACAGGGCACTGGCTGGTGGGCACCCATGCCGCCAGACTAGGACTCTATCACAACGATTTCTGCAGAAGCTGCAGAGACGTGGAAGAGGAGGAAACTGTAACACACCTGTTCTGCGATTGACTGGCTTTGTCAAGGACAAGACAACGCTTCCTGGGAGCCAGCCTCCTCCCAAATCTATAGACATTTTCAAGTTCATCCAGGCAGCTGGATGGACGTAATACTCGCGCAGACATGCAGCCAAACACGGGCATTTGGGAAGTGGACTTGTCCATGCGGTATCACAACGGGCCAATCTCTAGGGCCTAATTGACTCGGGGTGTATACCCTGGCTGCCGCTCTGACCTACCTACCATCTCTTGAGGGGTTTTTCTTGAAAATTTTATCCATGGTTTTTTTTTTCTAATTGATGTATTCGTACTTCAATGCTTTATGCACTAGTGCAGCAGATTAACTAACGCTTATTATTAACTTTTAAAAATATATAAACATTGCATTGACCAAAAAAACCAATGAACTATCCATGTCCAAAAAATATTTCAACGCCATTTCCATTTGGGTTTATTTAAAATGTAACTGTTTTTCCAAAAAAAAAAAAATGTTTACAATTGGTTGTCGCCTTAGCCAACAAACTGTCTGCGGTATAATATTTTGGTTGCGATTGTATTTAATTACTCGAATTGGATCTCCAGTTGGAAGAGAAATATGATAAGATACTTTGATATTGAGAGGAATATATTTGAACAAGGTCGTATTGAGTTGCATAACAGGTTTCATTAGTCTAATTGTATTCACAGTAGAGTTTATTTGTGACTGACGATCGATTAAGCATAAGAGAGATAACTGCTCGCATGCTACGCGCCAACTCTACAAGTGTTCTGTTTGCGCGTTCTGCCACACCATTCTGTTGCGGGGTGTGTGGCACAGTGAGCTGCCTCTTAATACCGTTGCTCACTAAAAAGTATTCACGGCTATTGTCACTTCTGATGCATTTTATTTTCTTGCCAGTTTGCCTTTCTGCAAATGTTACGAACTCTTTAAACTTTTAATTTCATCACGTGTTTTCATAAAGCACACATACACATATCGAGAACTGTCATCGATGAAGGTAGCAAAATATCGCTATCCACCAATCGAACATTTTTTCATCGGGCCACAAATGTCCGAGTGCACCAAATCCAACACATTTTTGTTACCTCGGTGCACTCGACTGGGGGAACTGTTTTTAATGGTTATACCATTTGAAAGCTGGTGTTTCCAGAATGGGCCCATATAAATTTAGTCCAGTTCTGACAATGGCATCCATGAGAAAACAGCATAAGTCTTAAATTTGTATTAAGTATGTGCAAGACAAATGAACGAATAACTTTATATCACGATAACCGATTTCTATGATTCTTTTTTTATTGTAAAGGATGTACTTCAAGGGTACTTTGATGAGAGTTTGGTTAGGTTCTGCAAACGAGGACGTTCTCAATTCGACTGTATTTTTCATTGCTACCTCAGAACTTTCGACTGTGTAAACCGATTTTGATGATTCCTTTTGTATTTAAAAGCTGATGATCTCCATGTGGTCCCATTGCAATTTAGTCCAATTCTGACAATGGCATCCATAAGAAATCCATATAATTCTTAAAATATACAAAATGTTCATGGGTTTTAGATATCATGCGAAGGCACCCGGTAGATGAGTGTCAAATTTAAATGAGATATCATGTGAAATAGAATTTCAATTTCAGTATAATGCCGTCGTTAAAATCTAACCGTAACAATGCGTGTAACAAAAATACACGACCCCAGCGTTCTAAAAGCTCAAAAATCAGAAGAACAAACTGCAACAAGAGCCGCAACTCAACAAATCAGAACAGAAGATAGTCGCAGACGACAGACAGACATTGTGATGAACGTTTTCGACAAAATATATTGAGAACAAGAGCTCCGTGAAAACTGAATAAAGACACATCCAGTGAAAGCGACAGAGAGAGCGAGAGAGAGACAGCAAGGCCAGTGTGTTGTGCATCAGGAATCTTGTGCTGTCACCTCTTCCTACGCCACCGGAACGTTTAAAATCCCTTCTTTCTGGATAACTATAAATATACAACTAAAGCTACTATAACTTATCAATCCTTATTTTATTGGCATTGAGCTGGAGACTTACATAATATATAATGGCCATTTGAATATTTCCTCCTTTACACACCCGAACATCTCTGGAAAGATGGTTATTATTAACCGAAAAATTCTCGATTCAGTCTTTGTACTATATATCCACGACGAATTCTTTAGAACATGAAAAGTTCGCAAGACTCCTCTATTGAAAGAGGAGTTTCTCCATGACTTCTTCTGCTTCATTTAAGCGGCGCTGTCTCATATGAGAAACACGTTTATTAGGTCTACCCATATTCATACACATTAGTTAGTGTACTTCACATTCACTAAAAATCAAAAAATAAACAACAATTTAAACAAAAAAAAAACCGATTTCAAACTATTAACAGGCACTAAAAAGTAAACAAGATAGAACGCTACAGTCGACCAAGCAATTAAAATTAATTAATTAAATTAAATTAAAATCCAATCAGCATGTTGAACTGGCTCACTTATTTTAGCTAACATTGCTTTTAATATTCTGTTGACACGTTCAACCTGACCGTTCGCTTGAGGTGAGGCTGTAGCTTAATGTGCTCTATGTTATTATCAAGCAGAAATTTCCCAAATTCTAAGGAAGTGAAACATGTACCTCTATCGCTAATAATTCTATACGGACGACTATAATTTTCAATATATTTTGCTAAACATGAGCAGACTTCTTTTGTACTAGTTGTATTCGCTGAATATAATTTAACAAATTTAACAATGAATCCGTCTATTACAACCAATATATGTTTCTTCTTTGATATAATGGAAGGAAGGGGTCCAAAATGGTCTATGTGCAAGGTATCGAAAGGGATAGGGCGTTTAGGAATACTGTGCAATGTTCTATTGTTTGCGTGAATCGGGACTGTAAACATAATACACTTTAAACAATTCTGAATAAAGGAATCAACTCTTGTTCTCATATTTGGGAACCAATAATTTTTCCAAGTTCTTTTATACATTTCTCAGTTCCTAAGTGGCATAACTTTTCATGAACAATTCTAATAAGGTTTATTTCCATTTCTTCTGGCACATATAGTAATTGGAATTTATTCTCTCCTTCCCTATATACGATGCCATCATCTAAAACGAATTGTTGAATTGGTCCACTTTCTAGTTTATCTTTTAATTTTATTATTTCACTTTCTCTATTCTGAGTTATTTATGAAGCTGGAAATTAATATCATCACTATCAATTACAGACACAATTTGGTCCTTATTATATTTATTTCATTTTCGTTTATATTTTCTAAAGGCTCATATTTAAATTCATGACATAGTAACAGTATACCACCAAATCCTTCTGCGCTTGCGTCACAATGAAGTTCTGTTTCTCGATTGGGATTGTACAATGCTAAAATAGGTTCGGAGGTCAATCGCTCGCGAAGGTATTCAAAAGTCTTAATGCAATGATTATTAAGCTCAAACTTTATTTCTGGCTTTGTTAACTCTTTTAATGGTTTGGTAATTTTTGAAAATGCTGGAATAAAACGTCTGAAGTAAGAAAATAGTCCTAAGCACTTTTGCATTTCAATATAATTCTTTGGTCTAGGTAAATGCCTAATAGTTTCAATATGCTCACTGTTGGGTCGAATTCCGTTACTGGACACTGTATATCCCAAGAACTCAATACTAATATAACATAGTTGACATAGGTTTGATTTCTAATCTATATCCTGCCAATAGTTTTAATACATTGTCCAGGACTATAATATGTTCCTCTAATGTCTGAGCATTATTTGTTAATGTGGCATTGTACAACATATGTTCGCTGTTTACTATGCAATCGTCGCCACTACGATTTGCTGGTTCACTGTGCAATATCTGGATTCTACTATTCATTCGTTGACTATTCAATACTTGGTCACTACAATTCAATGGTTTACTATGCAATAATTGGTCGCTACAATCCAATAATTCACTAAATTTCAATGGTTCACTATGTTTCAATGGTTTACTATGTTTCAATAATTCACTATTTACTTTTAAGGAAAACACAACTAAATATGCAAATTTTTCCTAAAGCCTGCCATCTGGATCCATTGACACTGCAAAAGTTAATAGGCTGCAATAGTTCACTTAATGTAGTGTAAGGCACTGCCGATCGTCGGATTATGCTAATTACGCTGCCAGTACCAAATAAAGCAGATAGGATAGATGTATGGGGCATTGACGCATTACAATTGTAAAAATGTACCCTTACCTTATTTATATATTTATAACATAATATTGATTAGTGCCCCCCATTTCATCATTCTTCAGCAAGTTGTCATCAGCTGCTCCGGCCGGTCTCGATGTCTTCATTGGCTGCACTGTGCAGTCTTTAATCGTGTGTTGCTGAGATCCACAACGGAAGCATAAGCCCTTCGCGCGCTTTGGTGCAGCGCATGATGATGAGTAATGTCCATATCTTGAGCAATTAAAGCAACGCACACCTCTGTTATCATCAAGCGGTGTTGCTTTCTTGCTCTTTTTACGTAGAGCTCCATATTTGTGGGAAAGCTCCTTGTTGACGCCGAAAGCTGATATAAGTTAAAGTTACATTAATTCCTCATGGCCGGGAGAATATTTATGTAAATACCTTGTTATAATTAGTAGTATTGTAAACAGAATTGAATTACTCAACCGATATTTCGTGGTTTATGTAAATAGCTGAATGATAAGGAACCCACAAAATGTAATTGAAATGTAGCAGATATCGAATGAATTTGAGGTATCGATTGTGTGCATAAAAAAGACACACGCCCACCCCTAGGCTAAGCACATTATTATAATAAAATTCGTTTTCCGACTTAGTCGAGTCAGCAGCCATTCGGTTTTTTATTGCGAGATTTTTCGATCCGCACCTGACTCAGAAGTTGCGGAATCATTTGGCGCCCGAGCAGGGACTTCTTGGACAAAGTTCTAACCCGATTGGAGCTCATTGTTGGAGCTCTAACATATTTGGACATATATCAGCCTGGAGATTGGATGCTGGTGCACATTGGAGTGCAGCTTCAACTCTAACATTCGACTGTGAGTAGTTTTCTGCATGGTGCTCCTAGTATTTTTGCACGGCATATACATATTCTCAGTTTGATGTGTTGACTATTCAAATATTGTAAGTAAAATATAATTGAAATATTTACGCGGCATACAGTGGTACATTGGTGAGACACGTGTTGTGAAAAATTCGCGAAGAGGTTAATTCATATACATATGCTGTACATACATACATATATATGTATGTATACGTAAATGCAAGCGGCAACTACTTACCGTTTAACCTTGAATTGATTTTGAGTGCACATGTACTGAGAGCATCAAAAGTAAGGCAACGAAATTCTTGCTGTTCTTCTTGAGAAACAGTTAGAATAGCTGAAGCTGTTGCTGCTCTCAAACATTGTTGTTGTTGTTGGCGTAGATAGGAGTTGTTGCGGTATAATTAAACGCACATAAATACATACCTACACGAACATTAAATTTGGTCATATATTCGTCTGTAGGCTCGTACAGTTGGTACAGTGGGACTAATTCGTTGTTTGTTTGTATAAAAAAGTCAAAATTTCTAGTGGCTCCTATTAATCTGGTTAAGATTATAATAATATTAATATTAACTAATATTATTATTGAGGGGTAATTGAATAAAAATAAAATGGCTCCAAAAAGAAACATGAAAGAAATGGAGTTTTATTCTTCGCGCGAAAGTTTAATGAATTCTCTTAATCGTAATAAAGATTATGTTATAAACAATTGCCAGTCAATGACTGCAGCAGAGCTAGAGGCGCGCTTGAGCTTAGTTGAATCAATTTTCACGCAATTATGTGACATCCAGAGCCAAGTTGAGACAAAAATTGAAGATGCCAGCCAATACGAAACACGTCAAGTTATAGAAGATATGTATTGTGATATAAAGGCGAAGATTTTAAGCTACTTGACACAAAGGGGGCGTCATTCAGTAATCGGAACAGATCCATCGGCCAATTCAACATTGCTAAATGGTGCTGCAGTTTCCCGAGTAGGTAAATTGCCAATGTTGAAGCTGCCAGAATTCTCTGGCAAATATACAGAGTGGACTAGTTGGTACAACGCATTCACTACCTTGATTGAGGCAGACCATGACATTGATGAGCTGTCAAAGTTTATTCATTTGAAGTCATGTCTAAGCGCTGTCCCATTGAGAACTATAGAGTGCTTGGAATTATCTGCAGTCAACTATAGGAAGGCCTTACAGTTACTTAGGGATCGTTTTGAAAATAAAGCTATTATCGTACAATCGCATGTGAGTGAGCTATTCAATATTCGTCGACTTAAGAATGCAGACGCAGAGTCACTTGGCAGTTTGGTAGATGCAGTGAATTCGCAACTTGTAGCCCTTCGATCTCTAGGCAATGAAGGGGAAATTCTTGAGGCCCTCGTGTTCCATTTGGTTCGTAGCAAGTTGGACGATGAAACACTAGAGAAGTGGGAGAGCGAATATGATTGCGCCAAGCTACCTTCTTGGCAGCTGCTAGCACAATTCTTATGCAATAGAGGAATTAATCTAGCCGGGCGAGAAGTCAGAAAGGCAGTCATTGCCAAATCAAATGCTAAGGGTGACAGCAAAAGGGCCAGTCTAACTGCTGCATTGGGAAATACTGCAACTAACTTGTGTTATAGTTGTTCGAGTTCACATCACTTGAAGATGTGCCCAAAGTTTAAGTCATTGTCACCGTTGCAAAGATATTACGAAGTTAAAAAATTTGGAATATGTCTTGTCTGTTTTAGTAAGCGTCATCAAACAAAGGATTGCAGCGCGCAGCGTTGTTCGGCTTGTAACAAGCCACATCATGAGTTGCTTCATAGATCAGCAATGGAAGTGGAAGGTTCAAGCAATTGTCCTGTCAGTAGGCAAGCTAATCCTAGCTCACTGCATAGTGCGATACTGCCAAGTCGGACAACAAGCTTTTTGGCAACGGCGGTAGTTCTTGTGCAGAATTCGAACGGTAAATATTCGCAATGCAGATGCGTACTAGATTCAGGTAGTCAGTTGAATTTCATAACCACCAGTTTGGCATCACAGTTGAAACTCAATATAAAGGATGTTCAATACTCGCTAAATGGAATAGGAAATGCCAAGTCGAGAATTTTAGGTGAAGTTCAGACTACCATCAAGTCCAGGGCAACAAATTTCGTAGCTACAGACAAGTTCAGTGTATTGCAGGAAATAACGCGATACAATCCGGCAACAAGCGCGTCAGCAGAAGGCTTTTTCGTGCCATCAAAAGTAAAGCTGGCAGATCCCTTCTTCGATTCAGCTAATGAAATATCTATGCTGCTCGGAGTTAATTTGTTCTTTAAGCTTATCGTAGCAGGCCAAATTAAAATGGGCATCAATAAGCCATTACTTCAAAAATCTCTTTTAGGTTGGATTGTTGTAGGTGAATGTATAACAAGTGAAAGGAATGCATTAATTGTTAGTCGAGTACCAAGTTCCGACCAAGAGGATACAAGAAAACTGCACAAGTTGGTGCAAAGATTTTGGCAGTGTGAAGAGATTTCACAGCCAGAAAACAGGTATACAGAGGCTGAGCAGACGTGCGAAACGCAGTTTGTCTCATCTGTGAGAAGGACAGCTGCTAATAGGTTCGTGGTACGTCTGCCCTTTAAAGTACCCAAAGAGGAATTAGGAGAGTCTTATAGTATTGCTCTCACCAGGTTTTTGAACCTTGAAAGAAAACTCATTCGTAATCCAGAACTCAAAAGGAGTTACACAGAATTCATAGAAGAATATCGGATGCTGGATCATTTAGAGGAGGTAGGGTCTGAACAGGTACAGAATGTTAGATACGTGATGCCTCACCACCCAGTAATTCGACCAGAAAGCTCAACGACTAAATTAAGAGTCGTATTTGATGCTTCATGCAAGACGAGCAATGGGCTCTCATTGAACGATATCATGTTAGTAGGCCCTACCTTGCAGCCGGACTTATTCGATATACTCACTCGTTTCCGGTTCTACAAGTATGCGCTTACAGCTGACATCTCAAAGATGTATAGACAAATCTTAGTAGAATCTGGTGACTGTAATTATCAGTGTATTTTGTGGCGACAAGAGCGTACTGAAGCTGTAAAGACACTGCGGCTGAAAACTGTAACATACGGTACAAATTCAGCACCATTCCTGGCAGTTCGCTGCTTATATTATTTAGCTGAGCAGGCTGGTCATCAATATCCTTTAGCTAGTGAAGCAGTGAAGCGCAACTTTTACATGGACGATATGCTCTGCGGAGCTGACTCCATTAATGAGCTAAAAGAGTTAAAACAGCAAGTGACAGAGTTGTTAAAGTTAGGGCGATTTGAACTTCATAAATGGCGCTCTAATTTCAAATTTGCCTCTCATGATGAGAGCACCGAGCCGTTGGAACTTAAAGTTACCGACGCTGCAAAAACGCTTGGGATACGTTGGGCGTCGACTAGTGACAAGTTCCAATTCGCTTACGGTGCGCAGTGCTCGGACGTGGTCACTAAGCGCGTAGTATTATCGGAGCTAGCGCAATTATTTGACCCGCTTGGGTTTTTGAGCCCCATTATTATATTAGGTAAAGTTTTCATGCAAGAGTTATGGCTATTGAAGCAGGGTTGGGACGAGGATTTGCCACCCAGTCATGCCATACAGTGGAAAAAATATCGTAGCGAGTTAAAACTCATACACGAATGTTCGTTGCCTCGAGCTGTCATCCCAAATTCAGGGGAAATAGACACGGTTGAGTTTTATGGATTTTCGGATGCGTCCTGCCGTGCCTTTGGGGCAGCCATATACGCTCGGGTTATAGACAAGCTAGGAACCATATCTGTCAATTTGGTGGCGGCAAAATCCAAGGTAGCACCAGTTCGTGTCACATCGCTACCTCGTTTAGAACTTGAGGGCGCCAGACTTTTGGTCCAGCTGATGGCCAAGGTTAAGAAGTGTGTTCCTAGATATGTTTCTAGCGTCAGGTATTTCACAGACTCTACCATCGTGCTTAATTGGATTGCCTCTCATTCTAGCCGATGGACCACCTTTGTTGCAAATAGGGTCGCTTTAATCCACGAATTATCTAGTATAGATGAATGGTTTAAGATAGAATCGAAACTTAACCCAGCAGACATAGTGTCTCGTGGTCTGCATACGAGCGAATTGAGAAACTCGTCGCTGTGGTGGAAAGGTCCTAAATTCTTGCAGCAGCCAGAAGAGCAGTGGCCCGCGGTGCATTGGAATCGCTCTGATTCACTTCCCGAGCAACGTAATTCTAAATTCACATTAGTAGCCAGTCCCCAAAGGCTTGTGGAGGATATCGTTAGCAAATGTAAATATGCAAGAGATTTTGTTAAGTTGACTCGCGTGTTTGGCTATATTTGTCGCTGGCGTCGGGTCATATCAAAAATTGAATTAGCTAAATCCAAGCCGCTGACAGCCTCTGAAGTAAAGGGTGGATTAAACTACATAATATTTAATTTGCAAAGTTTGAGTTTTCACGAAGAGATCGTAAAATTGCACGATGGCAAGCTTATTCGATCCGCGAAAATACAAGCGCTCAATCCGTTCCTAGACGTAATTGACGGGATAGAAATTATTCGGGTAGGTGGCAGGTTGTCTCAAGCTAATGTACCATTTGACACAAAGCACCCAATTTTATTGCCGAATAATCATATTGTTATAACCGCTTTATTTGAGTACACACATCGAACTAATATGCATGCCGGAGCGCATGCATTATGCGCTTTTGTGCGACAAAGGTACTGGGTCATTAATGCTCGAAAGCTAGCTCGCAAGACAGTGCGGAGTTGCTTGGCATGCTTTCGCCAGCGCCCAGTAGCGGCAAACCAGATTATGGGCTCGCTGCCAGCGAGCAGAGTACAAACGGGTGTGAATCCGTTTCAACGAGCAGGATTGGATTTCGCCGGCCCGTTTTGGATGCATTTCCACCAGAGAGGACGACGTCCAACCAAGATGTATATGTGTGTCTTTGTATGCTTCCTGACAAAGGCTTGCCATCTGGAGCTCGTGTCGGACCTTAGCACAAATGCATTTATTGCCGCCCTCAAACGTTTTTTTGCGCGCCGTGGACTCAGCGCAGAGCTATTTTGCGACAACGCCACAAATTTTGTTGGCGCAGCTCGTGAAGTAAAAGAGCTGACTGATCGTATGTGGAACGAAACTGGCAAACGTCGAATCGAAAACCAATGCAGCAGCCTCGGGGTTCAATTTCATTTTATACCCCCTCGCTCGCCCCATTTTGGAGGGCTTTGGGAAAGCGCTGTGAAGGTGGCTAAGCAGCTGTTGGTGCGGTGCTTTAATGGAACGGCGCTAGACTATGAGGAACTCGCCACGGCCATTGCACAAGCTGAAGCCGTTATGAATTCGCGGCCACTCTGTCCATTGTCTTCAGACCCAAATGACTTGGAAGCCTTAACGCCAGGTCATTTCTTAATCGGACGTCCGTTAAACGCTATGACCGAAGCGTGCGATGAGGATATTCTGAAATTATCAGTAACGAATCGATGGAAGAGAATCGTAGCGGTGCATCACTCATTCTGGCGACGCTGGTCGCTGGAGTATTTAACTTTATTGCAAGAAAGGAGAAAATGGGCATCGACGTGCAACAATCTACAACGCGGGACCTTGGTTCTTATTGGAGAAGACAATACTCCCCCAGGACAATGGGTACTGGGTCGAATCCAAGAAGTTCATCCTGGCGCTGACGGAGCTGTTCGGGTCGTCACGGTGAAAACAAAGGCGGGATTGTTTAAGCGGAATATACACAAGCTTTGCCCACTACCGATATCAGACTGACGAGATGATTGTTGGAAGGAGCTTCCAAGGCCGGGAGTATGTTGACGCCGAAAGCTGATATAAGTTAAAGTTACATTAATTCCTCATGGCCGGGAGAATATTTATGTAAATACCTTGTTATAATTAGTAGTATTGTAAACAGAATTGAATTACTCAACCGATATTTCGTGGTTTATGTAAATAGCTGAATGATAAGGAACCCACAAAATGTAATTGAAATGTAGCAGATATCGAATGAATTTGAGGTATCGATTGTGTGCATAAAAAAGACACACGCCCACCCCTAGGCTAAGCACATTATTATAATAAAATTCGTTTTCCGACTTAGTCGAGTCAGCAGCCATTCGGTTTTTTATTGCGAGATTTTTCGATCCGCACCTGACTCAGAAGTTGCGGAATCACTCCTTAAATGCGTCATTGTTATTAATATCATTGCAAGTGCGTTCGAAATTTAAAACCCACTTGCGCGCATCATAATTATTGGCGTCTGGGAATGGGACAATAGAATCCTTGACGATATCAAAGTCACCTGCGGAGTTCTCGTTGCTGGACATAAGTTCAGCCAGCATTTGTTTCTTATGAGCTACACGAATTGCGGGTCAATCAACTCTTCTTCTTCTTTCATGGCCGCTGAAAAATCGCTAGCTTTTTAGCGATTGCAACAAACAATACTTAACTATTTATTAAATGAGACGCGGTGTTCTTTGATTATTAAAATGGCTTTTAATGGCTTGGTAATTGTAAAAACGATGTTGAACGTGCGAGAAGTATTTAACAAGTGCTTTGCCTGCTGCCGCTACAAGTCAGCGGGCCGGCATAAGAAAAGTAATGCACAAAGAGAGCGCAGTAGAGAGCGCAGTAAAGGGCGCGATAGAGAGCGCAAAGAAAAGGCTTAGAAGCTAAGTAGGGTGCTCCAACATTCCGGCCCCTTTGAAGGACTCCCGGTCTTTCAAATCTACACGGAGCACCGCCAACATCGTGGACTGGTCGCCTAGCAGCACCGCTGCCTCCAACAATCCTCCTATGTGAGGAGGTCGGGGAAGAATGAACCACCAATCGATTCGTCGCTCTGCCGCATAGTCCGTCAGGGCGTCCTTACTCCGCTCGAAAGCCGACGGCATGTCCCTCAGCAAGCCGCTTGTTCCCGCGAAGTTCGTCACGTTGTCGCTGAAGACCCTTTCCGGCAGGCCGCGCTTCCCGATGAACCTTGTAAAGACGTTAAGGACAGTATCAGTGGATAAATTAGCTACCAGTTCGAGGTGAACGGCCTTCGAGGCAAAACAAACGAATACCGCTACGTAATTTGTAACGGGCGGTCTTCCGCGTATGCGATAGCTACCATGGAATGGGCCGCAAAGTTCGAGTCCACAAACCCTGAAAGGTCGACCTTCTCGAAGGCGATCACCTGGCAAATTTCTCATTATTTGCTCAACTAACTTGGGCTTGCATCGAAGGCAGTTATGTAAAACTGCTGAGCAAAACCTACGAGTATTTATCACCCAAATCTGTTGCTTTAGCAGCCCAACTAACCTCTTAAATCGCCACAGCTCTTGCCACAGAGTTTTGGCCGCTGTGACGATGGGGCACAAAGGTCCAAGTTACTCAGACAAACGAGATAATACATTCCGCTTTGTCGGCTTCAACGAAGTAAAGCTATCCTCATGCAGATGATAACGAAATACATCATTATGAGGAGCCAGCATGTCGTCAACATAAAAACAATTTTTAATGACATTTAACGCGACATGGTGACATCGAGCATAAATATTTGCCAATTCAAAAAACGAGCGCACAGCAAAAAATGGCGCTGATGCAGTCCCGTATATTACAGTGTTCAACTTAAAGGACTGCAGCTCATGAGAGGCGCTTTCTCGCCAGAGAATGAGCTGGTACTTTTTGTCTTTTTCAGACACGTTTATTTGCCTGTACATCTTGGAGATGTCGGCAGTAATTGCGTATTTATTCAACCGAAAAATTACAAATGTTGAATAAAGCTCCCTCTGAATAGTCGGCCCAACCATTAAAGTGTCATTTAATGATAGGGCCGTTGACGTTTTACTAGAAGCGTCAAACACCACACGCAATTTGGCTGTGGCGCTTTCAGGTCTCAGGACACACTGATGAGGAATGTAGTAGTGCTGTCCTGGAGGAGGAGATTCAAGAGCAGACATATGCCCAAGATCACGATACTCTCTCATAAAGTCATGGTACATGTCATGGAGAGTTTTGTCTCTTGCGAGTTTGCGCTCAAGTTGCAGAAATCGTCTTTCAGCAGTTTGAAAGGAAAGCCCTAGTACAGTGGGATCGGATTTGAACGGAAGTTCGACTTGAAAACGTCCTGTAGACAGGCGCTGTACTGATTTGGTGAAGTGAGCTTCACAGGCCTTTTGTTCAGCTGTCTGGCGCACAGCCTTCGACTCATTTGGGCTCCGATCGAGTTCCCAAAAGCGTTGAACTAAGGTGTCGAGAGAACAATCATTAACTTGAGCGACAACGTTAACGCTGAATTGTTGAGGAGGTATTTGCCCTGTATATCTTCCAGCAACAACCCATCCCAGCAATGTCTTCTGCAACAATGGAAGACAAGAATTGGGCTCGATTTGCCCAACGCATAATAACTTGTAAAAATGTTCAGCGCCTAGGAGAATATCAACCTTGGCTGGCTTATAGAATTCTGGGTCAGCCAACTCAAGGTTTGCGGGTATTTTCCAATTCGATGTGGGTACAAAGTTACCAGGCTGACAAGTAGATATGGATTTAAGAACCCAAAAATCAGTGCCAAAGCTGTGAGAATTCAATCGAGATTGAATATCAGCGCACACCTTGTGCCTACTACCAGTAGTGGTTCCACCTGCCATTACAATACTCACAGCTGTGTCTTTACGCTTTAATCGAAGGCGCTTCGCAAGGTTCTCAGTCATGAGGTTCAACTGTGAGCCGCCATCAAGTAACACACGAGCAGGATGGTAATGGCCGAATCTATCATTAATTTTTACGACTTTACGGCAAGAATTACTTGATCGGCACTTAAAACGTGACCTAAGTACGCTTCTGGAGGTGCGACTGCGTGTGGAGCGGGTGAATTTGGCACAGCTACAGAGTATCTGTGCAACAACGAATGGTGTGGTTTTGAACACACCCGACACTTGGAAGCCTCGCAGCTGGAAACTATATGACCCACATTCAAACAATTGAGGCACATTTTTTGAGTCTTAGCAAACTCAAATCGCTGCATAACAGATATAGAACCGAAGGAAGGGCAAGAATAAATATTTGCACTTCGAAACCGGTTTTGAAGGCTTTGAAGGACCCTTTGTGCAAGAAAACGAAGCTTTACTATTTCTTGCAGGTTCTACTCGCGGTTTATTTGGAACCCGAGTTGTCTCTTCAGCCGCTAAATATTGGTAACGCCTGTTTAACTGCTTAGCGCAGTCATCCCAAGAAGGCAACTTGTCATAATCGAGCTGTTCCTCAAAACGAGATTTGGTTGCATGATCAACTTTGGCCATAACCATATGTATGATCATTGCGTTCGAAATGTCCTTTTCACTTCCCAACGAAGTTAAAGACGCATAAATGGCAGAAACAGTGTCAATGATGGACCGCAAAGTAGACGCATTAGGTTTGGTCATACTTGGGATGTCAAACAATTGCGAGATAGTGTCGAAAAATATCAATCATTTGTTGTCGTACACAGACTTGAGACTAGTAATGGCTTTCGAGTAATTGCAGTCCGTTAACTGAAACGGTTTCACAACTCCTAGAGCCTCACCTGACAAGCACGACACCAAATGATTAAACTTCTCGACGTTGATCAACGAAGGATCGTCATGAACTAGGCTTTCAAATAAGCACATAAAATTCTTAAATTCGGCATGCTTTCCACTGAATGTAGGCAGCCGCATTTTGGGTAACTGGGACCGTTGACTGGCCATCATAGAACAGTCATGAGAAGTCTGACATTCAACTTTTTGTTTCGTTGCCTTCACATACAACGCCTTAGTTGAAATGCACACATCCTCAAGTGGCCCTCTACTATCGTTACTTGGATTGAGACTATCCAAATCTGCCTGAAGCCCCATAGCTTTCTTTATGTAATCTTCTAACAGCTCGAGACGACACTCGAGTTCTGTTTGCTCAAACGAAATTGTCTTTAACTGAAATGCTGTTCTCATACGAGCAATATCAGCGCTAACCTTATCAAATTTCTGCAAGCATTGTACTAGTTTAGAACTAGATTTAGCTACTACTTGGTGCTTCTCAGATTCCGACATGGTAGAGTATAACCAAATAAACTCTAAACAAGTTGCAAATCAAACAAAACTGAAAACCGAACTTTCCTAACAGCCCTCGCAAATAACAACGCGCTAACAGCAAGAGACCAACTGAGATGCACACAGATTACGTACACACGCACTCAATACAGTATGCACGCAAGCAAAGTAGCAGTCCAAGCGACCGCACAAACAACAACGAAATCTGCAAGCAGTCTCAGCTGTACTCAGAAAATAGGCGTCGATTACCGCAAGCACGCTTGTAGGCAACGCTAATCCGAACGGGTAGCGGGGGGAAGTTCGTTGGCCCAGCGACAAGTGTAGCCGAAAAAAGGCTTGCGCTAGCGGCGCAAGCAACAACAAAGCTATGGTTGTATGTGTGCAGCTGATGCAACAAATCTTCACCAAAAAACCAACACAATAGAAACAAAAAACCTTTAAAATATTTGTTTATGTTAAAAATCAGCTTAGTAGCCCTTTTTTAATTGTTGTGGTTTGTTTTGCCTCGAGGTTTTGTTAGTAGTTATGTTTATGAGGGTGTATAATTATGTTAATTTATGCAAGGTGTGGTGTATGTGTGTATATGTATGTATATAATATAATTTGTATATGTAATGTTGTTGCACAAAATAAATCAAGTGCCAAAAATTTAGTCGGTATAAGCACACACGTACTATATGTACATACGTATGTATGTATGTAAATAGATTTTTCTCCACTTTACACTTGCACGAATTGCAGCAATTAAACTTGTTAATGCTTTATGCTCAATTGTTGGCACAGAATACCTGCAAGCTCTCAAAAGAGTCCACCGAAACTTCCCTGGATTCCGAGCGACGATCACCCATTAGCCAAGCGAAACGACAGTACCACAAGTAGGGCAGACAGCAGCTCCACAGTCCAAACGAATGTATGTATATGGTATCCAGATCCAAATCAAACGAGGTAATCACACGACCGCGCACAAAAACCAAGCCACAAAGACCGCAAACAAACAAGGAAATAATCTTCTGAAAACCGATGTCCCTGCTCGGGCGAAAATGAAAAATCGCTAGCTTTTTAGCGATTGCAACAAACAATATTTAACTATTTATTAAATGAGACGCGGTGTTCTTTGATTATTAAAATGGCTTTTAATGGCTTGGTAATTGTAAAAACGATGTTGAACGTGCGAGAAGTATTTAACAAGTGCTTTGCCTGCTGCCGCTACAAGTCAGCGGGCCGGCATAAGAAAAGTAATGCACAAAGAGAGCGCAGTAGAGAGCGCAGTAAAGGGCGCGATAGAGAGCGCAAAGAAAAGGCTTAGAAGCTAAGTAGGGTGCTCCAACAGCCGCCATCTTTGAGACTCCCGCGGCCAATTCTGACGACACAACCAATTTGCGCGTCTCTTCTATCAATGTATTAGAGTTTTCATTCTCTGCAATTTCACAAACATTTGGGCAATTGTTGTCAATAGCAAACCTCTGCAATTGTCGTAAGCTCGCACCATGAGGAAAATTTATGTTGTTGTTAGACGACCACTCAATTATTTTTTCTTTGTCCATTGTAAAGTTCTTGCTGCTATTGCATCAGCCAATTGTAAGTGTAAAAATTTATATTTGTTCAGGATGAAAAAAAAAAATCGGTGTATTTGGCGTGTAATCCCACTTCTGATGTTGTTGGATTAATTCCGTTTATTTAAATTAACGATGTTACTTATGTTTATTGCAAATAACAATCTTTTACAAAATCCGTTTAATTCAAATTTCAATCAGCGTCCTCCTACTTTGGCTGGTCAATATCAATTAACCTCTTACTTCCCTGTCATTCGTTATTATCGATTATCGATTACTTATTACTACTTCGCTATTCGGTCACTACTTAATTATTGTTAGTGATTAGGGGTGTTCCTACTATCACCCATTCCTACACAATTATTGTTATTTTTGGAGTCGGTGTCAGCCAAGGAAACACTACAATATATCAATAAATCAATCTACCAGTAATAATATGAGAATACTTTAAGAAATACTTTTTTTTACAAATTAACTTTTATATGAACGACAATATACTGTGACAGATTACCAATACCTAATTAAACCCAATTTCAAATTAACTTTTATACGACAATACACGTATAACTACTGTGAAAATATCTGCTACCTTGAAACAACAAATAAACCGGTACCAAGTTAAACGAATCAAACGAATTTTAATACGACACTATGCTGAGACATACGGGTAATCAAGGAAATGCTGATACGAAAATATAGTCAACATAAAAAACAAGGAATCACCGTAAGAATGACGTAGTAGATATAGAAAGAGAAAATAATCTGAAATGGTTCGTAATAAAGTGCCTCTTTCTCTTGACTGGCGCGGCGCGCGACCGCTGACACCGACTCCAAAAATATCAATAATTGTATCTACATTATATATTGAATATTAAGTTGTAGAAGAATACGCAATTATTTTTTACTTTTTAGTGCCTGTTAATAGTTTGAAATCGGTTTTTTTTGTTTAAATTGTTGTTTATCCATTGTACGGTTGAACAACATATCGATCATTTTCCTAACCTTTGGAAATTTCGTACGGCCCTTTGAATTTTGGTACTAGTTTGTGAGAAACACATGGTTATGAGTTAAAATTTCTAACCATTACGTAATCGCCTTTTTAAAAAACTCTAGGTTTCTGCCTTTTCGAATCAACATAGCTTTTATTATATTCCTGTGTTATTTTCTGAATTATTGCTACCTTCCTTCTAGTTAGCTCAAAATCTCTTTGAACATCTTCTTGGTTTTCATTTAGAACATGTTCTTTTAAGCACTTGGATATTCATTTATGCTTATTTTTTTTTATTATTCATTGCGACTTCTAATTTATCTAACACTTTCAGTCAAGGTTAATTTTTCTCAATATCTTGTTGTTTAGTAAAGCAGCAGGCGCAGGCAGCGGAGTCTTCCGCAGCAGACGCATAATTATTCATATAAGTTAATTTTCACAACGTTTATTTATTGAAAAAATTATATTTATTTATTGGCCAATTAAGACCTTTTCGTTTTGATATAATTTTAAGACTGAATTTACAAACTTAAGTTTAGCCCTACGCTAGCTGTGGACGCTTTCAGTGACGCTGGCAGCGGCGCTTCCCGTCGGTCGGCGATGCAGCGAACCTCACGTTGACGAAACTTGGCCATGTCAGCATATTATGACTTAGAGTGAATTTTATGTTGCAACTGCGCTGGCTTGGCATGTGGCAGAAGCCGACGAGACGCTGATTCTGCGATTTTGTGTATCGTGCCAGTGCAAGCTGGTGCAACCGAATCGGAGCGTTGACCAGAGTACTTTTAATGTTGTTATTGTTAACTCCTCCCCCTTTAATTGACGCTTGTCCTCAAGCGGTTTTCGTCTTCTCCAAATAGCATCAAAAGAATGGTATATTGTTAAAATGTAGATGGTCAGTTCTTTGTGGCTGTAGATCTTGTATCGCTTTGAGTTGAGGTTGAGGAGCCATTTGCAGTATTATCTTTTGCTGTTTCTTCTTGTTGAGGTAGAATATACTGATGAGTATTACCACAATGCAGATGACAGTGAAGACCCATGAGCTGTGAGCTGCTATGCGTAGTTTATTCAGCTGCTCGATGTTGTCGATGTGTAAAGCTTCTAGAGCTTCCAGAGACAATATTCTAAGTCGCTTGGTCTCCTCTGGGGTGATTTGGATTACTGAGGAGCCCGTTTTTATACTCTGTACATGAAATGTACAAGAGTATATTAGGTTTGCGGGAGCTGAAAAATGTAACAGGCAGAAGGAGGCGTGGCAGACCCCACAAAGTATATATATTCTTGATCAGCATGACGAGACGAGTCGATCTAGCCCTGTCTGTCTGTCTGTCCGTCTGTCCGTCCGTATGAACACCTAGATCTCAGAGACTATAAGAGATAGAGACACCAAATTTTGCACAAAGATGCGTTATGTGTGTATTCTATACGAGTTTGTTTTATTTTTTTGATTTCCCCCCCCCCACACTTCCACCCTATGGGGGTTTTCCCGATTTTCCATTCGTATAATCGCCTATATCTCGGAGACCATAAGACCTAGGAACACCAAATTTTAGTCCCAGATGCCTTATGTGAATACGCAGAAAATGTATATTTTGGAATTCCCCTCCCTCCCTTCTCTACCACGCAAATCGTAACTCCCGTAATTCTTGGAATTTCGAACTAAAATATTGCAAATACCCCCAGTTAGTTATAATGTGTCCGTATGCCAAATTTCATTATGATAGACCGATTTAACAAGAAGTTATAGCCATAAATATATTTGCTGATGCAGCGCTGCTGCAGCGCTGCTCAAGCGCTGCCCGCGGCTGTTGTTGATGTTGCTGTTTGGTTGACTGCGAAATTGCTTACACAGACACGAATTGATGCGCATAGGCATACATACACTCACACAGACGCAATTGCTATGTAAATGTGCAATTATACGTGAGTTCGAATACCGAGAGAGGTAAAATCGATCAAATTTTTTTTTTTATTTTCTTAATTTTTTTATTTTCTATAATTATTGTAAACATATGTACAGAGTATTTCAAAGTCGGGACACCCGACTTTAGCTTTTTTACTTGTTAGTACTGTGGTTTCTAGGTTGGTGAACACTCTGTTGTCAATTGTGAGGGATTCATTCCAGAAGTTAATAAGGTAAGATCCGGCCAGGTTCCTCGTGTTGTTTTCCAGTTGTTGTCCATGAAACCACCTGTAATTAAGTGTTTTTGATGTTACTCTTGTGTACTATCTTGCCTGTTTTTGTGGTGATTGTTGTGTCGTTATTTTCGTGTACAATCTCTTTCCTGAATCTTAGTGATAATTTCGACCCTAACCTAGTGTTGTCTTTAACGAATATTTCGTCACCGGGTTGGTATGTCTTTAGGTATGTGGTATGCTAGGTCAGTGCTCTGTTTTTGTTTAAGTCGGTCTATTTCGTCCAGTCTGGTCTTTTCGTATAGTTCTGGGTCAGTAGTTACTATTCTTCCAAAAAACACTTATTTCTGACAGTGTAGAGTGGAATCTCTCAATCTGTCCATTAACTGTGCTCTTATAAGGTGGGACTGTAAAAATTTCGATTTTAAGCTGATCAACGAGCATAAACTTGATTGAAGCGGAATTCAGTGATTTTTCATTGTCCATGACAAGGTATTTATGGACGCCAAAATAAAAAATTAAATCTCTTAGTGGGGTTTTTAGGTCTTAAATTTTGACTTTATAATCCTTCCCTGTGCCAGCTTTGAAAACTTATCAATGGCAGTCAAAACCAATTTCCCCTCTGTCGAGTAGATATCTATATGGACAATGTGGCCGGGGTATTCTGGAATCGGAGTTTCTTTTAATTTTGGATTTGTTGGATGCCTATCGTATTTATACTCTGTACATGAAATATACAGAAGTATATTAGGTTTGCGGGAGCTGAAAAATGTAACAGGCAGAAGGAGGCGTGGCAGACCCCACAAAGTATATATATTATTGATCAGCGTGACAAGACGAGTCGATCTAGCCCTGTCTGTCTGTCTGTCTGTCCGTCCGTATGAACACCTGGATCTCAGATACTATAAGAGATAGAGACACCAAATTTTGCACAAAGATGCGTTATGTGTGTATTCTATACGAGTTTGTTTTATTTTTTTGATTTTCCCCCCCCCCCCACTTCCCCCCTATGGGGGTTTTCCCGATTTTCCATTCGTATAATCGCCTATATCTCGGAGCCTATAAGACCTAGGAACACCAAATTTTAGTCCAAGATGCCTTGTGTGAATACGCAGAAAATGCATATTTTGGAATTTCCCTCCCTCCCCCCTCTCTCCCGCAAATTCGATTTTCTCTAACTCCCGTAATTCTTGGAATTTCGAACTAAAATTTTGGAAATACCCCCAGTTAGTAATTATGTGTCCGTATGCCAAGTTTCACTATGATAAACCGATTTACCAAGAAGTTATAGCCATAAATATATTTGCTGCTGCATCGCTGCTCAAGCGCTGCCCGCGGCTGTTGTTGATGTTGCTGTTTGGTTGACTGCGAAAATGCTTACACAGACACGAATTGATGGGCATAGGCATACATACACTCACACAGACGCAATTGCTATGTAAATGTGCAATTATACACCCTTTACGTGAGTTCGAATACCGAGAGAGGTAAAATCGATCCAATTTTTTATTGTTTTATTTTTTTTATTTTCTATAATTATTGTAAACATATGTACAGAGTATTTCAAAGTCGGGACACCCGACTTTAGCTTTTTTACTTGTTTTAAAAGCGTCTTTAGTTCGCCAGTGTCATATGTCTGGCGGTAAATGTCATGCCTGTGAAATGTCGGAAAGGGTATGCTAAATATGTACTCGGAAGAATCTGCTTTATGAAGAAATATTTGATTTCTGAAAACGAATTAGGTTATGGCTAGAACTCTCGTCTATGCTATGCTGGGTGGTAACTGAGTTTAATTCAATGGGGTTCGTTATGCGAGACAGAGCATCTGCCACGACATTATCTCTTCCGGGTTTGTAGAGTAATTCGTAGTCGTACTCTTCTAAAAGTGCCTTCCATCTTTTAACTCTGGGATTACCATTCCAACTACTTAGTGAATGGGTAAGAGGCTGATGGTCAGTGAAGATTTTTACTTTGGCTCTGCCATATAGATAATTTCGCAGGGCTTTAAGGGCCCAAACTATGGCTAACATTTCTTTCTCTGCCTTTGAGAGTGTTCTAGAAATAAAGGATATTGGCTGATTATTCTGGGATAAAACAGCGCCTATTGCGAAATTGGAAGCATCTGTGGTGAGATGAAATTCTTTACAAAAGTCGGGGTACTTCAAGACTACTTCGCTGGATATAAGAGAATTTATTATTTTGCGAAATGCCTCTGTTGCCTCTTGGTTGAAATTGACTGCCTTTTTCTGAGAAGTTTTTTTGCTAACGTGTCCATCCATACCTCTCAGCATAGAAGTTAGGGGCTTGGCCAGCTTTGCGTAATCTCTGATGAATCTTCTTTAGTAACCTGAGAGACCTAGAAAGGCTTTCAGTTCTCGGACTGTTTTCGGACATGGGTATTTGGCTATTGCCAAAATTGTTCTGGGTTGGTCTCCACTCCTTTGTCGGAAATGACGAAGCCTAAAAATTCTACCTTGGATTTGAGAAACTCGCATTTGTCCAATTGGCATTTTATATTGGCCCTTTGTAAAGTTTCAAATATTGTTCTGATATTCATAAAATGGGATTTTTCGTCTTTACTGAAGATTACGATGTCATCTATATAAATGTAGAAAATTCTACCTATGTGCTCGCGTAGGAAGTCGTCCAAAGCTCGTTGGAAAATGTACGTCGGCATATTCAGCTTGTGGTGTATCAGTACTGTAGTCGTAATTGAATCGTTCCTGGTATTCTTCTAATGTTTCCCCAGGTTCGTCGATCGCTTCGTAATTGTTGATTGTTTGTTCGTAGTCTGTCACTGTGTTGTCTGTGCCGTTCGTTTCGTTTTCGTTGCTTTCGCTATTGAAATTTCTTTGTCTTTTGTCTGCTGGCAGCATATTACTTGAAGGTCGCTTACCAGTCTCGAAATTTGGTCGGTTCATGTAGTTGATTTGTCTAGTTCGGATGCTGGGATCCACGTCCATAGGTTCTGGGCGTGGCAGCGGTTTTGGTGCCGAAGGGCGAGGTGGTGCAATTTGTTGTTGTTGGTATATATGTCTGTCACGTTGTTGGAGGTTTGGATAATTTTCTATGGAGTTGTTGCCCCCATTGTGGTTCTTGACGAAAGTGGGTTGGCTGGTGGGTTACTTGGTGTAATTGTTTGTCTGGGCAGTGGAATTGGTTTCTGTTCTAATGGTAGGAAACCGATGGGCTGTGCCCTACTGGCTGCGTGGTTAGACCTGAAGGTCTGATTCTCAATTTTCAGGCACAAGTGCAGGGCTTGTGGCAGGTCAGCTGGTTCCTTCATGCCCAGCAGACGTGGGAGGTCGCCTCTAAGACCCCGAACAAATGTATCTAAAGCTTTATCTCGATAAATTTTAGTCATTAATTGTTCTGATTCCCGTGGCAATTCCATGCAACCAATTTTATTTAAAATCAGAGACAGATGTTTGTAGACCCCTTGAATGAATTCCTCCACTGTTTGGTTGTTGGTCTTAACTATCGTTGTCATCTGATATTCTAACGTACTCAAGTCACGTTTGTCTGCATAGTGCAGTGTTAAGCACTTCGAGATGGCACCCCAATTTAATGGAACATTGTATGATTCCAAGGCTATGTCGGCATTGCCAATTAATTTGTTGCGTATGGTATGCAAGATGCCAAAATATTTTGGGGTGCCCCGTTGGGACTCATAGTTCTCTAATATCCTGTCTACTCCCTTTTTCCATGAGTTAAATTGAGAGGGATCTCCTGAGAATTCGCGAAGACACTTCACCACGTCTGGCACTCTATCTAAGTCAGCCAAATTTATCCGATGTTCTGGCCTAATCTCTTGATCTGGTTCATTTTAGAAATTGTGACTTGGGTTGACTATTTCTCTAACTAGAGCTGGCACTTGTTCGTTAATTGCTCGTGTGACGGAGTCTGTAATAAGGGCTAGCAGTGCTTGCTGTTCCTCCATATTTCTCTGTTGTTGAAATTCTAACTGTCTCTGTAACTGTCGTTGCTGCGATCTTAGTTGTCGCTCCCCTTCTTGTATTTGTTCGTCTAAATTAATAACGGCTGGTCTAAATTAGATTGATTTGCCATATAGCTTATTCGGGAAATTCGGTGTCATAGTTAATCGAAATGTCAGTGTATCAAAAATATAAATACAAAATGTCAAAATGCAAAAATACAAAGGTATAAAAATATAAATATGAAAATTAAAGCAAATGTATTGAACGTTTAAAAATAATGAAATATAACATGCAGATGTAAAATCCAAAGTGTGAAATGGTAGGACTAAATGCCAACTTTATCAATGCACTAATAGTTTTCTTCGTTGTTTTGACAATGTTGCCCCCTGTATTTGTTATTTGACGTGTGTGTGTGTTTGTGTGGTATTTTATTTGCCTTTATTTTATTTGTGGCTTCGGATTTCAAATTCGTGTGTGTGTGAAAATATTGGGCAACAATTGTCACTTGTTATTTCTTACTTCTGTCAGGTTCTTTTATTGTATGCATTTCTTCAGTTTATTAACATACAAGTTATTAATTAAACACTATATATATAAGAACTTAAAATAAGAATAACTTCTGCTGTGCTCTCGTCCACGCACACGTTTGCTCTCTTCGACCACTCCAACGATACTCCCTCTCCTCATACTTGACATTCGGCCTCTCCTGACAATCCGCCGTCATCGCTTGTGTATTCATACATCTGCTCGTCGATATCCAAGTTTGGAATTAAGGCACACATTGGCCTCATATGGTCGCTGGATACCACATTGCAGTAACGGCGTTGGGTAATGGCGTGATCTGGCAGGTCTTCTACAATATACCGATCGTTGTCCAAAACTTTTGTGACCACATATGGTCCTTTATATATTGGATCTAATTTGTGTGAATCTCCTGTGGCTGCTGGAACAAAGCTAATGACAACTAAATCATTCACTTTGTACTTCGTCGGCTGAGCATGTTTAGCGTCGAATCGAATTTTCCATTTCTGCTGCTCAGCTGTTATATTTGCTGCTGCTTGCTGCCTCTTAATCTCTATGTCTGCTTCTGGAATCGCTTCGTTTGAAAGAGCCTGTATTAAACGATTGTTTGTCACGTCACGTGGGTTAAAGTTGAATACTAAATCGTTGGGAGAAAATTTGGTTGTAGCATTAATGTGTGTATTCATGCCCCATTGTATTTTGAATAATTGATGGTCCCATTCCTTAGTTTTTTCTGTGCTGGTCTTTAAAGCATTTAATAATGTTTTGTTCATCCATTCTGCTTGCCCGTTGGCTCTAGGTGTACGTACCGCCGTTGTGTGTTGTATGCCATGCTCCTTTGCAAAGCTTTCAAACTCCTTTGACGTGAACGCTGTTCCTCGGTCTGAAATTATGCGCATCGGCTGACCAAATACTGCAAATAGCTGATTTAGCGCTCTTATAACAGGTGTTGTCTTCGTTGTTCGAGTTGCAGCCAGAAATGTATATTTGGTAAATACACATACAATTACCAAAATATGACAATTTCCGCTCTTGCTCTTTTGAAATGGGCCTATGTGATCCATATTGATCGTGCGAAATGGTATAGGTATGACATCATGAACATGTAGCTCGCCTTCTGGTTTGCCCCCTTTTACTTTGTTAATGCAGCACTCTGGACATGAAGCTATGTAAGACTTAACATACCTCCTCATGCGTGGGAACCAGAAATAGCGTTGAATTCGTTGAATTGTCTTCTCTGTGCCATAATGTCCTATATCGTCGTGATTTGCTTTTGTTATACGCCAACGAATTGCCTGGGGTACAACCAATTTGTTGCCCTCAGCCGTTTTACGTAGAAGTCTGCTTGCTTCGATGACATAATCTTCGTTGACTTGGCTCCATCGTGGGCTCTGCTCTTTGATCCTGAATGCCTCAAATATTTGAGCTAGCATCGGATCTTGCTTCTGCATTGCGTATACCCAATCCTCATCGATTGGCATAATCGCTAAGATGTTGTCTGCAACTGTCTGAGACTTCTCTTCATACTGTAATCCTGGTTGTCTGCTCATACCATCCACGTGTGGCATGTCAACTCCTGGACGATGCTTGCATGTAAAGTCAAACTCCTGTAGTTTGAGCCACCATCTTGCTATCGGTGGTTGTAGCTCCGTTGAATCCTTGAGTGTCACCACTGCATTGCAATCTGTTACCACCAAAAAATGAGATCCCAGCAGATATACGCGAAATCTATCCAGTGTCTCGGTAATTGCCAATATTTCTAATGCATAGCTGGAATACCTGCTTTCCGCATCGCTACACAATCGGCTGTAATAGAATACAGGTTTTGTGCCTTCCTCTTCTCGTTGGAACATAATGCCAGCTATTCCCATCTTACTAGCATCGGTATGCACCTCGTGATATTTCATGGGGTCGTAAAGAGTCAAAACTGGCTTCGAGGTTAGGGCGTCTTTTAGCTGTAGAAATGCCTGTTCTTGGTCTTCTCCCCACATGAACTGCACATCTTTTTTCAACAGCTTGCTTAACGGGTATGCGATCATACTGTAATCCTTGACGAACTTGCGGAAGAATCCCGTAATGCCAAGGAATCTTCGTACCTCTGTTTCATTACCTGGCTGTTGATAGTCTTTGATGCACTCGGTCTTCTCGTTGCCAGGCTGGATTCCGTCGCCTGTGATTACGTGTCCCAAAAACTTGACTTTTGTTTGCATGAATGCACATTTGGATGGACGTAGCGTTAGACCAGCAGATCTAACAGCTTCCATAAATTCGTTCAGTATGAGCAGCCCTTCTTCCACAGTTTTTGAAGAAATTATGACTTCATCTACGTAGTTAATGATATTTCGTTGGTACTTCAATTGCCGTATTATGTCTGTTATGACCTCTTGAAATACCATCGGCGCATTTACCAAACCAAATGGCATAACATTGAATTCGAATAATCCATTTGGTGTCATGAAGGCTGTAAACTTTTTGCTTTCGTCGCTCATCGGGATCTGATAATATCCTGACGTCATGTCTAGCGTTTTAAAGTAAACGTTTCCGGACAACTTGGCTAACTGCTCCTCTACAATGGGCATCGGGTACCGCTTCTTTATGGTGACTGCGTTGAGAGCTCGATAGTCAACACATAGCCTTTTCTCTCCGTTTGCTTTGGGTACCAATATTGCTGATGCTGCATGTGTTGACGTGCTCCTCTGAATAACATTGTAGCTTAACATGTCATCGACCAAAGAGTTCAGCGTCTCTCTTTGAGCGAATGGTACTTGGTATCGCCTTCCCAAAATGGGCTTCGTTGTCGATACTTCAATCGTCATTACCGTTGCTTTGCATCTGCCAATATTTGATAAATCTTCGGCAAAACAGTCTGTATAGCTTTTTAACAGATCGCTCACCTGATTGCGTTGGTCGGGGTCGATGTCGGTGCCAACATCAAACCCGACCTGTTCCATCGTTGCCACCTTTGAAATTGGTCCATCCATGTCCAGCAGATCTTTATCATGGCATATAATATCTCTTCCCACTAGAACATCATATGGAAGAACTTCGTCTGGCACCACCTGGATTCTCGTGTACAATTTTAAGTTGCCGCAGGTGAACTCCGTTAGGATGCATTCCTCTGATCTAACAACAGAGCCTCCAAAACCTTGAAGACTTTTGGTAGACGGCTGCCGCAATGTTCCTTTTGGTACTGATGATTCTTTGATAAGTGTGTTGTCGCTGCCCGTGTCAATAAATGCCTCAAACGTGTATCCTCCGATATGTACTGTTTTCATTATTGGTGGATACTCCTTGGATTGTGTCTCTTTTACTTGAGCCACCTTTGCTGGTTTCACATAACAATCCTTTTCTTCATGTCCAATCTTGGAACACTTGGAGCAACGTTTCTTTCGTTGGGGCTCTGGGCATTTTGCTGCAATATGCCCCAGATTATTGCAATTATAACATTTAATTGCCTTCGTCTTGCCATCAGTTTCGTCATGGTGCCTCTCGCTGTTAACAGTAGTTGCGTTGTATTGGTGTTGTCACCACACTTGGAAAATCCAACCTTAGGGCTATTTTGAATTTCTCCCAAGTTTGATATACCTGCTGTGAGTCAAGCCATGTTTTTGCCACTCCGCGCATTTTATGCTGCACTGCAAAAAGCACCGTTTCGTTTGTCCACACATACACATTTTGAAGCTGTTCAACTTTCGCAATAAATTGCTCAGACGTTATAAACCCTTTTAATGGATCAAATTCCGGTAGTACGCCAATTACTTCTTTGATGCTTGTAAAGCCATGACCTTGAAGACTTGGTGACGTTCGTACATCTTCGTTTCGCAGCGGCTGTTCTACCTCAGTTGCATTGCCATGTGCCGTTACCGTTTCCAAGCGCCCTTGTCTATGCGTGACCTGCGCTTGTTGTTGTTGCTGCACACACACCGTTTGCACTGTTGTCGTTAGGCTTGCTACCATCTGCTTTAATTCGTCGATTTGTTTCTGCATACTTGTATTCGCTTCCAATGCCGGGTACTCATCTGTGTCAATTTCGTCTCCGCCTATGACTTGTATCAACTCGTTAATTTTCGCTGCCTTGTTTCCTTTGACTTGGATATTATGGTCTTGCAAAATAATATCCAAATCGCAAATTCGCAATTGATTTAGTGTCACTCGCATCGTTGGTTATTTTATTTGTTTCCTTTACGTTGAGACCGAAAATATACGCACGTCTGCACTCGTTGCCGTTTGCTTTTCGACTCCTTATTAATTGCGATCTTTTTCTATCGTTGTTGCTGACTGTCTGTCTTCTTCACCGTTGCTGCCGTTCGGTGCAGCTTTTTTTCCCCCTATTTCTATTTCCTTGTTCTCCTTTTGTCGTTACTAGAACCTCGACTCGTTGCTATGCCGCGCCGTGCGTCGATATTTTTTCCTTTCGATCGACCGTTTTGCTAATTCCTGCCGTTTTGTCGATCTTCCTCTTTGCTGTCAACCGTTTTGCCAATTCGTGCCGTTTCGTTGATCTTTTCGCCCTCGTTCGTTGAGCTTCGTTACTATCGACCGTTTTGCTTTGCATTGCCGTTTTGCTTTACCGTGCCGTTTTGCTTTGCCGTGCCGTTTTGTCGAAGTTATTATACATACATTTTATTAATTAAATATTCTCTCGTGTAGAGATGAACTCGTATCCCACTTCTGAACTGTCAGGTTCTTTTATTGTATGCATTTCTTCAGTTTATTAACATACAAGTTATTAATTAAACACTATATATATAAGAACTTAAAATAAGAATAACTTCTGCTGTGCTCTCGTCCACGCACACGTCTGCTCTCTTCGACCACTCCAACGATACTCCCTCTCCTCATACTTGACACTTCTTTCTTTACAAGGGATTTTTTCGAGGTTTTATTTATAATTTATTTGTAAAAGGTTAGTATTTATTTATGAAAACTTGTTGAAAACCAAGTAGCTGGTTTTACACTTTTACCCTGGAGGGTCCTTTAAGGATTCGCAGGATTGGGTTATATTATACTACTCGAAGGAAATAAATTTCCTTTGTCAACGCAGTTAAGACGTAGTATTTGATCGTTTTATAATGTTTTATTTAATCACCTTGTACTATTCACTTAACTTAAGCTTTTGTTTATAATTCTTTTTCGCTTTTTATTTAAAAATTTATTTTTATGTTTGCTTATTTTAATGTTTTTTGTGCAGATTTTCGTTTTTGTGTTCACTTATTCACTAGCTTACATTAGGAGTGTTGTTGTGGCCACTCTTGCCGACGATCCGGATGTCATCCTTTTTGGTCTCTCCAGATTCCTAATAGGGCTCCTGCGATGCGTACTGGTTGCAAGTTATCCTGCGGGCGAGGGATGTGTGGACCACTGATTAAATTTTTATTTGAACAATTAAGTTCCGCACTATTGGTCGACCGCGATTTTGTGCGGGAGTCTCATTCGAACCGAATAGTTTTTTTCTTTGCCAACGAATTGGTCGCGACGTATAGACTTTTTGCTATGTTGTCCGACTTTTTGTTAGACTTTTTGCTATGTTGTCCGACCGCACACTTAGAAGACTTTTTGTTCTATCGCGCGTCGTTGGTCCCTGCTCGGGCGCCAGTTAATTTTCACAACGTTTATTTATTGAAAAAATTATATTTATTTATTGGCCAATTAAGACCTTTTCGTTTTGATATAATTTTAAGACTGAATTTACAAACTTAAGTTTAGCCCTAGCTAGCTGTGGACGCTTTCAGTGACGCTGGCAGCGGCGCTTCCCGTCGGTCGGCGATGCAGCGAACCTCACGTTGACGAAACTTGGCCATGTCAGCATGTTATGACTTAGAGTGAATTTTATGTTGCAACTGCGCTGGCTTGGCATGTGGCAGAAGCCGACGAGACGCTGATTCTGTGATTTTGTGTATCGTGCCAGTGCAAGCTGGTGCAACCGAATCGGAGCGTTGACCAGAGTACTTTTAATGTTGTTATTGTTAACTCCTCCCCCTTTAATTGACGCTTGTCCTCAAGCGGTTTTCGTCTTCTCCAAATAGCATCAAAAGAATGGTATATTGTTAAAATGTAGATGGTCAGTTCTTTGTGGCTGTAGATCTTGTATCGCTTTGAGTTGAGGTTGAGGAGCCATTTGCAGTATTATCTTTTGCTGTTTCTTCTTGTTGAGGTAGAATATACTGATGAGTATTACCACAATGCAGATGACAGTGAAGACCCATGAGCTGTGAGCTGCTATGCGTAGTTTATTCAGCTGCTCGATGTTGTCGATGTGTAAAGCTTCTAGAGCTTCCAGAGACAATATTCTAAGTCGCTTGGTCTCCTCTGGGGTGATTTGGATTACTGAGGAGCCCGTTTTTATACTCTGTACATGAAATGTACAAGAGTATATTAGGTTTGCGGGAGCTGAAAAATGTAACAGGCAGAAGGAGGCGTGGCAGACCCCACAAAGTATATATATTCTTGATCAGCATGACGAGACGAGTCGATCTAGCCCTGTCTGTCTGTCTGTCCGTCTGTCCGTCCGTATGAACACCTAGATCTCAGAGACTATAAGAGATAGAGACACCAAATTTTGCACAAAGATGCGTTATGTGTGTATTCTATACGAGTTTGTTTTATTTTTTTGATTTCCCCCCCCCCCACACTTCCACCCTATGGGGGTTTTCCCGATTTTCCATTCGTATAATCGCCTATATCTCGGAGACCATAAGACCTAGGAACACCAAATTTTAGTCCCAGATGCCTTATGTGAATACGCAGAAAATGTATATTTTGGAATTCCCCTCCCTCCCTTCTCTACCACGCAAATCGTAACTCCCGTAATTCTTGGAATTTCGAACTAAAATATTGCAAATACCCCCAGTTAGTTATAATGTGTCCGTATGCCAAATTTCATTATGATAGACCGATTTAACAAGAAGTTATAGCCATAAATATATTTGCTGATGCAGCGCTGCTGCAGCGCTGCTCAAGCGCTGCCCGCGGCTGTTGTTGATGTTGCTGTTTGGTTGACTGCGAAATTGCTTACACAGACACGAATTGATGCGCATAGGCATACATACACTCACACAGACGCAATTGCTATGTAAATGTGCAATTATACGTGAGTTCGAATACCGAGAGAGGTAAAATCGATCAAATTTTTTTTTTTATTTTCTTAATTTTTTTTATTTTCTATAATTATTGTAAACATATGTACAGAGTATTTCAAAGTCGGGACACCCGACTTTAGCTTTTTTACTTGTTAGTACTGTGGTTTCTAGGTTGGTGAACACTCTGTTGTCAATTGTGAGGGATTCATTCCAGAAGTTAATAAGGTAAGATCCGGCCAGGTTCCTCGTGTTGTTTTCCAGTTGTTGTCCATGAAACCACCTGTAATTAAGTGTTTTTGATGTTACTCTTGTGTACTATCTTGCCTGTTTTTGTGGTGATTGTTGTGTCGTTATTTTCGTGTACAATCTCTTTCCTGAATCTTAGTGATAATTTCGACCCTAACCTAGTGTTGTCTTTAACGAATATTTCGTCACCGGGTTGGTATGTCTTTAGGTATGTGGTATGCTAGGTCAGTGCTCTGTTTTTGTTTAAGTCGGTCTATTTCGTCCAGTCTGGTCTTTTCGTATAGTTCTGGGTCAGTAGTTACTATTCTTCCAAAAAACACTTATTTCTGACAGTGTAGAGTGGAATCTCTCAATCTGTCCATTAACTGTGCTCTTATAAGGTGGGACTGTAAAAATTTCGATTTTAAGCTGATCAACGAGCATAAACTTGATTGAAGCGGAATTCAGTGATTTTTCATTGTCCATGACAAGGTATTTATGGACGCCAAAATAAAAAATTAAATCTCTTAGTGGGGTTTTTAGGTCTTAAATTTTGACTTTATAATCCTTCCCTGTGCCAGCTTTGAAAACTTATCAATGGCAGTCAAAACCAATTTCCCCTCTGTCGAGTAGATATCTATATGGACAATGTGGCCGGGGTATTCTGGAATCGGAGTTTCTTTTAATTTTGGATTTGTTGGATGCCTATCGTATTTATACTCTGTACATGAAATATACAGAAGTATATTAGGTTTGCGGGAGCTGAAAAATGTAACAGGCAGAAGGAGGCGTGGCAGACCCCACAAAGTATATATATTATTGATCAGCGTGACAAGACGAGTCGATCTAGCCCTGTCTGTCTGTCTGTCTGTCCGTCCGTATGAACACCTGGATCTCAGATACTATAAGAGATAGAGACACCAAATTTTGCACAAAGATGCGTTATGTGTGTATTCTATACGAGTTTGTTTTATTTTTTTGATTTTCCCCCCCCCCCCACTTCCCCCCTATGGGGGTTTTCCCGATTTTCCATTCGTATAATCGCCTATATCTCGGAGACTATAAGACCTAGGAACACCAAATTTTAGTCCAAGATGCCTTGTGTGAATACGCAGAAAATGCATATTTTGGAATTTCCCTCCCTCCCCCCTCTCTCCCGCAAATTCGATTTTCTCTAACTCCCGTAATTCTTGGAATTTCGAACTAAAATTTTGGAAATACCCCCAGTTAGTAATTATGTGTCCGTATGCCAAGTTTCACTATGATAAACCGATTTACCAAGAAGTTATAGCCATAAATATATTTGCTGCTGCATCGCTGCTCAAGCGCTGCCCGCGGCTGTTGTTGATGTTGCTGTTTGGTTGACTGCGAAAATGCTTACACAGACACGAATTGATGGGCATAGGCATACATACACTCACACAGACGCAATTGCTATGTAAATGTGCAATTATACACCCTTTACGTGAGTTCGAATACCGAGAGAGGTAAAATCGATCCAATTTTTTATTGTTTTATTTTTTTTATTTTCTATAATTATTGTAAACATATGTACAGAGTATTTCAAAGTCGGGACACCCGACTTTAGCTTTTTTACTTGTTTTAAAAGCGTCTTTAGTTCGCCAGTGTCATATGTCTGGCGGTAAATGTCATGCCTGTGAAATGTCGGAAAGGGTATGCTAAATATGTACTCGGAAGAATCTGCTTTATGAAGAAATATTTGATTTCTGAAACGAATTAGGTTATGGCTAGAACTCTCGTCTATGCTATGCTGGGTGGTAACTGAGTTTAATTCAATGGGGTTCGTTATGCGAGACAGAGCATCTGCCACGACATTATCTCTTCCGGGTTTGTAGAGTAATTCGTAGTCGTACTCTTCTAAA
Organism: Scaptodrosophila lebanonensis; assembly: GCF_003285725.1. Classification (NCBI taxonomy): domain Eukaryota; kingdom Metazoa; phylum Arthropoda; class Insecta; order Diptera; family Drosophilidae; genus Scaptodrosophila; species Scaptodrosophila lebanonensis. Next base: position 363,056 of record NW_022060605.1, on the reverse strand, counting down.
AGTGCCTTCCATCTTTTAACTCTGGGATTACCATTCCAACTACTTAGTGAATGGGTAAGAGGCTGATGGTCAGCGAAGATTTTTACTTTGGCTCTGCCATATAGATAATTTCGCAGGGCTTTAAGGGCCCAAACTATGGCTAACATTTCTTTCTCTGCCTTTGAGAGTGTTCTAGAAATAAAGGATATTGGCTGATTATTCTGGGATAAAAAAGCGCCTATTGCGAAATTGGAAGCATCTGTGGTGAGATGAAATTCTTTACTAAAGTCGGGGTACTTCAAGACTACTTCGCTGGATATAAGAGAATTTTTTATTTTGCGAAATGCCTCTGTTGCCTTTTGGTTGAAATTGATTGCCTTTGCCTGAGAAGTTTTTTTGCTAACGTGTCCATCCACACCTCTCAGCATAGAAGTTAGGGGCTTGCCCAGCTTTGCGTAATCTCTGATGAATCTTCTGTAGTAACCTGAGAGACCTAGAAAGGCTCTCAGTTCTCGGACTGTTTTCGGACATGGGTATTTGGCTATTGCCAAAATTTTTCTGGGTTGGTCTCCACCCCTTTGTCGGAAATGAAGAAGCCTAAAAATTCTACCTTGGATTTGAGAAACTCGCATTTATCCAATTGGCATTTTATATTGGCCCTTTGTAAAGTTTCAAATATTGTTCTGATATTCATAAAATGGGATTTTTCGTCTTTACTGAAGATTACGATGTCATCTATATAAATGTAGCAAATTCTACCTATGTGCTCGCGTAGGATGTCGTCCAAAGCTCGTTGGAAGATAGAAGGGGCATTTTTTAGCCCAAAGAGTAGTCGTGTGAACTCATATTTCGCATTGTTGTTACCCAACTGAGAAAGAACCTCGTTTATTTCGGGAATAGGATATTTATCGGCCACTGTGACTTTGGTAAGCTTCCTATAGTCGATTACTACTCTGTATTTTTTTTCCTTTGAGGCGTCCATTTTTTTTTGGTACTACCCTCACGGGTGAGTTATACGGGGACCTAGAAGGTCGAATAATACCGTCTTCTAATAGTTGGGATATTTGCTTATTGAGTTCGTCATCGGACATCGGGTACTGATAGAATTTGGAATAGACTGGGGTTTCTGAATTTGTTCGTATTTCTGCAGTTACGTTAGTAGTGTAAGTGAGTTTTTCCTCCGGTTTTGCAAATAATTGTGAATATTTCTTGAATAAATTATGTAGTGTTATTTTCTGTTCTTCGGTCAAATGGTCTGTTCGTGGGCTTATATTGTTTACCGCTTCTATTTTTTTTTTTTTTTTTTTTTTTTTGTTTTATTGGAATGGTGACTTGGTTATTAACTAACATAAAATTTTTGTCAGTGTAGATTATTGTTTTTAATTCCTTCAGACTGTCATTGCCTAGAATGGCATCGAATGATTTCAGAGTGGGCAGTAGGAAAAACTTAATTGGGACAGCGGACATGTTAAATAAGTTCCCAATTTTATGGTGTGTGACTTTTATATTGCCACCCACTGATATGGCTTCGAAAGGTTTATTATTTGGGATTGGGATTGAAACTAGGGTTGGTTTAATATAATTGCGGTTGGAGCCGGTGTCAATGAGAATTTTCAGAGTTTGTCCGCCCCTCACTCTTGCTTCAAAGTAAGGTAGCGAGGAGCTTTTTACCCTAAAAAATGTACGTCGGCATATTCAGCTTGGGGTGTATCAGTACTGTAGTCGTAATTGAATCGTTCCTGGTATTCTTCTAATGTTTCCCCAGGTTCGTCGATCGCTTCGTAATTGTCGATTGTTTGTTCGTAGTCTGTCACTGTGTTGTCTGTGCCGTTCGTTTCGTTTTCGTTGCTTTCGATATTGAAATTTCTTTGTCTTTTGTCTGCTGGCAGCATATTACTTGAAGGTCGCTTACCAGTCTCGAAAATTGGTCGGTTCATGTAGTTGATTTGTCTAGTTCGGATGCTGGGATCCACGTCCATAGGTTCTGGGCGTGGCAGCGGTTTTGGTGCCGAAGGGCGAGGTGGTGCAATTGGTTGTTGTTGGTTAATATGTCTGTCACGTTGTTGGAGGTTTGGATAATTTTCTATGGAGTTGTTGCCACCATTGTGGTTCTTGACGAAAGTGGGTTGGCAGTTGACGGAAGTTGATTGATTGTTGATGGTTAACTGAATTACTTGGTGTAATTGTTTGTCTGGGCATTGGAATTGATTTCTGTTCTAATGGTCGGAAACCGATGGGCTGATTCGTCGCCTCTAAGACCCCGAACAAATGTATCTAAAGCTTTATCTCGATAAAGTTTAGTCATTAATTGTTCTGATTCCCGTGGCTATTCCATGCAACCAATTTTATTTAAAATCAGAGACGAATGTTTGTAGACCGCTTGAATGAATTCCTCCACTATCGTTGTCATCTGATATTCTAACGTACTCAAGTCACGTTTGTCGGCATAGTGCAGTGTTAAGCACTTCGAGATGGCACCCCAATTTAATGGAACATTGTATGATTCCAAGGCTATGTCGGCATTGCCAATTATTTTATTGCGTATGGTATGCAAGATGCCAAAATATTTTGGGGTGCCCCGTTGGGACTCATAGTTCTCTAATATCCTGTCTACTCCCTTTTTCCATGAGTTAAATTGAGAGGGATCTCCTGAGAATTCGCGAAGACACTTCACCACGTCTGGCACTCTATCTAAGTCAGCCAAATTTATCCGATGTTCTGGCCTAATCTCTTGATCTGGTTCATTTTAGAAATTGTGACTTGGGTTGACTATTTCTCTAACTAGAGCTGGCACTTGTTCGTTAATTGCTCGTGTGACGGAGTCTGTAATAAGGGCTAGCAGTGCTTGCTGTTCCTCCATATTTCTCTGTTGTTGAAATTCTAACTGTCTCTGTAACTGTCGTTGCTGCGATCTTAGTTGTCGCTCCCCTTCTTGTATTTGTTCGTCTAAATTAATAACGGCTGGTCTAAATTAGATTGATTTGCCATATAGCTTATTCGGGAAATCGAAATGTCAGTGTATCAAAAATAGAAATACAAAATGTCAAAATGCAAAAATACAAAGGTATAAAAATATAAATATGAAAATTAAAGCAAATGTATTGAACGTTTAAAAATAATGAAATATAACATGCAGATGTAAAATCCAAAGTGTGAAATGGTAGGACTAAATGCCAACTTTATCAATGCACTAATATTTTTCTTCGTTGTTTTGTCAATGTTGCCCCCTGTATTTGTTATTTGACGTGAGTGTGTGTGTTTGTGTGGTATTTTATTTGTGGCTTCGGATTTCAAATTCGTGTGTGTGTGTGAAAATATTGGGCAACAATTGTCACTTGTTATTTCTTACTTCTTGCTTTACAAGGGATTTTTTCGAGGTTTTATTTATAATTTATTTGTAAAAGGTTCGTATTTATTTATGAAAACTTGTTGAAAACCAAGTAGCTGGTTTTACACTTTTACCCTGGAGGGTCCTTTAAGGATTCGCAGGATTGGGTTATATTATACTGCTCGAAGGAAATAAATTTCCTTTGTCAACGCAGTTAAGACGTAGTATTTGATCGTTTTATAATGTTTTATTTAATCACCTTGTACTATTCACTTAACTTAAGCTTTTGTTTATAATTCTTTTTCGCTTTTTATTTAAAAATTTTATTTTTATGTTTGCTTATTTTAATGTTTTTTGTGCAGATTTTCGTTTTTGTGTTCACTTATTCACTAGCTTACATTAGGAGTGTTGTTGTGGCCACTCTTGCCGACGATCCGGATGTCATCCTTTTTGGTCTCTCCAGATTCCTACTAGGGCTCCTGCGATGCGTACTGGTTGCAAGTTATCCTGCGGGCGAGGGATATGTGGACCACTGATTAAATTTTTATTTGTACAATTAAGTTCCGCACTATTGGTCGACCGCGATTTTGTGCGGGAGTCTCATTCGAACCGAATAGTTTTTTTTCTTTGCCAACGAATTGGTCGCGACGTATAGACTTTTTGCTATGTTGTCCGACCGCACACTTAGAAGACTTTTTGTTCTATCGCGCGTCGTTGGTCCCTGCTCGGGCGCCAGTTAATTTTCACAACGTTTATTTATTGAAAAAATTATATTTATTTATTGGCCAATTAAGACCTTTTCGTTTTGATATAATTTTAAGACTGAATTTACAAACTTAAGTTTAGCCCTAGCTAGCTGTGGACGCTTTCAGTGACGCTGGCAGCGGCGCTTCCCGTCGGTCGGCGATGCAGCGAACCTCACGTTGACGAAACTTGGCCATGTCAGCATGTTATGACTTAGAGTGAATTTTATGTTGCAACTGCGCTGGCTTGGCATGTGGCAGAAGCCGACGAGACGCTGATTCTGTGATTTTGTGTATCGTGCCAGTGCAAGCTGGTGCAACCGAATCGGAGCGTTGACCAGAGTACTTTTAATGTTGTTATTGTTAACTCCTCCCCCTTTAATTGACGCTTGTCCTCAAGCGGTTTTCGTCTTCTCCAAATAGCATCAAAAGAATGGTATATTGTTAAAATGTAGTTGGTCATTTCTTTGTGGCTGTAGGTCTGGTATCGCTTTGAGTTGAGGTTGAGGAGCCATTTGCAGTATTATCTTTTGCTGTTTCTTCTTGTTGAGGTAGAATATACTGATGAGTATTACCACAATGCAGATGACAGTGAAGACCCATGAGCTATGAGCTGCTATGCGTAGTTTATTCAGCTGCTCGATGTTGTCGATGTGTAAAGCTTCTAGAGCTTCCAGAGACAATATTCTAAGTCGCTTGGTCTCCTCTGGGGTGATTTGGATTACTGGGGAGCCCGTTTTTAGTACTGTGGTTTCTAGGTTGGTTAACACTCTGTTGTCAATTGTGAGGGATCCATTCCAGAAGTTAATAAGGTAAGATCCGTCCAGGTTCCTCGTGTTGTTTTGCCGAAAGGTCAGAATTCCGTTGAAGTCGTTGACAATTGCGTTGTTTTTTATATTGGTTTGACTAAAATATTTTCATAGTCTATTTCTTCCAAATTTGGTATTTTCACCACATATAGTAGTACAGTTTTATTATGTAAAATTGATACGTCCGAGAATTCTAACATCTCTTCGACTGATAAAGAAGGCATATTTCCTATTTTAAAAATGTTGTCTATTTCATGTATTTCCTTTTCACCGAGTAGAAAGGTGTTTATTATGTTCAGTTTTGTATGGCGTATTTAATATTAATAACTTCTTCTTTGATTAATCTTATCTGGTTTTGGACGCTAATGGCAATATCATTATTAAATTTGTCATCTTTTTTTATGGTGTTTGTCAAACTATTAGTTATTCTAGTCAAGCTATTTAGTCTTTGTTCTAGTTGGTTATTTTATGTAGTTATACTCGTAGATAGTTCTGTCAACAAGTTCTTCGAATGTTCTATGAATTTTGTCTTTTCTCACAACCCACATTATTTCTGACAGTGTAGAGTGGAATCTCTCAATCTGTCCATTAACTGTGCTCTTATAAGGTGGGACTGTAAAAATTTCGATTTTAAGCTGATCAACGAGCATAAACTTGATTGAATTCAGTGATTTTTCATTGTCCATGACAAGGTATTTATGGGCGCCAAAATAAAAAATTAAATCTCTTAGTGGGGTTTTTAGGTCTTTAATAGATTTTGACTTTATAATCCTTCCCTGTGCCAGCTTTGAAAACTTATCAATGGCAGTCAAAACCAATTTCCCCTCCCGAGTAGATATCTATATGGACAATGTGGCCGGGGTATTCTGGAATCGGAGTTTCTTTTAATTTTGGATTTGTTGCATGCCTATCGTATTTTTGTTCTTTACAGGTTACGCATTGTTTAACCAAACTCTCTATATTTTGCTTTATCTTTGGGAAGTAGAATCGTTCGGACAGTTGGATTTTATTTTCTAGCGCATTGCGATGAGCAAGGAAATGTGTTTTTATAATTTATTCCTTCTGTTGTGCCTCGTTTGTCAAATCTTTTACCATTCTTTGGGTAAATCTAACCTTGTAACTACCAAAATTATCTGGATAAATTTCCTGAATTTTGCCCATTACATCTTCTGTTGTATAAATTCCGTTAATAACCGAGAGATAAAGATGTTTTTTTAAAAGCGTCTTTAGTTCGCCATTGTCATATGTCTGGCGGTAAATGTCATGCCTGTGAAATGTCGGAAAGGGTATGCTAAATATGTACTCGGAAGAATCTGCTTTATGAAGAAATATTTGATTTCTGAAAACGAATTAGGTTATGGCTAGAACTCTCGTCTATGCTATGCTGGGTGGTAACTGAGTTTAATTCAATGGGGTTCGTTATGCGAGACAGAGCATCTGCCACGACATTATCTCTTCCGGGTTTGTAGAGTAATTCGTAGTCGTACTCTTCTAAAAGTGCCTTCCATCTTTTAACTCTGGGATTACCATTCCAACTACTTAGTGAATGGGTAAGAGGCTGATGGTCAGCGAAGATTTTTACTTTGGCTCTGCCATATAGATAATTTCGCAGGGCTTGAAGGGCCCAAACTATGGCTAACATTTCTTTCTCTGCCTTTGAGAGTGTTCTAGAAATAAAGGATATTGGCTGATTATTCTGGGATAAAAAAGCGCCTATTGCGAAATTGGAAGCATCTGTGGTGAGATGAAATTCTTTACTAAAGTCGGGGTACTTCAAGACTACTTCGCTGGATATAAGAGAATTTTTTATTTTGCGAAATGCCTCTGTTGCCTTTTGGTTGAAATTGATTGCCTTTGCCTGAGAAGTTTTTTTGCTAACGTGTCCATCCACACCTCTCAGCATAGAAGTTAGGGGCTTGCCCAGCTTTGCGTAATCTCTGATGAATCTTCTGTAGTAACCTGAGAGACCTAGAAAGGCTCTCAGTTCTCGGACTGTTTTCGGACATGGGTATTTGGCTATTGCCAAAATTTTTCTGGGTTGGTCTCCACCCCTTTGTCGGAAATGAAGAAGCCTAAAAATTCTACCTTGGATTTGAGAAACTCGCATTTATCCAATTGGCATTTTATATTGGCCCTTTGTAAAGTTTCAAATATTGTTCTGATATTCATAAAATGGGATTTTTCGTCTTTACTGAAGATTACGATGTCATCTATATAAATGTAGCAAATTCTACCTATGTGCTCGCGTAGGATGTCGTCCAAAGCTCGTTGGAAGATAGAAGGGGCATTTTTTAGCCCAAAGAGTAGTCGTGTGAACTCATATTTCGCATTGTTGTTACCCAACTGAGAAAGAACCTCGTTTATTTCGGGAATAGGATATTTATCGGCCACTGTGACTTTGGTAAGCTTCCTATAGTCGATTACTACTCTGTATTTTTTTTCCTTTGAGGCGTCCATTTTTTTTTGGTACTACCCTCACGGGTGAGTTATACGGGGACCTAGAAGGTCGAATAATACCGTCTTCTAATAGTTGGGATATTTGCTTATTGAGTTCGTCATCGGACATCGGGTACTGATAGAATTTGGAATAGACTGGGGTTTCTGAATTTGTTCGTATTTCTGCAGTTACGTTAGTAGTGTAAGTGAGTTTTTCCTCCGGTTTTGCAAATAATTGTGAATATTTCTTGAATAAATTATGTAGTGTTATTTTCTGTTCTTCGGTCAAATGGTCTGTTCGTGGGCTTATATTGTTTACCGCTTCTATTTTTTTTTTTTTTTTTTTTTTTTTGTTTTATTGGAATGGTGACTTGGTTATTAACTAACATAAAATTTTTGTCAGTGTAGATTATTGTTTTTAATTCCTTCAGACTGTCATTGCCTAGAATGGCATCGAATGATTTCAGAGTGGGCAGTAGGAAAAACTTAATTGGGACAGCGGACATGTTAAATAAGTTCCCAATTTTATGGTGTGTGACTTTTATATTGCCACCCACTGATATGGCTTCGAAAGGTTTATTATTTGGGATTGGGATTGAAACTAGGGTTGGTTTAATATAATTGCGGTTGGAGCCGGTGTCAATGAGAATTTTCAGAGTTTGTCCGCCCCTCACTCTTGCTTCAAAGTAAGGTAGCGAGGAGCTTTTTACCCTAAAAAATGTACGTCGGCATATTCAGCTTGGGGTGTATCAGTACTGTAGTCGTAATTGAATCGTTCCTGGCATTCTTCTAATGTTTCCCCAGGTTCGTCGTTGTCGATTGTTTGTTCGTAGTCTGTCACTGTGTTGTCTGTGCCGTTCGTTTCGTTTTCGTTGCTTTCGATATTGAAATTTCTTTGTCTTTTGTCTGCTGGCAGCATATTACTTGAAGGTCGCTTACCAGTCTCGAAAATTGGTCGGTTCATGTAGTTGATTTGTCTAGTTCGTGGTGGTGCAATTGGTTGTTGTTGGTAAATATGTCTGTCACGTTGTTGGAGGTTTGGATAATTTTCTATGGAGTTGTTGCCCCCATTGTGGTTCTTGACGAAAGTGGGTTGGCAGTTGACGGAAGTTGATTGATTGTTGGTGGTTAACTGAATTACTTGGTGTAATTGTTTGTCTGGGCATTGGAATTGATTTCTGTTCTAATGGTCGGAAACCGATGGGCTGTGCCCTACTGGCTGCGTGGTTAGACCTGAAGGTCTGATTCTCAATTTTCAGGCACAAGTGCAGGGCTTGTGGCAGGTCAGCTGGTTCCTTCATGCCCAGCAGACGTGGGAGGTCGCCTCTAAGACCCCGAACAAATGTATCTAAAGCTTTATCTCGATAAAGTTTAGTCATTAATTGTTCTGATTCCCGTGGCTATTCCATGCAACCAATTTTATTTAAAATCAGAGACAGATGTTTGTAGACCGCTTGGTGGAATTCCTCCACTGTTTGGTTGTTGGTCTGAACTATCGTTGTCATCTGATATTCTAACGTACTCAAGTCACGTTTGTCTGCATAGTGCAGTGTTAAGCACTTCGAGATGGCACCACAATTTAATGGAACATTGTATGATTCCAAGGCTATGTCGGCATTGCCAATTAATTTGTTGCGTATGGTATCCAAGATGCCAAAATATTTTGGGGTGTCCCGTTGGGACTCATAGTTCTCTAATATCCCGTCTACTCCCTTTTTACATGAGTTAAATTGAGAGGGATCTCCTGAGAATTCGCGAAGACACTTCACCACGTCTGGCACTCTATCTAAGTCAGCCAAATTTATCCGATGTTCTGGCCTAATCTCTTGATCTGGTTCATTTAAGAAATTCTGACTTGGGTTGACTATTTCTCTAACTAGAGCTGGCACTTGTTCGTTAATTGCTCGTGTGACGGAGTCTGTAATAAGGGCTAGCAGTGCTTGCTGTTCCTCCATATTTCTCTGTTGTTGAAATTCTAACTGTCTCTGTAACTGTCGTTGCTGCGATCTTAGTTGTCGCTCCCCTTCTTGTATTTGTTCGTCTAAATTAATAACTGCTGGTCTAAATTAGATTGATTTGCCATATAGCTTATTCGGGAAATTTGGTGTCGTAGCTAATCGAAATGTCAGTGTATCAAAAATAGAAATACAAAATGCAAAAATACAAAGGTATAAAAATATAAATATGAAAATTAAAGCAAATGTATTGAACGTTTAAAAATAATAAAATATAACATGCAGATGTAAAATCCAAAGTGTGAAATGGTAGGACTAAATGCCAACTTTATCAATGCACTAATATTTTTCTTCGTTGTTTTGACATTGTTGCCCCCTGTATTTGTTATTTGACGTGAGTGTGTGTGTTTGTGTGGTATTTTATTTGTGGCTTCGGATTTCAAATTCGTGTGTGTGTGAAAATATTGGGCAACAATTATCACTTGTTATTTCTTACTTCTTGCTTTACAAGGGATTTTTTCGAGGTTTTATTTATAATTTATTTGTAAAAGGTTCGTATTTATTTATGAAAACTTGTTGAAAACCAAGTAGCTGGTTTTACACTTTTACCCTGGAGGGTCCTTTAAGGATTCGCAGGATTGGGTTATATTATACTGCTCGAAGGAAATAAATTTCCTTTGTCAACGCAGTTAAGACGTAGTATTTGATCGTTTTATAATGTTTTATTTAATCACCTTGTACTATTCACTTAACTTAAGCTTTTGTTTATAATTCTTTTTCGCTTTTTATTTAAAAATTTTATTTTTATGTTTGCTTATTTTAATGTTTTTTGTGCAGATTTTCGTTTTTGTGTTCACTTATTCACTAGCTTACATTAGGAGTGTTGTTGTGGCCACTCTTGCCGACGATCCGGATGTCATCCTTTTTGGTCTCTCCAGATTCCTACTAGGGTTCCTGCGATGCGTACTGGTTGCAAGTTATCCTGCGGGCGAGGGATGTGTGGACCACTGATTAAATTTTTATTTGAACAATTAAGTTCCGCACTATTGGTCGACCGCGATTTTGTGCGGGAGTCTCATTCGAACCGAATAGTTTTTTTTCTTTGCCAACGAATTGGTCGCGACGTATAGACTTTTTGCTATGTTGTCCGACCGCACACTTAGAAGACTTTTTGTTCTATCGCGCGTCGTTGGTCCCTGCTCGGGCGCCAGTTAATTTTCATAACGTTTATTTATTGAAAAAATTATATTTATTTATTGGCCAATTAAGACCTTTTCGATTTGATATAATTTTAAGACTGAATTTACAAACTTAAGTTTAGCCCTACGCTAGCTGTGGACGCTTTCAGTGACGCTGGTAGCGGCGCTTCCCGTCGGTCGGCGATGCAGCGAACCTCACGTTGACGAAACTTGGCCATGTCAGCATATTATGACTTAGAGTGAATTTTATGTTGCAACTGCGCTGGCTTGGCATGTGGCGGAAGCCGACGAGACGCTGATTCTGTGATTTTGTGTATCGTGCCAGTGCGAAGCATGAAGCGCTATAAACGTTTAGCATAATATAACTCTTATAATGTTTGCTTGGATCGCCCTCAATAATTGCTCTCTTTGTACATTTGTTTTGTTATCCTTTTCTTAGTCTCTGCAGCTGCCAATACAGCTGCAATCGAAGTTAGTTGACTTAGATTCGCCGTGCCAATCTAACGCTTTTCGCTGTGCTGTACTGTACTGTTCTACTTTTGCGCATATTGTTTAAAGGCTCAACTATTTGAGTTGGTGGCCTCTTAAATTCGTGTATATCAATTCGGTTTATAGACAAACATAATTGGCCCAGCGCGGCAAAATATACATTACATTACATTTGAGCAGAAATCGTTGTTGTTTTAACTGTTGTATCTGACGCCCGCATCTGAAACCCATAGACTAAAAAAAGGTTCCAGAAAAAGCTCGGGGCCTCAACACTTATATTTTAGGTATCATTGGCCCTAACTCTCTATTTATTCTTTCCACTTGTCTGTTGGCTTGGGGCTACGCTGTCATGATCTTTGTGTGACCAACATTGTTGGACTTTAGGAATGATTCAAATTCATGAGAGGTGAAGCACGAGCCTCTGTCAGGCACTAGGTGTTTGGGTCGAAGGTACAATTTAAAATAATCGTTAAGTGCTTCTATAGCATCTTTCGAACTGGTCGTCTTTGCAGGATACAATCGAAGGTACTTTTTGTAGGCATCTATAATTAGGAGTATATGCTTTTTCTTTGTATCATTACTATTTATAGAACTGTAGTGATCAATATGAATATGAATTTTTGGGATGGAATGCAAAAATTCTTCCTTCTTGCCAGGCTTTGCGGAAAAAGCGATACATTTTACGCAATTTCTTATATGTTCATCCACCTTTTTGCTTATACTTGGGAACCAGTAGGTTTAGTTAATTAAATCTATATTTTTGTCTATCCATATGTGGGCAATTTTATTGTGGTACTTGTACAATTCGCACTCTATCATGGGATCTGGTACGCAGAAATGGAGTCCTTCGTTTCTTTTCCACACCATTCCACATTTCGTAATGTTCATCTTCTCTTTCTGACTTTCTGTTTTTGTCTTTACGTGGGAAATTATTAAATTGTCTTCAATTTTCTATTATTAAAATATTATTTTTTCTACACGGAGCATATGCTAATTTTGGAGCTCTAGTGCCCATCTAGCTATGCGAGGATTTATCTCCTTTTTGTTTAATGTTAAGGTTAGAGAATTATAATCAGTTACTACTTTGAATTTTATGCTTTGTAAGTAAATACGAAATCTTTTAAGTGCTTTTACGATGGCTAGAGTCATAAATGGCTAACATTGGGGTCTCTACTACATTATCTTTTATAGTGTTGAATGCATCTAACTCTACTTCTCCGAACTCAAACTTTTTATCTTTCCTCATCATACCATAAGTGGCTTAGCTATTATAAAATATTTAATAAATCTTCTAAAGTACAAGCAAAGTCCAATGAGACGTTGGACTTCGTGCACCTTTTTGGGAACAGGAAATGACTTTATCCAATCTATGCCTGTCTCGTTTGCACTTATGCCGCACCTGTTACTGTAAAGCCCAAATATTTCACTGAAAGCTGTAAAAATTCGCATTTATCTAACCGTAGATCTAGTTTATTCTCTGTTACCCTTTTAAATACTTCCTTCTTAATATCTAAGTGTGTAGCTATATCTTCCGTCGCTATCATTATGTCATCAAGTCAAATTATTACTCTAACATCTTTAACCATATCACAACAAATTTGGTTTATATATCTCTGAAAAAGAAACCATCTACGCGTTTCATAAGCCAAATGGTATTCTCAGGTATTCAAATTGTCCTAAAGATTTAATAAATTTCTGGTGCATTAAGACATGATTAAGCCCATTTCTAAGGACTATTTGCAAAAGTTTGTTTGCTAGCTTTTCCAACAAATCATCTATCAAAGTAATAGGGTAGTTGTCTTTTACAGTGACTTCGTTAAAACGGCTATAGTCAACACATGCGAACGTCACCAGTCTTTTTATACCCTGTACCCGTAGGGTAAAAAGGATGAACGCAAGGATCTCAGAAACTATAAAATCTAGAATAACCAAAGTTGGCATCCAGATACTCCTAGGTCCGAGTAAGGACGAATTTATTTTTTTTTTTTAATTTTCCCCCGCTTCCCCTGCTACAGAATTTCGTCAATAGCGTCCACATTTCAAATGCTACCTAAACCAAACTTTACACACATGATTTATATATAATTGTCTACTGTTGTTCGAAATTTTATTCAATTCGGTACCCTGTACCTGGGTACAGTTTATTATACTGTCGGGCTTGCTCGACTGTAGCGTTCTCTCTTGTTCACTTTCAAGTGATATTTTCATTTCACATTTTGTTTTTGGTGTTGATGACCTACTGGCCATTAAATAATATTCTTTAAAGATTCATTCGAATTATTTGTTGATTTTATAGCTTATTCGATCACCTAGTTTATAAATGGCTTCGCCGTCTTCTACAACATTGATCGCAAAACATTTCCTCTGTAAAACTATGGAGTTCACCCTCTACCTTTTTATGCACATTTTGTTCTATTTTTGTACCCTGTACCTGTAGGGTAAAAAGTGTATATTAGGTTTGTGCAAATTATGTGACATGCAGAAGGAAGCATCTTCGACCCCATAAAGTATATAAATTCTTGATCTGCATGACGAGAGAAATCTAGACATGTCCGTCCGTCTGTCCGTCCGTCTGGATGAACACGAGGATCTCAGAAACTATAAAAGCTAGAATGACCAAAGTTGGTATCCAGATTCTCCTAGGTCCGAGTAAGGACGAGTTTATTTTTTTTTTTTTAATTTTCCCCCCCTTCCCCCGCTGCAGAATTTCGTCAATAGCGTCCACATTTCAAATGCTACTTAAACCAAACTTTTATTCAATTCGGTCAATTCTAAGAAAAGTTATTAGCGAAACAAATTCTTGCCAGTACAACCCCCCCAAACTGCAGCAACAAGTTCGCTCTTCTTCTTCCTCCTTTTGCTGCTGCTATGGGCGCATATAACTCAGTGACGGAAGTTTACCTGGGTACAGGGTATTACACTGTCGGGCTTGCTCGACTGTAGCGTTCTCTCTTGTTTATCCTCTGTACATGAAATGTAGAGAAGTATATTAGATTTGCGGGAGCTGAAGAATGTAACAGGCAAAGTATATATATTCTTGATCAGCATGACGAGACGAGTCGATCTAGCCCTGTCTGTCTGTCTGTCCGTCTGTCCGTCCGTCTGGATGAACGCAAGGATCTCAGAAACTATAAAAGCTAGAATAACCAAAGTTGGCATCCAGATTCTACTAGGTCCGAGAAAAGACGAGTTTATTTATTTTTTATACCCTGTACCCAAAGGGTACAAGGGTATATTAGTTTTGTGCGAGTGCACATGGAACACACAGAAGGAGGCTTGGTAGACCCCACAAAGTATATATATTCTTGATCAGCATGACAAGCCGAGTCGATATAGCCATGTCCTTCTGTCCGTCTGTCTGTCTGTCCGTCTGTCTGTATGAACGCAAGGATCTCCGAAAATATAAGAGCTAGAATAACCAAACTTGGTATACAGATTCTCCTGAGACCGAGAAAGGACGAGTTTGTTCATTTTTTCTGATCCACCCCCCCACTCCCCCCCTATTAACGATTTTCTATAACTCCCGTAATTCTTGGAATTTTGAACTAAAATTTGGTAGTCACATTAGGTTAGTAATTATATATCCATTATATATCCGTATACCAAGTTTCATTATGATAGAGTGATCGGAAAGAAAGTTATAGCCATATAACCAGGCCCAATGCACACATACATACATATGTACAAGTACACAAACACGATTCTGATGTAAATGTAAATGTATGTAAGCATGCATGGAATATTTTATATTTAATTAGTTAATATGTAGTTAATTAATTAAATTAATTTAGTTAATTAATTTAATTAAATTTATTAATTAATTTAATTACTTTTTTGTGGGGTGGTACATGGTATTTAAGAGTTGAGCCTGCTCGACTTTAGCATTCCTTTCTTGTTTTTAATTTGTTTGTCTCTTGGTTTTTTTTAAATTATTTAAATTTTTTTAAAGTCTATACTTATTTGAAGCATATGTACATAGTATTTCAAAGTCGGGACACCCGACTTTAGCTTTTTTACTTGTTTTTTACATAGTTATTTAACCTTTAGGTAAGGAGTATACAAATAAAGGTCTTGTATATTTTATAAATTGATTAATACCGTCTTACATTAAACCACTCATTTGTACGTACGGTGGCGCAATATATCAGTACATTGATTCCAATTCAAGAACGCCGTTAGCCTTATTTATGAAGCAAGAAATGTGAAGATTGAAGTTCAATTTAGAATCAAACAGAACTCCAAGAACTTCGACAGTAGAAATACGTTGCAATAATTCATTGTCAATCGTATAGGTGACATGATGGGGTCTGGACCGATAAAAGGACATAAACTTACATTTGGAGCAGTTAAGGTGTAATTGGTTAACCAAGCACCATCTCAGCATGCAGTTCAGATCATCCTGCAAACCAGTGTGGAAGAGAGGATTGTTATATGAAAGAATGAGCTTCACATCATCAGCATACATCAGTATGTGAAAATGATGTGAAGGATAGAAGGAAGGCCGTTTATAAAAAGAGTGGATAACAATGGCCTAGGTGACTACCTCGAGGTACACCCGAAGTAACACGAACACGTTGAGAGATGTCCGATCTGAGCAGTACTCTCTGGGTCCTATTTTTAAGATAAGAAGAAATCCAAAGCAAAAAATTTGAAGGAGGACAACATGAGTCGTCGAACAACATTTGATAAAACCACCCTGAGTAGGGGAGATAACCGACATACACAGATGCTGCAAAGTGGAAGTAATTACTTTTACAAATAATTTAGAAATGGCGGACAACTCAGCGATACCTCGATAGTTTGAAATGTCTGCCTTGCATCCTCTTTTGTGGAGCGCATTAATGAAGGAGTTTTTCAAATAGTTGCAAAAACTGCAGTGTCAAGCGACAAATTGAAAAGCTTCAGCAATGGTTGGCATAGGGAGGTGGAACAGTCCTTGAGCAACTGGGAATGTTGTCTGGCCCAGGAGAGTATGAAGATTTGACTGCCATAATAATACCTGACAGAATGCAGAAACTGCTAATTATGGGTGAAAAAATATAATTAGAATAAGGAATTTTATAAGGGTATGAATCACCATTGAAACTAATATATGAATAAGTTGACAGAAAAACTTAGCGAATAAGTCAGCAATAGCCGAATCATTGCTTGCATTTTCACTATGAAGAAAAAAGAAGAAGGCAAAGCTGTCAATTTACATTTGCAGTTCTCAAAATTGTAAAACTGCTTAGGGTTTGAACAAATTGAGCTTTACAGCGCTCAAGATACTCAGTGTAACACTGAGAATTCAGAAGAAGAAATTCGATTTGGCTATTTTGAAAAGTCCAAACAAGGCCAAGTTTGCTTGAACTTTTTAAAATACCTAGATTTCCTATTCTTTAAAGTGAAAAGTTGCCGATTAAACCAATGAGGCTTAATTGAGGAAGATGGTACAAAGCTATAGGGAATAGAGACATCGAAGAGTGAGAGAATGGTCTCATAGATAAAATGTCAACGGATTCGTATAGAAATAAAAAAAAGGCCCAGGGAATATTTGGCAGACCGACCACAATGAGGGCGTCATTATCCCATAAAGAAGAAGAGACTTCGCTGATACAATTTATATGGTGCATATAAACTTGAAGGTAAGCAGAAGGAGGAATATAGAAGATAGAATTACTTTAACAGCAATAAATTCTACTTCAGTATAAGTTTTTAAGCTTAGATAAAAGACCTCCAACATTTTGGTAATGTAGAGTAAATGGAACTCACGTTCTGAACATGGTCTAGTATTTTGAGGCATTACTAGTGGTAGGTTGAGAAGAGGGGGCAACAGGCAATGCAACCGGAGCTGGTAGAGTTATTTTTCTTTATTCGATCTCATGAACAATGAAATGAAGAGGTCAACATTTAGGGTCACAAATGATAGGAAACAGTTCAACGCAGACGCTAATTTTGAACGACGCTATTTTGCGAGGTTCAGAAAAATTAAATTTAGAAATTGAAACACTGGCAGAAGTTTTGCCACCGATATAAGGTTTAATGGATTCGCAAGTCATATCAGCGGATAACCTCGATACATATACTTGTTTCCGAGGGGCCACGACATTAAGAGTGGGAGGATTGGGAGCAGAAGCTGCAACCTCCGCCACTTTAGGCATTAAGTTTGAAACGCAGTACACACTGCACACTTAATATGCACCATATTGTCACACAACCAGCAGCTAATAAACTGCGGTTGAGCAACATCATATGTGAAAGAAAGACGATGTCTTTCTATGCGCGATTTATTGGGCTAAGAAAAATAACACTCGCACAGCTCGACTTCAATATTACAAGTGTGGCTTTAACTGTAGCGAAGCTACATACAGTACAACGGCCGCCGCCGTATGCACAACATAAGAGCGGCAATTGCTATTATGCTGTTCCCAGGTAGCTGCAGTGTATGACAATTTTCTCTTAACTACTAATGCGTTGCTTTCAATTATAACTCTCTTAAATAATCCTAAAACTAAGTGAAATGCCTTTACTTCGGCCAATTGAAGGCACGCAGTGCTTCAAGAAATATTGTTAGGCAATGGCGCAAGACGGTGTATCGCCCGATTAAACAGCCCGCCTTCGTCCTGACGGTTGCCACGCGCACTTTGCCATCGGCGCCTTTTGTCGTCTCCTCGACGACTCCCAGCATCCACTGCTGAGGAGGAGCGTTGTCCTCGTGGACGACTATGACGGTTCCTTTCTCCAGATTTGGACGCTCCACTGACCACTTCTGGCGCTGCTGCAGGCTCAGCAGGTAATCTTTGGACCAATCGGCCCAAAACCGCTGCTTGATGCCTGAGATCAGCTGCCAGCGTTTTAAGTACGTCAGTTTGACGTCGGTTACCGGCTGCGTTAACCCTGTAGGCAGCGCTACCAGCGTTCCTCCGACGAGTAGATGCGCTGCAGTGACGGCCTCTCCGTCGTTTCGGCTGGCGCTGTCTGCCACGATCGGTCGCGAGTTGAGGATCACCCCCACTTCCACCAGCACGGTTACCAGCTCGTCCTGCCGCAGCGTTGCGCTTCCGATGGCCTTTAGCAGCAACGTCTTGGCGGACTTTACGGCCGCCTCCCACAGGCTGCCGAAATGAACGTTATTCCCTTTGTGGCAGCAAATGTGGCAATAGCATTGTTGTTGGTGCTGAAGCTGTTGCGGAACTCCTCCAAAATGCGTGCAGCACCCACGAAATTGGTGGCATTGTCCGAATATAGTCCCTTCACAGGTCCACGGCGGCCGACAAACCTAGACAGACACATTATAAACGAGTTAGCAGTCAGGTCTATCACAACATCAATGTGCACAGCTTTGGAGGCAAAACATACAAAACCGCGACATACATCTTGACCGGGGCTCTGCCACGAATTCCCATGGAGACAGGTATTGGACCACAAAAGTCCACTCCGCTCACCTCAAATGGCCTACAGCCATGTAATCGGTCAGCGGGCAAATTTCCCATTATTTGGCTTGCTAGGATTGGTTTATACCTAAAGCAATGCACACACTGTCGCATTATGAGGCAATGGTGCCTTAAGCAAGCGACCGCCAACTCGTACCAAATTGAATTGACGATTTCCCGTTCGAAATGCACAAATAAATGGATTTAATTTTTGGTTCGAAGGCTGCAGGATCGAGCACTTGTTTAGCTTTGGGATCTCGTCTGCAAAAGCTGTGTGTTGTACTATATGGACAACTGCCAAAAACGCAAACTCTAATTCAGCTGCTGTTGGTACAAGTGACGAGTTTGTATTTGTTTTTCCGTTGATGAATCGGAATACGTAGCATATAATGCGAAGAATCTTAATGTACGACGACGAATTTTCACTAAGATCCATGAAGGGATTTGAGCACTCATCGGCTACGATGAAAGCCGTTGCGTTCTTCCGCCTCTCCGTTCTTCCGCTTCTCCGCTTGACTGCTCTTTGGTCAGCTCGATATGAGAATTACGAGGCCAAAGGGAACAATCTAGTTTTAAGAAACGTGGACCCTTAAACCAGTGCGAATCAGTCAATTCGGTCGTGGTGCAGCCACGTGAAGCCAGATCTGCTGGGTTATCTGCTGTCGGAACATGACGTCAAAATGCGTCAGAAGTAAGCTCTTGAATATTTGCAACCCTATTTGCCACGAACGTATTCAAATGAGTCGGGTGTGTTTACAGCCAGTGCAAAACTACTTCCGAATCGGACCAAAAAACGACTCGCTCTATTAGCATATGCAAGAGAGAATTTTTGAAGCCAAAGCACCTGCATTAAAATTTTTGCTAGCGTAATTATTTGGCACAGCAGACTAAGTGGGTCGTATAGTTTCAAAATAAACGACAGTATCGCACGTTTGATAGGCGATATCTGAACAGAAAGGTTCTCGTCTTAGCGTTTTGGTATCCTCCTGATGGCCTATAAGAAGATGGTCAGAAGGCTGAATTTGAAACTTTTCGCAATTTGATGACCATTTGGTGAGCATAAATCCAAATGGCTTTAAAACTGAGTTTAGTTCAGTATATAGCAACTGCAACTCCTCCACAGTTTGTGCACCAGGCAGCAGGTCATCCACATAAAAATCGCTGGCCAGAGATTTAGAAGCCAATGGATGCGAATCTGCGTGCAGCTCACTTAAGTATTTAAGGCATCGAATAGCCAAAAACGGTGCCGAAGCAGTACCATATGTTACCGTATTTAGACGGTATACTTTAAGTGGCTCTGTGGTATCTTTTCTCCAAATAATCAATTGGAAGTTGCGTTGTGATTCCATGACTTCGACTTGCCGATACATTTTGGCAATGTCAGCGGACAAAGCAAACGGCCGAAGTCGGAACCGCAACAAAGTTGAATATAAGCATGGCTGGATAGTCGGTCCAACCATGAGTATGTCATTTAACGACACTTGGGACGACGTCTTGCTCGACGCGTCGAATACAACTCGCAACTTTGTTGAGGTGCTTTGCGGTCTTAGCACGCACTGATACGGAATAAAATAGTGCGACTCTCTCGGGACCGTGTTGTCGATTGCGTTCATATGTCCCAAGGATATGTATTCAGTCATAAAACTTATATACATGGCATGTACGTCTGGCTGCTTGGACAATTTCCTTTCCAAGGCTAGAAAGCGCCTTTTAGCTGTTTCATAGGAGCTGCCAAGTGACTGCGGACTGGACTTAAACGGCAACGATACACTAAGACGGCCCGAGTGATCGAGTTCACAAATGACTTCTCGCAAAGCATTTGTTCTGGAGTATATAAATGTGAGTCAGTCAAATTTGGAACTTCTTCCAACTCTCAGATCTTGCGAACTAATGCATCTAAGGAACTTTGTTCATTATCAAGCGGAAAATTCTGCTTCAAACTAATGAGTGAAGCAGAACAAAGTGCAGATGAGTCAGCAGATCAACGCCCAGTTACAATCCAGCCGAGTGCTGTAGCTTGCAGATCAACGCCCAGTTACAATCCAGCCGAGTACTGTAGCTTGCAAAGTCGGCGACTCACTGGTTCCTTTAATTTGGCCTTTTCTTAATAGTGTAATGTTGTTACTCTGCCGCGGGTATGCTCGTCGGCCAGAGTTTGTTAAAATGTAATAAATATTAGGCACCCCAATTGTCGAGACGTCCGCTAAATAAAGGAGGGCGGTATGCCGAAATCTGTTTCACGTGTTTTATTTCTACATCCAAAAATAGGATCGTGCGCTTCAGTGCGCGTTCGTTTAAAACTAGAACAGAACTAAAACTACTCAATATTCAAAGAACTTAAAACTACTTTGCCTTCATGGCTTACAACTACTTACAAATACTTATTACCACTTAAACTATTCAACGTGATGACGCGTTGCACAGCAGTCAGCCGCGCGTCGTTACACCTCCCCCTTTCCCCAATGGGTCGAACGGCCCGATCGGTGGTGCTTTCGAATTTTTCTTCACCGCGCCATAATCGAAAGCCAAATGTGTAGCAGCTGGGTGGCAGCGCTGCCAACCCTCGCGTTTGAACACCTGTCAACGCCACCTGTACCTTCTCCGTCGGCTGCTCGCGCTGTCATTCTGTCGCCTCGTTGTTTTCGCTCTCCATTTCCGCTGCGTGGTGCTGGCGTGTCGTGATCCTCTGGATTCTGTTGTTACTGGTGCTCGCGCCCTGCTGCTGGGCTTGTGTTGCATCCGCTGTCGTGGCCGTTGCGGAATTGGCCGCTGTCGCCGTAGCGGTTGTGCCGGCTGCTGCTGAATTGGCTGCTGTTGTCGTGGCTGCTGTTGTCGTGGCTGCTGTAATGGCTGCTGTGGGACTGGCTGCTGTTGCCGTAGCCGTTTAGGGATCGCCAATGGAACGGTTGCGGTACCCATACCGCCCATCTGCTGCGTCTCTGGTATATTCGGCGCTGTGTGTGTATCTCAGGCGGTGTGGTAATCTACATCGCTTTACATGGCCTGAAACGAAACAACAACCTTCGTTTAATTATGTTTGTAAGCTTACATGGGCATCTTCTTCGGCTGGAACGGCAGCTTTGCTGTTCCCGCTTTGGTGGACGCCGGTGGGGTTGCTGTTGTTGTTGTCGGAGTGGCTGCTACGAAGCCGGCTACTGCCGTTGTGCTCGTTGATGTGGCCGATGTTGTGGCCCGGACTGACGTTGTGGCTGCGGCTGCTGTTGTGGTCGCTGAGTAATGGACTGCTGTGGCTGCTGTGAAGCTGTCGGTGGCGTGGCCCTGGTGACCATACTAACGTTGCCCCTGTCGTCGCTGCCTTCGTCGGCTTCGCTGTCTTCTGCGTTCACCGCTTTTAGATCTCGCACATGTGCCGTTCTACCTCTGCCGCCCGCTACTGGTCGCACACGCACTATAACTGCTCGCACCGTGCATGGTCCATCGAAGCGAGGCGCCAGCTTGGCCGCAAACTGCTCGGCTGCGTTGGACAGGTGATGTTGTCGCACGAGCACCTCGTCACCCAGTGTGGGTCGCTACTCGCGTCTCCGCAAATTGTACTGGCGTGCCTGATCCTCGCTGGCCACCCCTTGGTATCTTCTTGCTATACGGGCAACAAACTGTAGCAGCGTCGCGTGTGTTTCTGGGCTACCTGGTGCTGCATCATGAAATGTACAAGAGTATATTAGGTTTGCGCGAGCTGAAAAATGTAACAGTCAGAAGGAGGCGTGGCAGACCCCACAAAGTATATATATTCTTGATCAGCATGACGAGACGAGTCGATCTAGCCCTGTCTGTCCGTCTGTCCGTCCGTCCGTCCGTATGATCACCTAGATCTCAGAGACTATAAAAGCTAGAGACACCAAATTTTGCACAAAGATGCCTTATGTGTGTA
Source organism: Scaptodrosophila lebanonensis (assembly GCF_003285725.1). Classification (NCBI taxonomy): domain Eukaryota; kingdom Metazoa; phylum Arthropoda; class Insecta; order Diptera; family Drosophilidae; genus Scaptodrosophila; species Scaptodrosophila lebanonensis. The sequence continues at coordinate 340,817 of NW_022060605.1, read as the reverse complement.
CGCTATACGAGTTTGTTTTATTTTTTTGATTTTCCCCCCACTTCCCCCCTATGGGGGTTTTCCCGATTTTCCATTCGTATAATCGCTTATATCTCGGAGACTATAAGACCTAGGCACACCAAATTTTAGTCCAAGATGCCTTGTGTGAATACGCAGAAAATGTATATTTTGGAATTTCCCTCCCTCCTCCCTCTCCCATGCAAATCGTAACTCCCGTAATTCTTGGAATTTCGAACTAAAATTTTGGAAATACCCCCAGTTGGTTATTATGTGTCCGTATGCCAAATTTCATTATGATAGACCGATTTAACAAGAAGTTATAGCCATAAATATATTTGCTGATGCAGCGCTGCTGAGCGCTGCTCAAGCGCTGCCCGCGGCTGTTGTTGATTTGCTGTTTGGTTGACTGCGAAAATGCTTACACAGACACGAATAGATGCGCATAGGCATACATACACTCACACAGACGCAATTGCTATGTAAATGTGCAATTATACACCCTTTACGTGAGTTTGAATACCGAGAGAGGTAAAATCGATCAAATTTTTTTTTTATTTTCTTAATTTTTTTAGCCTGTACCCAAAGGGTGAAAGGCTATACTAGTTTTGTGCGCATGTATGTAACACACAGAAGGAGGCGTGGCAGACCCCACAAAGTATATATATTCTTGATCAGGATGAGAAGACGAGTCGATATAGCCATGTCCGTCTGTCCGTCTGTCTGTATGAGCGCAAGGATCTCAGTAAGTACAAGAGCTAGGATAACCAAAATTGGTATCAAGGTTCCTATAAGCCCTAGGCAGAACGAATTTGTTTATTTTTTCTGATACACCCCCCCACTCCCCCGCAATTCGTATTTTTTCTTATAACTTCCGTAATTCTCGGAATTTTAAAATCAATTTTGGTAGGTACATCCAGTTAGTACTAATGTGTTCGTGTGCCAAATTTCATCATGATAGGTCAATTCTGAAGAAAGTTATAGCCATAAGTAAAATCGCTGCTCATGCGCTGCCTGCAGCTCTGTCGGCAGCGCTGCTCGCAGCTGTTGTTGTTGTTGCTGCTTTGGTTCCACTTTGTGCTGCATACATACACGCATATAAACACGCATAGGTACGTGATGTAAATGTATGCTGTTTAAACTGAACATAAACATGTATTCTAATTTAATTTAATTAATTATTTTAATTTATTAATTCATTCATTTTTTTTAATAATTTAATTTTTTTAATTTTTTTTTTTATTTTTCTTTTTTGTGGAGAGTACAGGCTATTTTACTGTCGGGCTTGCTCGACTGTAGCGTTCTATCTTGTTTTATTTTCTATAATTATTGTAAACATATATATTTCAAAGTCGGGACACCCGACTTTAGCTTTTTTACTTGTTTTACAATAATTATGGAAAAAAATAAGAAAATTTAACAAAATTTGTTAGGTTTTACCTCTCTCGGTATTCGAACTCACGTAAAGGGTGTATAATTGCACATTTACATATTATACGAATGGAAAATCGGGTAAACCCCCATAGGGGGGAAGTGGGGGGGGAAAATGAAAAAAATAAAACAAACTCGTATAGAATACACACATAACGCATCTTTGTGCAAAATTTGGTGTCTCTATCTCTTATAGTCTCTGAGATCCAGGTGTTCATACGGACGGACCGGCGGACAGACAGACAGACGGACAGACAGACAGACAGACAGGGCTAGATCGACTCGTCTTGTCACGCTGATCAATAATATATATACTTTGTGGGGTCTGCCACGCCTCCTTCTGCCTGTTACATTTTTCAGCTCCCGCAAACCTAATATACTCTTGTACATTTCATGTACAGAGTATAATTATCTAAAAGGAGTTTTTAATTATTAAATATTATTTGGAAAAAAACGTACCTTTTGCATATGTGTAGGAATGCAGAAATTAGGATAGAGAGAATGTAGGAATGCAAAAATTAGGATAGAGAGAATGAAACACAATTGCGTACTCGAGAGCGACAAGCAATAAAAAAGGCAGTGTCAGCTCGATCATTGAAGAGAGAGGTTGTGTGTGCTCGTGAAAAGAAGAGTTAAATGAGAGTGTATCAAAATAAGAACAATTGTCAAACTAACTTTAATACATATAAACTATTTCAATAAAGCTTAAACTATTATATATTATTACAATACGAAGGTGTGTTGATTAAAAGAGAAACAGGCGGCAGGAACTTTGTATTCGGTACTACAGTGGCCAATTTGGGTAATCAGTACATTATACCCTACAACTTTGGGGGCTCGTCCGGGATATTGTATAATTAAATTATTGCACTTTATTCACCAAATTATTGATGCAATAATATTGAAACAATTATCCACGTTAAACTAAGCTGCGCAGTATTGTGAAGGTTCCACGCGAAAATTTACACAGCAGAGCGAGATTCAAGGTTATACACAGACGTTGACAAACGGTAAACTGCGACACACCGAGCAACAACACACACCCTTGCAAAAGAAGCTGAAGGTAAGAGAAGACAACCAATGACGAACGAAACCCGAAAGCAGAACAGACGATCGAAGATGTGGCGCATATAAAAGTGCAGAAAAATTAAACAGTAGAACTGGCAGCAACCGATTCTATTGTTTCGCAGCATAGAGCAGAGACGAATTTTGCAAAGTTGCATTATTTAGAGGCCTTGAGAATGCGCGACGAGACGACGGCAACAGGCATCAGAGATAACGGAGGCAACGAGGCAAAACAGAGTTAAAGTGTTAACAGAACGGTGGCAGAGGCAACCGATCTGTTAGTGACGTCGAGGACAACAGGGTGTCCTACATTAACATAAAATTACAGCTGATGTCAATGACCTGAACAGAAAATTTCTACAATCGACTGTAACAGATATCTTGATTAACCCTTACATTGACGCCATAGTAAATACTGTCTGTACTAATAGCTTTAGTTTTATGTGTGTAACTCCCTGTGATGTCCTGAGCTCTGTTCTTAGAATTAAGTCGAACGCATCTGCTATATGGTTGTCTGTTCCCTTAAGATATTCTACAGTGAACTCATATTCCTCTAAGTCAAGTCTCAATTTTGAGCTCGGGTTCGTCATAGAAAACAAGTAAGTTAAGGGCCTGTGTTATCAGTACACTTATGGCCCAAAAAGGTTACCTCGTGTCTGAAGATGAAATCCCGACATCAGATCCAAACATGAGAAGTACTTAGCTCTACCCAACTGATCGAGAACGGCAAAGGCCTACCGTTTATACGATCGAGAGAAACGATTAATAATAGAACGACGTGATGTCAGATTTGTAGAGGGTGAGTTTGATAACAAAACATCTCAAAAAAGCAGCATTTTTTAACAAAATAATAATTTTGCCACAAACATCATTCATCTCGAGTCAAATATTGAAGTTTCACAGCAGCAACCAGTTGCACATATCGCTGCAGAACCAGTTGACAGCAACAACGAAAATTCTGACTACGATGAAGAGGAGGAGGAGTTTGTCAGTGCAAGCGATGCGGAGCAAAGTCTCACTGAGGAGGAAAATGAACCAGAAATAATGGCATCACAGCAATAGAGCAATTTGGACCCGGTAGACCTAAAATCATTCGTACAGGTCAACCCGGCAGACCTAAGAAACAATATCACAGTCTGAACTAGTTGGAGGATTTGGAGGCGCCGCAGTGCGTAGAAGATGCATTGAAGAGCGAGCAGAATATGTTGCCCTATTGGAAAATGACACATGGTCATTGCACGATCTACCCCCAGGGCAGAAAGCAATTGGATCTAAATGGGTCTTCAGAGTCAAAGAGGGTAAAGAAGGAAACATTCAAGGGTTTAAGTCTAGACTCGTCGCCCAAGGTTGCGGACAAAAGATGGGTGTTAAACCATCAGAATGATTTTCGCCATAGCTGCAGAAAAAGAGTTGTGTATGCATCAGGTTGATATTTCGAACGCATACTTAAATGCCTTACTTGAAGAGGAGGTATATATGAGGCAACCACCAAACTTCATCGACAAGCAGCACCCAAAAAAAGTTTTAAAGCTTCATAAAGCGATATATGGGCTTAAACAATCCGGGCGTGTCTGGAACGACACATTGAACGAAGTATTGAAGGATATCGGCTTCAAACGGTGCAAGAATGAGGCGTGCGTGTACGTCAAGCAGCACCAGCAACAAATCATGATGAGAACGAGATTGACGCAGTCAGAAAGAAGATTTCATCAAAATTCATCATACAAGATGGTGGAGCATTGCATTATTTCCTAGGCATGGAAATACAACGAGACGGCTCACGAGGTTCAATTTCGCTATGCCAGCAAAAGTATATCAGAAGACTATTGGATGAGTATGGTATGCAAAACTGCCGCCCCGCCACTACGCCATTAGATCCAGGTTACAAAATGGGTTGTGAAGACAAAAATTGTGTCAAGGTAAATATAACACAATATCAATCATTAATCGGTTCGATTATGTATTTAACAGTCTTGAGCCGACCCGACATTTTGCACGCAGTAAGCAAACTGTCACAGCGGAATACAAACCCTCATGCAGAACACGAGGCAGCAGCAAGACATGTATTGAGATACGTTTCCAGCACGGTTAATCTCAGTATCACATACAGCAAGTGTGGTGGACCAGTAAAGGGCTTCGACGACGCAGACTGCGTTTTCCTGGACTTCAGCAAAACAGAGCGTGGTAGCTTTGAGCAGCACAGAAGTAGAATACATTGCTTTATCTACGGCTGCAAAAGAAGCTGTTTATCTCCGCCGGTTACTTTCCGAGATTGGGTATTTATCAAATGGACCCTTAACTATACACGGCGACAACATCATAAACGCACTAAACATATAGATATAAGTACCATTTCATAATAGAAAAAGTTGAATGTAATGAAATAATTCTTGAATATGTATCCACTGATAAAAATGTTGCAGATGTTTTAACAAAAGGAGTGTGTAAACAAAAACACCAAGGCTTTGCAAAGTTACTTGGGTTGAATTAAAATTTGTAAAACAATATCTATGTAGCTTAAGAGGAGGTGTTGAAATTAATTGTTATTTTGAATGAGCTAAATATGTAAACCATCTGGCAACACCTATATTATTGTACGCCTCGTCTGTATGCTATCTTCAGTTTTCATTACTTGGGTTGAATTAAAATTTGTAAAACAATATCTATGTAGCTTAAGAGGAGGTGTTGAAATTAATTGTTATTTTGAATGAGCTAAATATGTAAACCATCTGGCAACACCTATATTATTGTACGCCCCTCGTCTGTATGCTATCTTCAGTTTTCATTAAACCGTCTTTGAGTACACACTCTGAATCACTGCATTGTTCACTCCAACAGTTGTTTCCCAAGTTCCTTTGGTATAATATATATGTATAGGGCATAGCGTCATATCTCCGACGACATATCTCCGCCGAATTGAAAGCGACATATCTCCGCGCGGAGTTATGTCGTTTTTGCTTTGGAGGAGATATGTCTGCATCGGCATCTATAAGACATTGGACAAATTTAAAAAAATGCCCTTTTGCTCGAATTTTATTTCCCAAATTCAAGTTATATGCCTCAACAGAGCTCGTGTTTCTTGTTGAACGTTTAAACACAGATATGTTTTAAGGTGCTTCCAACATAAATAATTGAAAAATATGCGATTTAAAACACAAATTAAAAGTAAATGATTTAAAAGTAATACAAACATAAAATAAAAACATACCCTTTTAAGCCATCGCTTTTTAAAATATGTCAAAAAAGGAAGAAAATAAAAGATTAAAACCTTCGACAATTTTGTTGGCTGGCAAGAGCGGTAAATGCAGGAATTTCATAAATGCTAGTTTGTTGCTTTTTAGCATATGCTCAAAACCAATCGTTTTTTTTTGCATTTTTCTTGCATGCTTGGGTAAAATGAAACCAGCAAGCATAGAAATCCATGTTGGGATGAATGGTTTTCAAAGCGTTACGCATTGCCTTTTCATAATCCGAAATGAAAGATGCGCCATTTAGACAGCAAAGATTGGAGTCAATGTATGTGAACAAATGCTGATAGCAAAGCTCCGTTTTTCGCGTCATCAAAACAAATATAAATAGAACAAGTAAAAAAGCTAAAGTCGGGTGTCCCGACTTTGAAATACTCTGTACATATGTTTACAATAATTATAGAAAATAAAACAAGATAGAACGCTACAGTCGAGCAAGCCCGACAGTAAAATAGCCTGTACTCTCCACAAAAAAAAAAAAAATTAAAAAAAAAAATTTAAAAAAAAATTAAATTATTAAAAAAAATTAATGAATTAATTAATTAAATTAAATTAGAATATATGTTTATGTTTAGTTTTAACAGCATACATTTACATCACGTACCTATGCGTGTTTATATGCGTGTATGTATGCAGCACAAAGTTGAACCAAAGCAGCAACAACAACAACAGCTGCGGGCAGCGCTGCCGACAGAGGCAGCGCATGAGCAGCGATTTTACTTATGGCTATAACTTTCTTCAGAATTGACCTATCATGATGAAATTTGGCACACGGACACATTAGTACTAACTGGATGTACCTACCAAAATTGATTTCAAAATTCCGAGAATTACGGAAGTTATAAGAAAAAACACGAATTGCGGGGGAGTGGGGGGGTGCATCGAAAAAAAACTCAAACTCGTACTTTCTCGGTCTTAGGAGAATATGGAAACCAAGTTTGGTTATTCTAGCTCTTATACTTTCTGAGATCCTTGCGTTCATACGGACAGACGGACAGACAGACGGACAGACGGACAGACGGACGGACGGACAAGGCTATATCGACTCGGCTTCTCATCCTGATCAAGAATATATATACTTTGTGGGGTCTGCCACGCCTCCTTCTGTGTGTTACATACATGCGCACAAAACTAGTATAGCCTTTCACCCTTTGGGTACAGGCTATAAAAAAATAAGAAAATAAAAAAAAAATTTGATCGATTTTACCTCTCTCGGTATTCGAACTCACGTAAAGGGTGTATAATTGCACATTTACATAGCAATTGCGTCTGTGTGAGTGTATGTATGCCTATGCGCATCAATTCGTGTCTGTGTAAGCATTTTCGCAGTCAACCAAACAGCAACATCAACAACAGCCGCGGGCAGCGCTTGAGCAGCGCTGCAGCAGCAAATATATTTATGGCTATAACTTCTTGTTAAATCGGTCTATCATAATGAAACTTGGCATACGGACACATAATAACTAACTGGGGGTATTTCCAAAATTTTAGTTCGAAATTCCAAGAATTACGGGAGTTAGAGAAAATCGCATTTGCGGGGGAGAGGGGGGAGGGAGGGAAATTCCAAAATATACATTTTCTGCGTATTCACACAAGGCATCTTGGACTACAATTTGGTGTGCCTAGGTTTTATAGTCTCCGAGATATAGGCGATTATACGAATGGAAAATCGGGAAAACCCCCATAGGGGGGAAGTGGGGGGGAAAATCAAAAAAATAAAACAAACTCGTATAGAATATACACATAACGAATCTTCGTGCAAAATTTGGTGTCTCTATCTCTATCTAGTCTCTGAGATCCAGGTGTTCATACGGACGGACAGACGGACAGACGGACAGACGGACAGACAGACAGGGCTAGATCGACTCGTCTTGTCACGCTGATCAATAATATATATACTTTGTGGGGTCTGCCACGCCTCCTTCTGCCTGTTACATTTTTCAGCTCCCGCAAACCTAATATACTCTTGTACATTTCATGTACAGAGTATAATTATCTAAAAGGAGTTTTTAATTATTAAATATTATTTGGAAAAAAACGTACCTTTTGCATATGTGTAGGAATGCAGAAATTAGGATAGAGAGAATGTAGGAATGCAAAAATTAGGATAGAGAGAATGAAACACAATTGCGTACTCGAGAGCGACAAGCAATAAAAAAGGCAGTGTCAGCTCGATCATTGAAGAGAGAGGTTGTGTGTGCTCGTGAAAAGAAGAGTTAAATGAGAGTGAATCAAAATAAGAACAATTGTCAAACTAACTTTAATACATATAAACTATTTCAATAAAGCTTAAACTATTATATATTATTACAATACGAAGGTGTGTTGATTAAAAGAGAAACAGGCGGCAGGAACTTTGTATTCGGTACTACAGTGGCCAATTTGGGTAATCAGTACATTATACCCTACAACTTTGAGGGCTCGTCCGGGATATTGTATAATTAAATTATTGCACTTTATTCACCAAATTATTGATGCAATAATATTGAAACAATTATCCACGTTAAACTAAGCTGCGCAGTATTGTGAAGGTTCCACGCGAAAATTTACACAGCAGAGCGAGATTCAAGGTTATACACAGACGTTGACAAACGGTAAACTGCGACACACCGAGCAACAACACACACCCTTGCAAAAGAAGCTGAAGGTAAGAGAAGACAACCAATGACGAACGAAACCCGAAAGCAGAACAGACGATCGAAGATGTGGCGCATATAAAAGTGCAGAAAAATTAAACAGTAGAACTGGCAGCAACCGATTCTATTGTTTCGCAGCATAGAGCAGAGACGAATTTTGCAAAGTTGCATTATTTAGAGGCCTTGAGAATGCGCGACGAGACGACGGCAACAGGCATCAGAGATAACGGAGGCAACGAGGCAAAACAGAGTTAAAGTGTTAACAGAACGGTGGCAGAGGCAACCGATCTGTTAGTGACGTCGAGGACAACAGGGTGTCCTACATTAACATAAAATTACAGCTGATGTCAATGACCTGAACAGAAAATTTCTACAATCGACTGTAACAGATATCTTGATTAACCCTTACATTGACGCCATAGTAAATACTGTCTGTACTAATAGCTTTAGTTTTATGTGTGTAACTCCCTGTGATGTCCTGAGCTCTGTTCTTAGAATTAAGTCGAACGCCATTGGTATGGATAATATGCATCCAAAATTTCTTAAATTAATTCTGCCCAAAATAATTAATCACATAAGTCACATATGTAACACTGCGCTTACGACTTCGTGTTTTCCCGATACTTGGAAATTAGCCAAAGTAATTCCCGTTCACAAGGGTAAGGATGAATACAGACCAATATCCATTCTGCCATTTCTATCCAAGGTTTTCGAAAATATTATGGCTAATCAAATCAATAAATACCTAGCCTATTACAAGCAGTGCTGTAAAATTAATATCGTCCTATTTACATGGACGAAGCCAAGCTGTGACAACCGATAGTGCTATATCAACATTTCTACCTGTAAAACGTGGAGTACCCCAAGGTTCAATCCTTGGTCCACTCCTCTTCTCGTTATATGTTAATGATCTCCCAGCCTCGTTATCCAATTGCAGTGTTCATATGTACGCTGATGATGTCCAAATGTATGTTAGTTGTCCGTTACGTAGTATAAATGAGTGTGTGAACTTATGCAATGATGAACTGTCAAATGTTAGTAAATGGGCTAAGTGCAATGGCTTGTCACTAAATCCTGGTAAATCGAAATGCATTATAATATATAAAAAGTTACTTAGTACGGAAAATTTACCTAAGTTATCACTCAATAACGCACAAATTGAATACGTGGATCATATTCTAAATCTTGGTATCACCTTCAACCGTTCTTTGTCCTGGAGTGATCACTTATCCAAGGCTGCAGGAAAAACTTATGGCTTACTCAGACAACTTTCGTTGACTCAGCAATTCTTGCCCATATATATCAGACTATTAATCGCTAAAACCTATCTGATACCCACGCTCTGCTATGGTATCGAAATTTTTAGTAACTGCGATAGTGCCTCTCAGCACAAACTAAATGTAGCATATAATAATATAGCCCGATATGTTTATAATGTAAAGAGGGGAGAGCACATATCCAGTTTGGCACACAGCATTTACCATATGAAGTTTAGAACATGGGTAGATTCTAGAAACTTAATTATGATGCATAAAATTATATATACCAGAGAACCGTGCTATTTATTTGAAAAACTACGTTTTAGTGCATCCTCAAGAACCAATAATATAAACAGTATACGATACAATCTTGGCTGTTCTGAACGGCAGTTCTTTATTCATGCTATTCGCCTGTGGAATCAGCTACCTCAATATTTAAAGAAAATTAGTAGTGCATCGCAATTTAGGGAAAAATTAAATTTGTTCTTAAAAATAAGTAACTAACAACATAAAATATCTACAACATAATATAGTCTATTAGATTTAACTTCAATTTTATAAAATAGGTTAAGCAGGTTAATCAAACCGTCTTAAATTTGTTTAATGAAAATTGTATGTTTCTAGTGACTAGTGCATTAATTTATAAGAATTTATTTCTTGTTGCACTAGGAAATAATAATAAAATAAATAAATAAATAAATAGCAGTGTTAACAGAGTCGGCAGAGTTAACAGAGTCAGCAGTGTTAACAGAGTCAGCGGCGTTAACAGAGTCGGCAGAGTTAACAGAGTCAGCAGTGTTAACAGAACGGCGGCAGAGGCAACCGATCTGTTAGTAACGTCGAGGACAACAGAGTGTCCTACGTTAACAAAGTCAACTTACTTAACAGCACCAGAGGCAAAGCAGAGGCAGAGCGGCAAAGCGGAGGCAGAGCGGCAAAGCAGAGGCAGAGCATAAAAGCAGAGGCACAGCGACGAAGCAGAGACAGCTGAGCAACAAAACTGGAAGAAATTACCAGCGTAAAGTATTTGATTAAAATAATATTTTGAAATCATTTGTAAACTTCTAATGCTATTTTAAGGAACTCTAACACTATTTTAAGTTACTTCAAATTCATTGATTTTACTAATGTTACTTCGAGAGATCACACAACTTACTGTAAAGAGCTTGCAAGAAAAACATAAAGAGCTAGGGTTATCACAAAAGTGAAAGAAAGTTGAGTTACAGAACAGGCTAATCTCTCATTTTGAAATTGACAGGTTAAACGATTCGATTTACGAAGACACAGTCTGAAATTCAAACCAATACAATGTCGTTTACACCTAAGGATATCCAAGATTCCTTGGCAGAATTTGATGGTAGCGGTCAAAAAGATGTGAATGAGAGGCTGACAGATTTTGAAAATACTGCTGTAACAGTACAATGGAACGAGTTACAAAAGTTAATTTATGGGCGGCAATTGTAAAAGGGGGCTGCGAAGCTTTTTGTGAATTATCAGGACGGTTTAACTAATTGGAATATATTGAAGGCAGCATTAAAAGAGGAGTTTACAATAAAGTTAACCGCAAAGCAAATCCACAAGCAACTCGAGGGTAGAAGGAAGAAATCGGATGAATCACTAGTTGAATATTTTTATCACATGAAGAATATAGCAAAGAAATCTGGTTTAGATGAAGAGAGTCTGGTGGAATATATAAAATGATTATTTACGAGAAAACTGCTACTAAATCAGAGCCAAAGCAAAAATTCGAGTTTGAGAAAGGATCGCCTAAGAAAGATAAAGAAGACATTCGTTGTTACAAGTGTGGGGGTAAAAACCATTTAGCAAGAAACTGTAAAAAGAAAGACATAAAGTGTTTTAAATGTAATCAGTCAGGACATAGAGCAAATCAATGCGAAGCTAAACTTGAGGAAAAGAAGGAGAACGGGAAGATGCAGCAACTAACTCAAAGAATATCTAATCGAATATTTAAGGACGTTCGCATTGGCAACAAATCAATATCTGCATTATTCGATTCGGGCAGCGACATTTGCACAATTAGTGAGAGCGCATATAAGGAGTTATACCCAGTGCCATTAAAGTCAGAGATTAAAGAGTTGATAGGCGTAGAAAATAAGAAGATATGTACTCTTGGATCTTTCAAAATCAATACAGAGTTAGACGATAATCCGGTTGCAATGTGCTTTCATGTTGTTAGAGACAGCGATACTCTTTATAGTGGCGTCATTGGCAGCGACATATTTGATTTCGTAAGCGTGACTATTAATAGCAATCGGGCAGTTTTGCATAGAAAAGAGGAACCGCTTGAAGAAGGGAAATGTAGTCAGAAAGTTTTAGCTCACCATAGCTCTACTCAATACCCATTCCTTTTTGATAGAGAAACATCGATACCAGACTTACAAACAAGTTTCAATCAACTGTTGACATCAACTCTGTGCGAGGACAATGGAGTAGAAATGAATCTTTCTCACCTGACAGGTAAAATAAAAGCAGACGTTTTAAAATTAATTGAGAATTATAGTCCGGTGAAGCAAGTAAAATATCCAGTTGAAATGAAGATCATAGTTAAAAAAGAAATACCTATTTATCAGAGACCCAGACGTTTATCATATGAAGACCAAGAAAAGGTGAAGGGACAAATACAGGAGTGGTTAAAAGACGGAATCATTCGTTATAGTGTTTCTGAATATGCCTCCCCTGTTGTCTTGGTATCCAAAAAAGATGGGAACAAGAGACTGTGCTGTGACTATCGGCAGTTAAATCAGAAGATCATACACGACAATTTTCCCACAGCCATAGTTGACGATGTGTTACATAGGCTTCAGAAGGGCAAGGTTTTTACAACCTTAGATTTGTGTAATGGATTTTTTCATGTTCCGGTCGAAGAGAGTTCACGCAAGTTCACAGCGTTCGTAACACAAAACGGACAGTACGAGTTCAATTTCGTTCCATTCGGAATAACAATTCCCCTGCTGTGTTCATGCGATACATTTCTGCAGTACTGAGACCACTTCTTGATGACGAAACATTAGTCCTCTATATGGATGACATAATTATACTAGCTGTTGATGAACAAGAGGGACTAGAAAAGCTTGGTAGAGTTTTGAATTTAGCCGAAAATAATGGACTAAAAATTAAATGGGAAAAGTGTCGGTTTCTAAAGCGTATGGTTACATTTCTGGGATACATCATTGAGAACTCGACAATCAAGATATCGAAAGAGAAAACAAGGGCAGTTGCCGACTTTCCGATCCCACGAGATAAGAAGGGGCTTCAACGCTATTTGGGCTTATCTTCTTATTTTCGAAGATTTGTTAGAGACTTTGCCGCGATTGCTAGGCCCTTAACTAACATGATGAAGGATAGCGTTTTGTTCAAAATGGGACCAGAAGAGTTAGCATCATTTAATCAATTAAAGGAATGTCTTTCTGACGCACCTGTGCTGAGACTATTTAATCCAAAGGGTGTAACTGAGGTTCATTGTGACGCCAGCATGTATGGCTATGGTGCTATTTTGTTGCATAGGGACTCCGAGGATCAGAGATTTCACCCAGTAGAATACATGAGCCGAAAGACCACACCGCCAGAGGCAAAATATCCGTCGTACGAGTTAGAGGTTCTTGCCATAATTCAGGCACTAAAGAAATGGAGGGTGTATTTACTTGGTATGAAAATCACGATTGTTACCGACTGCAATACATTTGCAATGACTATGCAGAAAAGAGATGTCCCGTTAAGAGTAGCTCGTTGGGCAATCTTCCTTCAAGATTTCGAATATAAAATAGAGCATAGATCAGGGACAAGGATGAAGCATGTCGACGCTTTGAGTAGGGTCCATTGTCTTCTAATGCAGGATTCCTTAAAGGATAAGATCAGGCAGGCACAGCTTCTAGATGAATGGATAAATGCAATTTTTAAAGTGTTAGAACAGGGAACGTACGATGACTTTTATATACATAATGGCGTGTTACATAAATATCCCATTAAGGAACTTATTGTGATACCGTCTAACATAGAAAGAGAAATAATCACCACGGCACATCGCCAAGGACATTTCGGCGTAAACAAGACAGTTGACTTAATAGAGAGAGAATACTACATTCCAGGTCTTGCCAGAAAAGTTAATGTCATAGTAAAATCTTGCCTAGAATGTATAGTAAGTGAAGCAAAATCAGGGAAGAAAGAAGGATTCTTAAATGCCATTAACAACTTTACATATTGACCATGTTGGCCCTATGGAACAAACGATATGAGCACATTCTCATTGTAGTAGACGCCTTCTCCAAATTCGTCTGGTTGTATCCTACCAAAAGCACCGGGTTTTGTGAGGTCATTGATCGATTATACAAACAGTCTGAATTGTTCGGAAATCCCAAATAGTAGTTACTGATCGAGGATCCGCTTTCATTTCGAGTAGTTTCAAGCAGTATTGCGAATCAAGTAACATCCAGCATTTGATGATAGCCACCGGAGTTCCACGCGGTAACGGACAAGACTTTGCTGACGAAGTTATGTGCTGAAGATCCTCATGCTTGGTATAAACACGTAGGAAGGGTGCAAAAGTATATTAACTCCTCCCCTCATAGAAGTACGAAAATATCTCCATTCAAAATACTGACCGGTTTAGAAATGAGAACAGAATATGACAAAGAGATCAAGGATATGTTAGAGGAAGAGTGGTTGAAAGATTTACAAGAGGAAAAGGACGAGATTCGGAATATAGCCAAGGAAAACATTGCCAAAATGCAAGAGGAAAACTGTAAGACATACAACAAGAATAGAAAACGCGAAACAGAATATGAGCTCAATGATTTGGTGACCATAAAGCGTACCCAGTTTGGATCTGGACTAAAGTTAAAAAAGAAGTATTTAGGGCCTTATCTGATATTTCAAAAATTGCGACATGGCAGGTATTTGGTAGAGAAGATCGGGGATGATGAGGGTCCCTACCATACAAGTACGGTCGCTGAATATATGAAGAAGTGGGGTCCATCATTCGAGGCGAATGAGGCTGTAGGATGGCGGAATGTAGGAATGCAGGAATTAGGATAGAGAGAAAGAAACACAATTGCGTACTCGAGGGCGACAAGCAATAAAAAAGGCAGTGTCAGCTCGAGCATTGAAGAGAGAGGTTGTGTGTGCTCGTGAAAAGAAGAGTTAAATGAGAGTGAATCAAAATAAGAACAATTGTCAAACTAACTTTGATACATATAAACTATTTCAATAAAGCTTAATCTATTATATATTATTATAATACGAAGGTGTGTTAATTAAAAGAGAAACAGGCGGCAGAAACTTTGTATTCGGTACTACAGTGGGCAATTTGGATAATCAGTACATTATACCCTACATATGTTTGATATAAATAATCAAAAGTTGCTTGAAGTCTCCAAAAGGGCATATTTTAAATGTAGCATCAATTAAAAAATTTCGAACTTGCTCCTGAATATTGGCTTGCATCAAGGCGATTATCTTGTCTGATGCAAAAATGCAGTATGCAAATGAGCTTGAAGAATAAACTTTTTGGAAAAAACGTTTCTGAGGATTTCCTTTCGTCATGCCAAAAAGCCTCATTATATTTTCATCGTCAAATGCCACGCGTACATTTTCTGGAGTGGTTGGAGATTTTGGCAGGAAAGGCTGTCTCTTTCTTTGCAGGGTGCGTTTGACAGTGTCGTAGTTTATTTTAATCTCCGATTATCCCTTTGTTTTCCTGAAGAATTAAAAAACAAACAATATAGAAAATCAAAGTGAATTGTTATGTGTATGTATGTATGTATGTATATGTATGCATATGCGCGCCTAAAATTGCGATATGTACATATGTATGTATATGCACATACATACATATGTATGTACGTGTATTTCAATTGTATATGGCTACTTACTCAGCAAGTACATCATTGAATATTGGTTTAGTGTCGGGGTTTTCATTATTTTGGCACTTTTTTTTAATTTTACTTAAGGCAATTAATTTTTCCATTTCAACAATCTTGGAACCATGGCTATGCATTATGTTTTCTGGTTTTGAATAGGCTTCAGCTTGGTCTGAGCTCAAATACACTCTGGCTTTACAACCGGCCATACGGCATACATACGGCGAATGTCAGCTATTCGCCAAATACACAGTAAAAATTGTATATTTATATGTATGTTAGAGAAAGAAACATGACAAAAGCCACCTGATTAAATAAATGTGCAAGAAAGGCAAACAAATGAACTATGTAGTTTATCTGGTAGGATCTGTGCAACCATGATTTATACTAGAGCCCTATTTTACAACTTTCCTAGATAGACAAGCGTTACAGTCCTCATTTGTAAGCACTCAAGTTGATGCTCTGAATAAATAATGAAATGGATCCAAATAGATTTTATACATTTTTCTCACAGTGTATTTACAATTTATGAGGCGCCGAAAACAAAGAATGAGGTGACGAAATAAAGGAATAAGGGAAAAACCAAAGAAGCGCACTTTTGGCGCGTGTCAGTGCAGTAACTTCTAGAATGCAGTGGGACAAAACAATTGTAAGGGATTAGGGTTTTGTCAAGTTTAAATATTAAACACTAATTTAACAAATTAGTATGTATAAATATACAATTACAAAAATTGACGCATATGAATAATGAAAGGCTATACTATATGTTTGCTTATGCGTGAAATTTTTGAAATTTTTGCCAAAACCCTGGGTAGTGACCCAGTTATGTAAAACTGCTGAGCAAAACCTACGAGTATTTATCACCCAAATCTGTTGCTTTAGCAGCCCAACTAACATCTTAAATCGCCACAGCTCTTTTTTTATTTATTTTTTTTTATTTATTTATTAACCTTATCCTAGCGTTACAAGTATCGGTTACTTTTAAATTATTACGCTAGTCATTACAATTTAATCATAGTTTTACTTTTCACATTAAACATTTTCATTATTCTTTATAATTATATATTTTTAATTGAATAGTTTAATAGTTTTATACTTAATCTAAATTGCCTACTGAACTAAGTGTGTCGTTAAAATTATAATTTTTGGTAACGTTAATTTAGTTAATGTTTTGTAAGTGTGCTAGAATCTTAACTCTAAAGTGCGTCTCGCTGCTAATTGTTTTTAGGTTATGCGGAAGATCATTCCACAGACGAACAGCAGAAATAAAGAAATGTTTTTCCGAGATTGCTAATTTAAATTTAGTGCAAACTATGTTGTTCGTTCTTCTTGATGTCGTGAAAGCAATTTTGTCGTGCAGATAATTTGGTTCCTTACGTGCAATAATTTTGTGCAAGAAGATTAGGGTTCTAAGCTTAATCCAGGAGTCAAGGGTCAGATTGAATATTTTATTGGTGTATGTCGTTATTGAATCTCTTCTTTGAATGTTGAAAATGTACCGTGCTATGCTATTAAAGGCTACTTTTAATTTGTTTTGACTTACTGCATCGCAGTATCCAAAAAGTTCAATCCCATAAAATAGCAAGGGTGTCAGGCATGTTTTGGCAATAAGGAGCTTTAGTTTTACAGGAAGAAAATTCTGCGTCAAAGACAGACGCCTTAGTGCGCTATATAATCTACCTACTGCCTTATTGACATGGTCACACCAAGTTAATGTTTGGTTTATATTTATTCCCAGGTTTATTGCCTGCTCTACATACGCAATGGGCTCATTGTTGAGGCGTACTTGCTCAAGATTGAGTGTGTTGATTTTTTTTTATATATTACTAAACATTTTGACTTTTTAGGGTTGACATCCAGTCCGTTAATATTTGCCCATTTGCTGATTTTGAAGAGATCATCATTGCAGACACGTATACATTCATCTATTCTACATAACGGACGACTAACATACATCTGGACATCATCAGCATACATGGGTAACTCGGAATTAGACACACAACATGGAAGGTCATTGACATAAATTGAGAACAATAGTGGCCCTAAGACAGACCCCTGAGGGACTCCACGCTTTATGAATAAAAAAGACGAAAAATTATGCGAAGTAACTACTGCTTGGTGACGACAGGACAAATATGACTGGACAAGATTAGTAGCTGAGTCAGAGAAATTATAAAGTCTTTTTAATTTCGTACACAGTATGTTATGATTAACAGAGTCAAAAGCTTTTGAGTAGTCTAGTAGGGTTAGGAAAGTTACCTTGCTGTCGTCCATTTCTTTCCTAATATCGTCGGTAATTTTAATTAATGATGTAATACAACTTCTATTACTTCTGAAGCCCGATTGTTTATCACTCAAGAGTGAGTTTTCTACCATGTAATTGCTAATTTGTTTGGTCATCAAGTGTTCAAGTGCTTTTGATAGAAATGGTAGAATTGTGATTGGCCTGAAGTCATTGCTTCCTTTCGGGATAGGAATAATTTTTCCTGATTTCCACTTGTACGGAAAGCACGATGTCGTAAGCACTGAGTTAAATATGTAAGTTATATAATTTAAGACTTTCGGAAGCAATAATTTTAAAAATTTGGGGTGTAACTCATCAAGGCCAATGGCGTTGGACTTCACTTTAAGAACTGCATCTAAGACATCACATTGACGTACACACATAAAACTAAAAGAAGTATCACAGTTTAATAACGAGGTAGAATTCAGGTACGTATTTTCAAGGGCTTCAGGTACTGCTAGTTGTACAAATTTGTTGTTTAGTTCATTCACGTCGACATCAATACATAAAGAAGGTCTACTTTTTCCGATCCCTAACTTATTAACTTCGGCCCAAACTTGTCTGGACGAGGTGACCGATGAAAATTTCAAGGAGAAGTGAGCACGCTTCGCATTCATAATTTTCTGCCCAACTCTACGTTGTCTTGTACCTTTTCCACTTTTTATATGCGTCGTCCCTGCATTTTATTGCACATTCGATATCCCTATTAAACCATTCATGTTTTACAGGCCTGATTACTTTGTGCCGCAGCGGCACAGAGTTTTGGCCGCTGTGACAATGGGGCACAAAGGTCCAAGTTGCTCAGACAAACGAGATAATATATTCCGCTTTGTCGGCTTCAACGAAGTAAAGCTATCCTCATGCAGATGATAACGAAATACATCATCATGAGGAGCCAGCATATCGTCAACATAAAAACAATTTTTAATGACATTTAACGCGACATGGTGACATCGAGCATAAATATTTGCCAATTCAAACAACGAGCGCACAGCTAAAAATGGCGCTGATGCAGTCCCGTATGTTACAGTGTTCAACTTAAAGGACTGCAGCTCATGAGAGGCGCTTTCTCGCCAGAGAATGAGCTGGTACTTTTTGTCTTTTTCAGACACGTTTATTTGCCTGTACATCTTGGAGATGTCGGCAGTAATTGCGTATTTATTCAACCGAAAAATTACAAATGTTGAATAAAGCTCCCTCTGAATAGTCGGCCCAACCATTAAAGTGTCATTTAATGATAGGGCCGTTGACGTTTTACTAGAAGCGTCAAACACCACACGCAATTTGGCTGTGGCGCTTTCAGGTCTCAGGACACACTGATGAGGAATGTAGTAGTGCTGTCCTGGAGGAGGAGATTCAAGAGCAGACATATGCCCAAGATCACGATACTCTCTCATAAAGTCATGGTACATGTCATGGAGAGTTTTGTCTCTTGCGAGTTTGCGCTCAAGTTGCAGAAATCGTCTTTCAGCAGTTTGAAAGGAAAGCCCTAGTACAGTGGGATCGGATTTGAACGGAAGTTCGGCTTGACAACGTCCTGTAGACAGGCGCTGTACTGATTTGGTGAAGTGAGCTTCACAGGCCTGTTGTTCAGCTATCTGGCGCACAGCCTTCGACTCATTTGGGCTCCGATCGAGTTCCCAAAAGCGTTGAACTAATGTGTCGAGAGAACAATCACTAACTTGAGCGGCAACGTTAACGCTGAATTGTTGAGGAGGTATTTGCCCTGTATATCTTCCAGCAACAACCCATCCCAGCAATGTCTTCTGCAACAATGGAAGACAAGAATTGAGCTCAATTTGCCCAACGCATAATAACTTGTAAAAAAGTTCAGCGCCTAGGAGAATATCAACCTTGGCTTGCTTATAGAATTCTGGGTCAGCCAACTCAAGGTTTGCAGGTATTTTCCAATTCGATGTGGGCACAAAGTTACCAGGCTGACAAGTAGATATGGATTTAAGAACCCAAAAATCAGTGCCAAAGCTGTGAGAATTCAAACGAGATTGAATATCAGCGCACACCTTGTGCCTACTACCAGTAGTGGTTCCACCTGCCATTACAATACTCACAGCTGTGTCTTTACGTTTTAATCGAAGGCGCTGCGCAAGGTTCTCAGTCATGAGGTTTAACTGTGAGCCGCCATCAAGTAACACACAAGCAGGATGGTAATGGCCGAATCTATCTTTAATTTTTACGACTGCTGTGGCAAGAATTACTTGATCGGCACTTAAAACGTGACCTAAGTACGCTTCTGGAGGTGCGACTGCGTGTGGAGCGGGTGAATTTGGCACAGCTACAGAGTATCTGTGCAACAACGAATGGTGTGGTTTTGAACACACCCGACACTTGGAAGCCTCGCAGCTGGAAACTATATGACCTACATTCAAACAATTGAGGCACAATTTTTGAGTCTTAGCAAACTCAAATCGCTGCATAACAGATATAGAACCGAAGGAAGGGCAAGAATAAATATTCGGTTACATCGGTTTTAAAGGCTTTGAAGGACCCTTTATGCAAGAAAACGAAGCTTTACTATTTCTTGCAGATTCTCGCTGTTTATTTGGAACCCGAGTTGTCTCTTCAGCCGCTAAATATTGGTAACGCCTGTTTAACTGCTTAGCGCAATCATCCCAAGAAGCCAACTTGTCATAATCCAGCTGTTCCTCACAACGAGATTTGGTTACATGATCAAATTTGGCCATAACCATATGTATGATCATTGCGTTCGAAATGTCCTTTTCACTTCCCAACGAAGCTAAAGACGCATAAATGGCAGAAACAGTGTCAATGATGGACCGAAAAGTAGACGCATTAGGTTTGGTCATACTTGGGATGTCAAACAATTGCGAGATAGTGTCGAAAAATATCAAACATTTGTTGTCGTACACAGACTTGAGACTAGTAATGGCTTTCGAGTAATTGCAGTCCGTTAACTGGAACGGTTTCACAACTCCTCGAGTCTCACCTGACAAGCACGACACCAAATGATTAAACTTCTTGACGTTGGTCAACGAAGGATCGTCATGAACTAGGTTTTCAAATAAGCACATAAAATTCTTAAATTCGGCATGCTTTCCACTGAATGTAGGCTGGGTAACTGTGATCGTTGACTGGCCATCATAGAACACATGAGAAGTCTGACTTTCAACTTTTTGTTTCGTTGCCTTCACATACAACGCCTTAGTTGAAATGCACAAATCCTCTAGTGGCCCTCTACTATCGTTACTTGGGTTGATACTATCCAAATCTGCCTGAAGCGTCATATCTTTTATTATGTAACCTTCCAACAGCTCGAGACGGCACTCGAGTTCTGTTTGTTCAAACGTTTAGTTCAACGTACTAGTTTAGAACTAGAACTAGAAAAACAAAGAAAATGAACACCGAACTTTCCTAACAGCCCTCGCAAATAACAACGCGCTAAAACAGCAAGAGACAAACTGAAATGCACACAGATTACGTACACACGCACTCAATACAGTATGCACGCAACAAAGTAGCAGCCCAAGCGACCGCACAAACAACAACGAAATCTGCAAGCAGTACTCAGAAAATAGGCGTCGATTACCGCAAGCACGCTTGTAGGCAACGCTAATCCGAACGGGTAGCGGGGGGAAGTTCGTTGGCCCAGCGACAAGTGTAGCGGAAAAAGGGCGCGCACAAAGGAGAGAGCGACAAACAAAGCAACAACAAAGCTATGTTTGTATGTATGTATGCAGCTGATGCAAAAAACATTTACCGAAATAACCAACACAATATAAATAAAAATAACTTTAAAATATTTGTTTTTTATGTTAAAAAATCAGCTTAGTGGCCCTTTTTTAATTGTTGTGGTTTGTTTTGCCTCGAGGGTTTGTTAGTAGTTATGTTTATGAGGGTGTATGATGTGTTAAATTGTGCAAGGTATGGTGTATGTATGTATATAATTTGTGGTTATTGGCGAGTATGTATGTACGATTATGTATTTGTGTATATAATGTGGTTGCACAAAATAATTTAAGTGCCAAAAATTGAGTCCGCATAAGCATACACGTACTATATATACATATGTATGTACGTATGTGAATAGGTTTTAAGCACCTTTCGCTTGCACAAATTTGCAGCAATTAAACTTCTTAATTGTTGGCACAGAATACCTATAAGCTCTCAAAAGAGTCCACCGAAACTTCCCTGGATTCCGAGCGACGATCACCCATTAGCCAAGCCAAACGACAGTACCACAAGTAGGGCAGACAGCAGCTCCACAGTCCAAACGAGCAGTTGTAGTTGATGGTATCCAGAACACCAAGGCACCAAGCTCCAAATCCAAACAAATGTAGCAGGATGGTATCCAATCGACACCAGCCTCAAACAAACGAGGTACTAATCACACGACCGCGCACAAAAACCAAGCCACAAAGACAGCAAACAAACGAGAAAATAATCTTAAGAAAACCGAGGTCCCTGTTTGGGTGCCAATGAAAAATCGCTAGCTTTTTAGCGATTGCAACAAACAATATTTAACTACAAGTAGTTATTTGTTGGAAAGGGTGTAAAGAGTAATACACCGATGCGTAGTGTTTCGGTCGAACGTTTATTAAGAACTGAATACAAAAGAGTAATAAGGAAGAAGCATCGCCTAATGCTTGATACAATGCTGCCAGATTATATGAATGCTTATTTCTAATGTTAACAGCTGTTACATTTCCAATACTTCTTCTTAAGCTACATATAAACAATGCTAACGAAGTTCAAATCATTCCAAGTAATTTTACAATTTTACAAATTTTACTTAAACATTTCGTCAGCACATCGGCAACATTATCGTTTGTCGATACATACTCTAATACAATATCATTGGACTCTACTTTTTCTCGTATAAAATGATATTTTGTGTCTATGTGTTTCGTGCGCTTATGATGCACAGGATTCTGCGCAATGTGTTGCGCACTCATGTTGTCGCCACGGATGGTCATCGGGTCCATTTGTGTTGACCACCCAATCTCGTTCAGAAGTCTTCTCAGGTAGATAGCTTCTTTGGCAGCCGTAGATAGCGCGATGTACTCTGCCTCTGTACTGCTTAACGCCACAACGCTCTGCTTTGTTGATGACCCAGAGAACGCACTTCCAGCCATGAAAAATGCGTACCCGATGTAGGATTTTCTGTCCTTCTCGTTGGCCCAATCAGCGTCAACAAAACCTTTGACTGATTCACCAGATGTGCGATATACGATACTTAGATTCATCGTACCCGCAAGATACCTCAGAATGTGTTTCGCTGCATTCTCGTGTTCTTCATGTGGATCTGCATTTCTCTGCGACAATTTGCTCAAAGCGTGGAAAATGTCTGGCCGACTCAGGACTGCTAAATACATAAGGGAGCCAATTAGTGACTGAAACCTTTTTATATTCACCTGGACACAATTGTCATTTTCGCATCCAACTTGGTACCCTGGGTCCAGCGGCGTGCAGTAGGCCTTGAATGTACGTTTTCTGGCACATCTTGATAGATCCTCTTTCACCATCTCGCTCTATTTCCATACCAAGAAAATAGTTAATGGGGCCGCCATCGTGCATCTTGAACTTTGATTCAATCTTCTTCTTAATCTCAGCTATGTCATTTTTGCTTGGACATACAATGATTAAGTCATCGACGTATACTGCTATGTAGCTGAATTATTGCAGCTCTTGCTTAACGTATAAGCAAGCCTCGTTCTTGCATCTCTTGAAGCCCATGTTCTTCAATACGTCATCAAGTGTGTTGTTCCACACTCTACCAGATTGTTTCAGCCCGTAGATTGCCTTTTGTAGCTTGATAACTTTGTTCGGATGATCCTTGTCGGCGAAGTTCGGCGGCTGCTTCATGTATACAACCTCATGAAGCTTACTGTTCAGGTATGCGTTTGCAATGTCGACTTGGTGCACATACAACTGTTTCTCTACAGCAATCGCCAACAGCATGCGAATCGTCTCGTTCCGGATAACAGGTGAAAATGTTTCCCAGTAATCTACGCCAAATTGTTGCCCACATCCTTGAGCAACCAATCGTGATTTGAAGCCTTCAATATCACCGTTTTTGCCTCTCTTGATCCGAAACACCCATTTCGAACCGATAGCTTTTAGCCCTGGAGGTAGTTCGCATAACGTCCATGTACCGTTTGCCTTTAGAGCGTCGTATTCATTTTGCATAGACTTTTTCCAATTATGCGCATGTTGGCCATGTAATGCGTCTGCAACTGATTGTGGTGTCTCAATGTCATCCATATAGCTCAGACTATTGACCACCTGGTACTGCTTTTTCGGCCTGCCTGGTTGCCCCGTGTGTATTAGTTTAGGCCTTCCTGGACCACGTCTAGGTGCAGTATCATCTGGAGGCGGCTCCACTGTGCCACTCTCGTCATCGCTGCTTGTTTGCTCTT
Organism: Scaptodrosophila lebanonensis; assembly: GCF_003285725.1. Classification (NCBI taxonomy): domain Eukaryota; kingdom Metazoa; phylum Arthropoda; class Insecta; order Diptera; family Drosophilidae; genus Scaptodrosophila; species Scaptodrosophila lebanonensis. The sequence continues at coordinate 316,626 of NW_022060605.1, read as the reverse complement.
GCTCGCTGGCGCTGACAAACTCCTCCTCCTCTTCGCCGGAGTCACTGTTCCCATCTTGTACAGCTTCTTCTGGTTCATTCTGCTCGTGTTCTGGAGTAGTAGTGCTTGACTCAAGGCGAATAATGTTTGTCATATAGTCATTATTTTGTTCAGAAGGATCGCAATTTTTAATAGTTTTGGTACAAAACTCACCTTCTACAAATTTGACATCTCGCCGTGTAATTATTGTTCGATTTTCTCTGTCGTACAGCCGGTATGCTTTTGATACAAAGGAATAGCCCACAAAAATGTATTCCTTGCCCTTTGCCTGAAACTTGCTTTTTTCCAGTGCAAACGCGCGAGATCCAAACACTCGCATGTGCTTAACTGACGGCTTGCGGCCTTTCCATGCCTCGAATGGTGTGCCTCCTGCTAGTGCTTTAGTGGGACATCTGTTGCGCAAGTAGACTGCAGTGTTTACTGCCTCTGCCCACATTAACTCTTCTAGCCCTGCGTGAATTAAAAGACTTTTTGCCATTTCCACAATTGTACGATTGGCGCGTTCTGCTACACCGTTTTGCTGCGTGGTGTAGGGAACCGTCAACTGCCTCTTTATTCCTTATTTTTCAAAATGAGTTGTGAACTCCTTATTCACATACTCTGTGCCGTTGTCGCTTCGTAGCGATTTAATTTTCTTGCCCGTTTGACATCCAACGTAACTTTGGAACGTTTTAAATTTCTCGAACACTTCATTCTTTCTTTGCATAAGATACACATATATTTTGCGCGAGTAATCATCAATGAATGTCACAAAGTATCTATTTCCAGCTATAGACCTTACATTCATGGGCCCACATACATCTGTATGCACCAACTCGAGCGCTCCTTTCGTGACACGATCCGCTTTTTGTGGAAACGGCAACGCGCACAATTTTGCCTGATTGCAGGTGTCACATTTAATTTCACCACGCATGTTTTCGATGCGCATACCATGTACCAATTGCTTCTCATTAAGCAATTTCAAATCATGAAAATTAAGATGGCCAAATCTATTGTGCCAATTTACTGCAGGCGACGAATTGTTCAACATATGAAAAGCACTTTTTTCTGCGTTTTATTTGTATATACATATATAAATTGTTCTCTTGTGTTGCTCTCAACACAACTTTGCCTTGTTTATTTTATACTAGCGCCTCGTTTCCAATAAACGTAGTGGCAATGCCATATTTTGTTGCTGCGCTTACCGAGTAAAAATTCATGTGCAACTCCGGAACGTATAAAACGTTTTGCAACTTTAAATTTAAATTTTGGTATTTAATTTCTACCATACCGATACCTGGTGACTCTACGTATTTGTTTGCTGCCAGCGTGACTGAGACCTTCTTCTCGTCAAATGTTAGGAACATGTTGCGATCACAACACATGTGAGATGTTGCGCCGCTGTCGATACACCAAATGTTGACGCGCTTTTTGTCAACATAACTGTGGATTATACAGCTTGCTTGATCCATTTTTGCAGTTTCCTCTGTGCACTTCTTCCTGTTTCGGCATTCGCTCGCTCGATGCCCTGGCTTCTCGCAAATAAAACATTTGCCCTTGAAATGTTGCTTAACGCTTGTTCTCGCGCTTTTCTTTGTACCGTTGCTTTCGCCATTTTTGTCAGCTTGTGTTTGTCTGTGTGTGTATACCGCTTGTGACGCCGCATTGCTGTCTCGTTCTGCCCGTTCTTTCTTACGCATGCCTTCCTCCACCAATTTAACCTTGATGACTTCAAATGTTGGCAGCTCATCGCGAGTTTCGATCGCGACTACAAAATTTTCCCATGTATCTGGCAAACTGCTCAACAACATTATGACCTTCAACTCATCGTTTATCTTAATGTCCAGTTCTGCCAACTTTTCAATTGTCTCTACAAATGAATTTACATAGATGCCTACATTGTCATCATACTGCATATTGAAACGTAATAGTTTCTGGTACAGTTGGACTTTCTTTATGGGCCCCACTGGCATGTGCAGTTCCTTTAGCGTTTTCCATGCTGCTTTGGGCGTTGTGCACGACCTCATGTGCATCAACTGGGATGGCTTTACGTTTAAAACCATGTACGCCAGTGCCTTTTGGTCGACTGTATCCCACTTTTCGACTTCCGATTCATTCTGTGAATCTTTCACGTATTTTCCACACACTACTTTCCATAAATCTGCTGTTACTAACAGACTTTTCATGGCCATGTGCCATACCTCGTAGTTGTCGTCACCAAGTTTTTCGATTTGCTGCGACATGTTCATTTTGCTAATTTGCCCTTGTTAATTCACGCTCGATATTAACTATTTGCACTATTTAACAAAACACAGAGTTTCTTTAAAACGTAATTTCCTTTAACTAACCGACACGTACTCCTGGGCCCATAACCTGTTGGAAAGGGTGTAAAGAGTAATACACCGGTGCGTAGTGTTTCGGTCGAACGTTTATTAAGAACTGAATACAAAAGAGTAATAAGGAAGAAGCATCGCCTGATGCTTGATACAATGCTGCCAGATTATATGAATGCTTATTTCTAATGTTAACAGCTGTTACATTTCCAATATTATTAATTGAAGACACGCGGAAATCTTTCGATTATTAATATGGCTTTAATGGCTTGGAGAATGTACAGACGATGTTAAACGTGCGAGTATTACTGAGCAAGAGATTTTGCCTGCTGCCGCTACAAGTCAGCGGACCAGCACAAGAAAAACGTACAAAGAGAGCGCTACAGAGAGCGCAGTAAAAGGCGCAATAGAGAGCGCAAAGGAAAGGCTTAGAAGCTAAGTAGGGTGCTCCAACACTTATAATTATCAGCACATTTTACTTAGCCCAGCAAAGACGGGCAAGACCGGCTAGGGATGCTATAAAGAGAAAGTAATTATTCTTTAAAATAATTTAGGAATGGCAGAAAGATTAGTAATGAAGCTTCTACAAATTGTACAAGTATATAAGATAAAGTACAAGAATACGTAATTATTGGAGCAAATATAGAATTTGAAGACATAATGCGGAAGGGGTAAGAATTACCATAAAAAGACTCAAAGTATTACGTCGACTGGAAAAAATACAAATTATTCGGCACTTACAGAATCAATACAAGAATTATTATTAGCAAGGAAAAATGACTATGGCAAAGTCGAAGATTTCCGCTTAAAATTTACGAAGTTATAGAATTTTTTAGAGTCATGTAACACAAAGAAGAAAATTAGATTTTGAAATACAATATTTAAAGAAGTCAACACCTAAGCCTGACTGCTTGAACTTTTTGAAACATCTGGATTTTATGTTTTTTAGGTTAGAAAGTCTACGCGTAAACCATGGAGGCTTAAGAGAAGAAAATGATGCGACGCTATTGGGAATACAGACATCAAAGATGGTGTCATAAAAAAATTTTGATGCAACATCTATATCAACAGAGCTATACACGAAATACCACTTAGTATTTGAAATCAAACGGTTAAAATTTCTAATTTTTTGAACAATTTTTAGTAGGCGGTATAGAAAAACTAAATGGCAGGGACACCGGAATTGGAATAGTGAGTTTTTATAGCCTGTACCCAAAGGTTTACTAGTTTTGTGCGCATGTATGTAACACAGATGGGGGAATAACCAAACTTGGTATCGAGGTTCCCCTAAGTCCTAGGCGGGTCAAGTTTATTTTTTTATTTTGAGACACCTCCCACTCCCCCGCAGTTCGTGTTCTTGTTTATAAATTCCGTAATCCTTGGGATTTTGAAATCACTTTTGGTAGTTACATCCAGTTTGTACTAATGTGTCCGTGTTTCATCATGATAGGTCAATTGTGAGGAAAGTTATAGCCATAAATAAAATCGCTGCTCATGCGCTGCCTGCAGCTTTTTGTGGAGAGTACAGGCTATTTTACTGTCGGGCTTGCTCGACTGTGGCGTTCTCTCTTGTTCCTATTTGAACTCGTGAACTATCACATGCGGTGGCCAAAATTTTGGTTCACAAATAGTTTTAAAAGCTTCAAACGGAACACTAGTCTTAAAAGAAGCAATTTCTCGGCAAAATTAAATTTCGAGATGGAAACTGTTGAATTTAATCGTTATTTTGAATAAGCTAAATATATAAACCATATGGCAACACCTATATTATTGTACGCTACGCACCTGAATGCTATCTTTAGTTTTCATTAAACCGGCTTTGAGTACACACTCTGAATTACTGCGTTGTTCACTCCAACAATTGGTTATGGGCCCAGGAACAAAAGTTCGGTTTAGACAAAATGAGTATGTCAATACAAATTGGAAAATGCGTAGTATGCTCATTACATCAGGTTTCTGGAAAGTTGTGTCTGGCCAATATATAATATTAAAACAGAAAGTAATCCCGCTGAAGCAGCAAAATGGGATGTAATTAATCAGAAGGCGGTGGCATGTTTAATTTTAAATGTGAAACCAACACAGTTGATGCACATAAAGTTGTGCACATCATAAAAGATGGCCAAAGCTTCGTAGTATTCATTTGCCAGTTGGACCGATTAAAAAAGTACAGTTATATTAAAAGTTGTTGCGTTTAAATATGCAAGAAGAGCATATTGTGGTTCAATATGTAAACTTATTTAACAAAATGGTGGAAAAACTAGCTCAACTGGATATAAAAATAAACGATGAGCTAAAAACTATAATGTTATTATCCAGTTTACCGACTTCGTGGTAAAATTTTGTGGTTGCAATCGAAACGCGCGACACGCTGCCGCCGTTCGAAATAGTAAAAGTGAAGCTTCTAGAAGAAGGAGCGCGAAAACAAGAGAGGGACGAACGCGACAGTTCAGTCCAAGCTGTGTATGCACACGCACGTGTACAAAAACGGTACTACATAATAAGAATGCAGAAACAGGCGTTAGAAGAAATGACGAAAAGAAGCGTTTCAAGGGCAAATGTTTCATTTGTAACAGAATTGGTCATCGTGCGAATGAATGTCGTCATAAAGAACAGCTGTTGGAGCCGTTTTAACAGATCGAGTGATATGCGCATAAAACCGTCGGTTGCACCAGTGCACAATCCGGTAAACCTAAAATCATTCGTACAGGTCAACCCGGCAGGCCTTAGAAGCAATACCACAGTCTAAAGTTCTTGGAGGATTTCGAGGCGCCGCAGTACGTAGAAGATGCATTGAAGAGCGCGCATGTTCACGACTAGCAGGATTCAATGCAAGCAGAATATGATGCCCTATTGGCAAATGACACATGGTCATTGCACGATCTACCCCCAGGTCAGAAAGCAATTGGATCTAAATGGGTGTTAATTACTCCGAAACATATTCGCCAGTAATTCAAAGAGAGTCGATGAGAACATGCTGCTGAATAGCTCTGGACATTCGACGCAGTTGGCTGTATCGTACTGGAGGGGAATGGGGAAAAGCAGCAGAAAGTTCCGATGGATGAGGGGGCCCACGGAGTAGGTGAGTTTGGAGGAGCCCCTTTCACGTAGTGCAGCTGTACTGGCTCGAGCAAGCATTGAGCTGGTGCCCTCGGGCGAAACAATTCATACAAAGCTTCTGCTTTTTAATCACCTTACAGCGCGCATTGACCGACATTTTGAGGAAGCGCGGACACAGGCGCACTGGGTGGTTTTCCTTAGAGCAAAGGTTACAGGTCTGCGGATTGGCGCGGACCTTCTTCTCGAAAGAGTTGACCCTTCTCGCAGCCGGCTCCTTTTGAGCTGGCGACCGCGGGCGCTCAGATTCGCATCGTTTATCGCTTCCAGCGTGCGATAGCGATCCGAGAGAAAACGACTCATGTCACTCCAGGGTGGAATTTCCGACTTATCCTTGACAGATTGTTCCCACAAAGAAAGTGTAGCTGGAGTAAGCTTGGTAGCGCAGAAAAACAGCAAAAGGCAATTCCAGCTCTCGGTGGTTATCTTGGCGTTCTCGATAGCCGTTAGGCACTCTTGGATGGTGCTCTGGAGGTCTTATATGGCAATGCCACACTCCGAAGAAATAGACTGGAGGGTGGCGAGGATCTTCAACCGACTGTTTACCAATAATCGCTTATTATCGAACCGTTCAGTTAGGTGCTTCCAAGCGGAGGCGAAACCGTCGTTGGTTAGTGGGGATTTAGACACAACGTCGTTTGCTTCGCCGATGGTTTTGGAGCGGAGGTGAAACAGTTTTTTCAACCTCCGTGTGCCGCGGATTTCGGAGGTACAATGCCGTGAAGAGGTCGCTAAACATGGGCCACTTCTGGTAGTCGCCAGTGAACAGAAATAAAAACTGCCACAAAGAACTTCCGCACTTGATCTCAAATCAGTAGAGATAAATAATGAAAATCACTGAAACAAACAGCAGCAAAATTTTGTTTCAGCTGGAAGTGCTGAAAACTTTCGGGAAAAAAGTGATGTACGGAAAGAATAAATGTCGCCACCAATAACTCTCGACGTAGTTTTATAAAGTCGGCTGTAGGCGTGGAAATGGTAACCGATTGTATTCCTGGCTACTATTATGAGAAATGGCACAAAAAACGCAGCTGCCAAATATTCGAGCAGATAAACTTATTAATCCAACTGGAGTCGCTAAAATATTGCGACGAGAAAAAACCAAACCAAAACCAATAAATAAATTTATATTTAACTTTATTTAAATAATGCTGCTACAAAATAACTGCCGCCAGTAATAATTGGTTGTACAATAATTGTTGGTATTGACAAAAATTAAGTACTCGTGACCGTGACTAATATTTGGTCACACTGGTCTCAATGACAATGAGTTCCGATAACCGGGTTTCAAGCAAGTGCGCATCACTTGTTGTGCCAACAGAAGTTTTAACAAACTGCTGGGAGTCGTGGACCGACCAGGTATAAATTTTAGGAATATGTGTTAGCACATAAATGTGTCAGTGTAAATATAAGCATATGTATGTGAATATATTTATTGTGGATGCAAAGTATATATGAACGTATGCAGACGTATGCTTATCGTGGATTCGGGTTTATATATAAGCATATGTGGACGTATGTTTATTTCGTAATCAAAATATGAAGAATAGCTGTTGGAGCCGTTTCAACGGATCGAGTGATATGCACATAAAACCGTCGGTTTCACCAGTTGCACCACAATCCAATAAAGGTCCAGTCCCGTCAAGTAGACAAAGTTAAATAGGGTAGGTTAGGTAGGTTTTATTTCCTGATAAATATACAAGTATGAAGCTTTTTTCCTTAAAATTCACAATGAACTCACGCTTCTTTTCTCTCTCACCTAAGAAGCCACATTTCTATCTTATCAGTGTTACAAATCGGTGTTAGTAAACGCGAATCTAGCAGTTATCGCAATTCGTTAAATATTCGTTATTTTTAAACTTGTGCATTTTCTGCGCTACAACAAATACAAGGATCACTGAACGGAAAAATACATGGTCTATTGACAGTGGGGCAACCTAGCACATGTGCTGTAACAAACAGTTTTTTAAATCGTTTGTCGATAAAAAAAACATCCATTATTTTAGCAGCTGATAAATTTGTGATCTCATACATCGAATTAAGGAATGTAATGTACGTGCCGTCATTGCATATGAACTTTTTATAAGTGATCAAACCTGCACAATATGGTAATATCATTAATTTAAATAAAAAAGTTGCATTTGTTAAAAACAAGCAAGGTCAAGTAATGTTGCGCGCAGTGCAAGAAGATAATTTGTATCTATCTGTATCTATTACGTCATTGTACAGCTTTGTGTTAGGCTTTCTTATCTTTTAAATTTAGTTTAATTTGTTAAATTTTAAGTTTTATAATATTGTAACGACGCGCGGCTGCCTGCTGTGCAACGCGTCGTCACGTTGAGTAGTTTAAGTAGTAATAAGTATTTGTAAGTAGTTGTAAGCCATGAAGGCAAAGTAGTTTTAAGTTCTTTGAATATTGAGTAGAATGAGTTCTTTTTGGTGGCTTTGGAGGTCGAACGCGCACTGAAGCGCAGCTTATAAATTGTACTTTAATAAAAAACACGCGAAACAGATTTCGGCATACCGCCCTCTTTTATTCAGCGGACGCCTCGGCACTTTGGGGTGCCTAATATTTATTAAATTTAACAAACTCTGGCCGCGGCAGAGTAAGAACCTTACAATATAATCGACAGTATTATTGTTGATATTATGAATAAATAAATAAATTAATAAATAAATAAATAAAATGAACATTGAAAGAAGTGCGGTTCATTTATTAAACGACTCCAGCAAAGGCCTACCGTTTATCCGATCGTGAGAAACTTTCTCTCGTTCAATAATAGGACGACGTGATATTAGATTTGTAGAGGTTGAGTTTGATAACAAAACATCACAAAAAATGCAGCATTTCTAAACACAATAATAATTTTGCGACAAACATAATTCATCTTGAATCAAATATTGAACTTTCACAGCAGCAACCAGTTGCATATATCGCTGTAGAACCAGTTGGCAGCCACAACAGAAAAAGATGTAGAGGAGGAGGATGAAGAGGGGGAGGTTGAAGTGGAGGAGGAGTTTGTCAGTGCAAGCGATGCGAAGCAAAGTCTCACTGAGGAGGAAAATCAACCAGAAATAATGGCAACACAGCAAGATTGCAAATTAATTCAACGTGGGCCCGGTAGACCTAAAATCATTCGTACAGGTCAACCCGGCAGACCTAAGAAACAATATCACAGTCTGAACTTCTTGGAGGATTTCGAGGCGCCGCAGTGCGTAGAAGATGCAAGCAGAATATGTTGCCCTATTGGCAAATGACACATGGTCATTGCACGATCCCAGGGCAGAAAGCAATTGTATCTAAATGGGTCTTCAGAGTCAAAGAGGGTAAAGAAGGAAACATTCAAGGGTTTAAGTCTAGACTCGTCGCCCAAGGTTTTCGCCCGTAATTCGCTACGATACCATCAGAATTCTTTTCGCCATAGCTGCAGAAAAAGAGTTGTGTATGCATCAGGTTGATATTTCGAACGCATACTTAAATGCCTTACTTCAAGAGGAGGTATATATGAGGCAACCACCAAACTTCATCAACAAGCAGCACCCAAACAAACTTTTAAAGCTTCATAAAGCGATATATGGGCTTAAACCATCCGGGCGTGTCTGGAACGACACATTGAACGAAGTATTGAAGGATATCGGCTTCAAACGGTGCAAGAATGAGGCGTGCGTGTACGTTAAGCAGCAGCAGCAGCAACAAATCAGCTATATCGCAGTGTATGTTGATGATCTAATCATCATACAAGTATGTCCCAATGAGAACGAGATTAACGCAGTCAAAAAGAAGATGTCATCAAAATCCAACATACAAGATGGTGGAGCATTACATTATTTCCTAGGCAAGAAAATACAACGAGACGGGTCACGAGGTTCCATTTCACTAAGCCAGCGAAAGTATGTCAGAAGACTATTGGATGAGTATGGTAAATATAACATAATATCAATCATTAATCGGTTCGATTATGTATTTAGCAGTCTTGAGTCGACCCGACATTTTGCATGCAGTAAGCAGCGTTTTCCTGGACTTCAGCAAAACCGTGCGTACACATTTCTTTATCTGCAAAAGAAGCTGTTTATCTCCGCCGGTTACATTTCGAGATTGGGTATTTATCGAATAGACCCTTAACTATACATGGCGACAACATTAGTGCACAGCAGATTGCTCGAAATCCAGTACATTATAAACGCACTAAAGATATAGATATTAAGTACCATTTCATAAGAGAAAAAGTTGAATGTAATGAAATAATTCTTGAATATGTATCCACTGATAAAAATGTTGCAGATGTTTTAACAAAAGGATTGTGTAAACAAAAGCACCAATGTTTTGCAAAGTTACTTGGGTTGAATTAAAATTTGTAAAACAATACGTATGTAGCTAAAGAGGTGTTGAAATTAATCGTTATTTTGAATGAGCTAAATATGTAAACCATCTGGCAACACCTATTAGTTTTCATTAAACCATCTTTGAGTACACACTCTGAATTACTGCGTTGTTCACTCCAACAGAAACGCTAGCAGTAGATTTGCTAGCGATGTAAGCAGGGATAGACTCACAGCTAGTATCAGTAGACAGCATTGAAACAAATACTTGTTTCCGAGGCGCTACAACTGTAAGGAAAGGAGGGCATGTAGGTGAGGTAAAAACAGTATAGACCATTACACCAGAGAGCAGTTAGAATTAATTCTTACGAACGCGAGAAACAGGCTCAGATGGTTTATAAGACGTCGCTACTGCTTCACTGCGTGTGGGTGGGACAATAAATCTTTTAATGGTTGACGCTGTTCAATTATAGAACTAATTAAAAGAAAATCGAATTTTGAATAACCCCAAAAAAGAAAAGTAATACTATCTTCAAAAGCCCATAATTCACACAAATCAAACAAATTTAAAAAACCAACAAGATCAATATACACATATATTTTTATAAAATTTATTATTTCATTTAAACTTTTGCATTTCTATAAATATTGATATTTTTGCATTTATACATATATCTTCCCCGCCACTTGAATACGACACCTTATATACCCGCTTTGCAATTGCTTAGCGGATTGGTAAACTAACGGTATTTTTGTACGGTATATTTTTGCTATTCTATTCTTCTCTGTGACAAATTGCAAGTTCTGGAAAAGAGCCGTTATTTATTTTTTTCAACTTTCTGCTAGAATTTACTGGAAACTCTATAAAATTTTCCCCAATCCAAAGCGGAACAGCTTAGGCTGATGGATGCGTGGCTGAGGGGGTGCTCAGTCTCTACTATGCGAACTCGGGATACCTGCCGACCTCCAGTTTAAATCAGGCTTCCCGTGGTACTCGGGCTATGCCACGGGTGACCCAACCCTTCCCGACTACTCGTGGGACCAACATGAAACCAGAAATTAAAAGACAAAATAAACTAACAAAACAAAACAATGAGACCGGAACTCGCCATAAGCCGGACGGGACCTCAAATCCCTCTAACCAGATGGTCATAGATTTGACTGTCGCCAGGATGGGAACTCCTAGCAGCTCCCATCCCATTGCTGCCAGTGCAGTTGGAGACAATCCGACAAGCCAATCGGTTGTCTCAGAATCTGGGGAGCATCAGACCCCCTCCACTTCGAAGGCGAAGCAGCTAAGCCAAGCTGCCAGCAGTAGATTTGGAGGAGGCTGGTAACTCCGCAGAGCCAGAAACTTCGAACAGAACAGAAAACGACCTCCGCAGCCTCTGCATCGAACCTTCGCAGAAGTGGCAAAGGATAAGATCCTCATTGGTGTCCTTGACAAGGGCAGCAAAGATGGTCTTATCCCGAGACACCGATGGGCAGGAGTCGAAAACGAGCTGCAAGGTCGGTTTCTGACGGACCTGGCAACGAGTGGAGGACCATCACCGATATGCGACGATGCAGGATGGCATCAAGGCAGGGTCAAGGCCATCGCTTGTCATGACAAGCGGTCGGCCGAAGCCTATAAGAAATCTATTGCAGCACTCGGAGAAGTGTATCTAGGTGCAAAATTGGTTGCGGTGAACTGGTGCGACATACCCAGTAGACCACGTGCCAGGGTCAGGGTATCGGCCAAACCAGAAAAGTCAGAAGAGATCCTGAAGGTGTTTCAGATCTGCAACCCTAGCATGAAAACGGACGACTGGGGCGTGGTCAAGGTAGAGGAGGCGGAAGGGACCACGCGCCAGATCGTACTCGTTATCAATAAGGAATCGGTGGGCGAGCTGGCAAGATGTGGAAATCTGGCCAGGTATGGCTACAAATCGGTAGCCATAAGTGTCTACCGAGGAGATACAGCGAGTGGCAAGTCCACCACACAAAGCGCGGAACCAGCAGACGCAGAACCGGTCGTTTCAGGCAGTCCTGTAACAGAGGTCGCGTCGGATGATGAGGATATCCTTGAAGGATATTCCTCCGAAACCTCCGAACTGGCGAAAGGGTTCGCTACTTTAGGCCACGAGGATGAGGACTTCATCCTAGACGACGACGAGGCCGATAGGACAGTGGTGGAGATGGAGGTAGATGCCCTTGAGGTTTCTACAGATTAATCTCCACCACTGCAAAGTCTGAGCAAAGACGACATCGACGTAGTCCTCATTCAGGAACCTTGGGTCCGTAGGGGCAAGGTTTCTGGATTGGGGACGAAGGAGTATAAGCTGATTACAGCGAAAAGCTCAGGCAAGACCAGAACCTGTATTTTAATCAAGAAAAACATAAACATTTTCCTGCTATCTAATTTTAGTAATGAAGATAACACAGCGGCAGGCATTGAGGCTTAGCCAAAGCCTCTAAGAATATGTTCAGTCTGCATGGCTTACGAGGAAGCTAACCCTCCTCCTCTGTTGACAAGACAGGTAATAGAGGACAGCAGGCAGAACAACATAGATCTGCTCATAGGATGCGATGCCAACGCTCATCACACTTAGTGGGGTAGCACTGATACCAATGTACGGGGTGAGTCCATTTTTAACAACATCCTGTCTACTAACATACTTTTATGTAATGATGGATCAGATCCAACTTTCGTGGTAAGGAACCGAAGCCAGCTTCTTGACCTCACTTTGGCGTCAGACGCACTTTACAATCGTATTTCCAAATGGAGAGTCCTATTAGAGCACTCCTTCTCAGATCACAGATACATTCAATTCGAAGTATCTCTAAAGAATGAAAGACCAATCGCGACTAGAAATCCTAGACGCACAAATTGGTCTTTGTACTCTAATCACCTAAGTAATATACTTCTAAACTATCCTCCCGAAGGCCCAGACACAGTTGAATTCACCTCGACGCTAATAAAACAATTCACCACAGCGTGCGATATCGCGCTGCAGAAATCATGCCCCACTGGGAAACCAAGAGGCAAACTCAAGCCTCCCTGGTGGACTCCACAGGTCAGTGAGGTAAGAAAAAAAGCTAGGAAACTCTTCAATGCAGCCAGATCCCAAGGGGGAGAGCAACACTGGTATGCATACAAACAAAGCCTGTCAGAGTACAAGAATATACTCAGACAGGCCAAACGATCTTCATGGCAGAACTTCTGCTCAGATATTGAGAACACCTCCGATGCCGAAGGTTAAGGAAGGTCCTCTCAAAAACTTCCTCAACGCTAGGTTACCTACAGAAGCCAGACAAGACTTCGATGACCTCGAGTCAAGAGTCTTTAGAGCTGCTTCTAGGCACCCATTTTCCCAGCTCTACAAGCATCAAGCCAACCAGCCGTTCAGCAAGCGCAGGTCCATCTCAAACGCCACCCTATCTTCTATCTGAAAATAATATTATTAAAAGCTTCAAGCCCTATAAGTCTGCAGGGCCGGATAATATCATTCCTGGCTGGCAGATATTTTTCACAAGATCTTCCTGACAAGGAATATCCCAGAAGTTTGGCTTAGATCAAGAGTGGTCTTCATACCCAAAGTAGGTAAAGCTACACTACCCCGAAAGATTTCAGACCGATAAGTCTCTCATCTTTTCTATTAAAGACATTCGAGAGATTAATGGGTCTATATTTAAGAAGCAAGATCCCCCTCTCAGAGCTTTCAAGCTCTCAACACGCATACTGCAAAGGCAGATCTACAGAAACGGCACTCCATGCTGTCACTTCGGGCATCGAAAAGGCTCTCAAAATCAAACAATACACACTAATCCTAGACATAGAAGGTGCTTTCATCAATATGTCTCCAAGCACCATCACAAGCTCACTCACAGACCTGGGGATGGACAACTCCATTGTGGAACTGGTAAGACAGCTTCTTACTAGGCGGTCCATCAAGGCTACACTGGGGCTGTCCACGGTATCCAGATATGTGAGTGGCGGAACGCCTCAGGGCGGTGTACTCTCACCCTTCTTATGGAACGTGGCGGTCAACTCACTCCTACGACCCTTAGAAGGGATAGGGGGATGCCGCGCGATAGCCTACGCAGATGACGTGACCATTTCCTTCTCGGGTAAATTCCCTCAAACTTTGTGCGAAGGCATGACTGATGCATTAAGCACACTTTCAACTTGGGCAACGTCAAGTGGCCTAAGTGTAAACCCCAGCAAAACAGAGCTGGTATTATTGACGAGGAAATACAAAATCACACCTCTTCGTCCCCCATTACTAAATGGGGTACCATTATTCTTCAGAAGCTCAGCCAAATATCTAGGCTTGATACTAGATAGGAAGCTGGACTGGAACTTGAACATTGAAGACAGAGTGAGGAAAGCCACAATCGCACTCTATACCTGCAGAAAATCCATTGGACTGAAATGGGGCATGGCCCCCTACGTTGTCCACTGGCTATATACTGCAATAATCAGACCCATACTTTTATATGGTGTCTCCATATGGTGGCCATCACTTACGAAAAACTCATCTCTTCAGAGACTTCACAAAGTTCAGCGACAGGCTGAACTAACGATCTCGGGCGCATTACGCACTACTCCAAACGATGCACTAGATGCAATTCTGAGAATACTCCCAATACATCCCATGGGGAAGATTAACGCCACGCTGGCGGCTCTTCGCATGAGAGAAACCAACCAGTGGTCAGAAGAATGCTTTGGCCATGCCAAAATTCTGAGAGGAAATAACACTATCCCCTCAGTCACTGACCACTGCATCCCAGAGGAGTATCCACATACTCCTTTCCACACCATCATTCCCTCTAGGGAAGATTGGAACTTCGGCCCGCCAGGCCCAACCAATTCCATCAAAATATATACAGACGGTTCTAAGCTGGATAACCGCGTAGCCGGGGGTGTCTTCTGCGAAGAACTCGGCATCAGAAAAGCCTTTAGGCTACCGGATCACTGCAGTGTGTTCCAGGCGGAAATCATAGCCATTCAAGAAGTATACTGTCAAGCCCAGCCACACATACCAGAGAAATCTGCATTTACTCGGATAGCCAAGCAGCTATAAAATACCTTAATGCCATCACGTCGAACTCGATGTCAGTACAGAACTGCCGCAAATCTCTTCACGAGATGGCAACACAGTTCTCTATATACCTCATTTGGGTCCCAGGCCATAGGGATATCGAGGGAAACTGCATAGCCGACGAGTTGGCAAGGCACGGTACCACCGCCTCCCTCCTTCCAGACAAGGAGATGGCCAGCTGTAAACTGTCAGTTCGAAAGCACTTTGATTCGGTCGCTAATCAAATGTGGACCACCGACACAGACTCCTGTAGAATCACACGCCAAACATGGCCAACCCTCAACAAGAGACGATCTTCTGAACTCTGCAAACTGAGCAGAAGCCAATGCTCAGTTGTAATCAGAGCCATCACAGGGCACTGGCTGGTGGGCACCCATGCCGCCAGACTAGAACTCTGTCACAACGATTTCTGCAGAAGCTGCAGAGACGTGGAAGAGGAGGAAACTGTAACACACCTGTTCTGCGATTGACTGGCTTTGTCAAGGACAAGACAACGATTCCTAGGAGACAGCCTCCTACCAAATCTATCGGCACTAGCAAACAGGAAGCCGATAGACATTTTCAAGTTCATCCAGGCAGCTGGATGGGCGTAATACTCGCGCAGACATGCAGCCAAACACGGGTATTTTGGGAAGTGGACTTGTCCATGCGGTATCACAACGGGCCAATCTCTAGGGCCTAATTGACTCGGGGTGCATACCCTGGCTGCCGCTCCGACCTACCTACTGGAATTTATACTGCATTTTATCGCCACTTGAATAGGACATGCATTTAGTTTGATCATAATCTTTGGCACGTGTGGTCCTGATTTTCGTTCATCGCAGAGGA
Organism: Scaptodrosophila lebanonensis; assembly: GCF_003285725.1. Taxonomy (NCBI): domain Eukaryota; kingdom Metazoa; phylum Arthropoda; class Insecta; order Diptera; family Drosophilidae; genus Scaptodrosophila; species Scaptodrosophila lebanonensis. Next base: position 300,929 of record NW_022060605.1, on the reverse strand, counting down.
AGATCCATAACCGAGGCTGAAAGCATATTGCCAAAACAGTTAAGAAAATTGAGAGGAGCCGAAGCGTTGTTTCCAAACTTTGGAGTAATGAGTCCAAATATGTGCTTACTAATAGAAATTCTCAGGAATCCTTGGCGAAAATCGGGGAAAAATGTGGTGTCAAGGCAAGTCTGACAACAATGCGATGTGTTATTTCGAATGCTGAGCAAATAAAAGGACTAAAAATTAAGTAGAAGCCACCCCTTAACCCGGTTCGAAACATGCAACGTCTCAATTTTTGTCGCATGCATGTGACCTGGACTTCGGAATGGCATCGGGTGGTTTTCTCAGGCGATGAACTTGCTGGACAACAGCGAACGGACCAGGAGGCTGCTCAGGACCCATCCTCTGGACCTCCCCAGGGACTAGCCGGATACTACAACCACATACTAAATGAAATAATAAACTGTGAAGTTTATCTTTATCCAATTTAATGATTGTCCATGATGGACAGTTTTAAATAAAATACGAAAAAAAAAAAATTTGTCTAATTTATACGCATCCCTTCCAAACCGGATGTGTAAAGTTTTAGAGCAGAAATGTAGCTCAACACACTATTAAATAAATATTTTTAAGTTTAAAATACTCCAATTACTTTAAATTCAGGCAATTTTTGTGTATACTTAAAGAAAACTTTTGGTTAATTTACAGCAGCAAAATTAACTTTAACTTGCTGTCGACTCATCTTTCGAAGAGCAGTAGTGGCTGCTCCCTCCCTCCGGTCGACACTGAAGTTTTCAGTGGCGATCGTTTACGGTGGTCTACTTTCCGTGATCTATTCACTGCGGTTTATATTAATAATCAGACGCTCACTCCGACGACTGGAGAAGCAAAGGCCATTATTTCAAAGTCCCCGCTCGCCTATGTTGATTTTGAGGATTTGGAACGTAACTCAATTTAAGATTGTAAGTCATCAGCGCTTATTGGTTGCCATTCTTCGTTTCCAGGATGTAAGAAGTCCGGTCCAGTCAACCAGAGGGAAAGCTGGTTGTCTCTTTTCATTCTGGTACCAAAATCAGCTGGGTTTTCCTTGCACGTAACCCAATGCCACTCATCTGTATTGGAGCCGCCCAATATTTCGTTCACTCGATGAGCAACATATCGATTGTACTTCCTATGATCCGACTTCATCCATGCCAAAACAGTGGTGGAGTCGGACCACATATAAACTCGATGTGGCTGTATGTCGTGGCCTTCCAATATAAATTTCCTCAGTCTGCAGATTGTAGTTCCAGTCTTGGTATAGTGTATGAAAGCAATGGTCCATTTTGATTGAACTCTAATTGGCCAGTAGCCCACCGCTGCATATGCCGCCTTACTTGCATCTGAGAATATGTGCAGCTCAATTGGCAAAACTCAGCACCATAGCAATTTCATTCACGTACCGCAGCCAATTCCTCCATACAGTGCAGTCCTCGTCGATTATTGGCTGATCCCATTCTGTCTTATTACGCCATATTGACTGCAGGAGCAATTTTGCCATTAACGAATATTCGGCAACAATGCCGAATGGGTCAAAGATCGACATGAATACTCGCAAGACTTCTCTTTTTGCCGGAACTCTGCTTAAGGACAACAATACTTTATTAATTTTGTTAAAAGACAGTACAAAGCCAAATTCGTGTATACCAAATTCGTGTATGCCAGTGCATAACTAAGACCTTCTGAATATGCGACGAGTCATGCCTATCAAAACTCAGAACATTGTCCGCTACTCCCTCGCCAAAGGGACGCCTTTGAATTCGCCTGATTCCGCAACTTCTGAGTCAGGTGCGGATCGAAAAATCTCGCAATAAAAAGCCGAATGGCTGCTGATTCGACTAAGTCGGAAAACGAATTTTATTATAATAATGTGCTTAGCCTAGGGGTGGGCGTGTGTCTTTTTTATGCACACAATCGATACCTCAAATTCATTCGATATCTGCTACATTTCAATTACATTTGTGGGTTTCTTATCATTCAGCTATTTACATAAACCACGAAATATCGGTTGAGTAATTGAATTCTGTTTACAATACTACTAATTATAACAAGGTATTTACATAAATATTCTCCCGGCCATGAGGAATTAATGTAACTTTAACTTATATCAGCTTTCGGCGTCAACATACTCCCGGCCTTGGAAGCTCTTTCCAACAATCATCTCGTCAGTCTGATATCGGTAGTGGGCAAAGCTTGTGTATATTCCGCTTAAACAATCCCGCCTTTGTTTTCACCGTGACGACCCGAACAGCTCCGTCAGCGCCAGGATGAACTTCTTGGATTCGACCCAGTACCCATTGTCCTGGGGGAGTATTGTCTTCTCCAATAAGAACCAAGGTCCCGCGTTGTAGATTGTTGCACGTCGATGCCCATTTTCTCCTTTCTTGCAATAAAGTTAAATACTCCAGCGACCAGCGTCGCCAGAATGAGTGATGCACCGCTACGATTCTCTTCCATCGATTCGTTACTGATAATTTCAGAATATCCTCATCGCACGCTTCGGTCATAGCGTTTAACGGACGTCCGATTAAGAAATAACCTGGCGTTAAGGCTTCCAAGTCATTTGGGTCTGAAGACAATGGACAGAGTGGCCGCGAATTCATAACGGCTTCAGCTTGTGCAATGGCCGTGGCGAGTTCCTCATAGTCGAGCGCCGTTCCATTAAAGCACCGCACCAACAGCTGCTTAGCCACCTTCACAGCGCTTTCCCAAAGCCCTCCAAAATGGGGCGAGCGAGGGGGTATAAAATGAAATTGAACCCCGAGGCTGCTGCATTGGTTTTCGATTCGACGTTTGCCAGTTTCGTTCCACATACGATCAGTCAGCTCTTTTACTTCACGAGCTGCGCCAACAAAATTTGTGGCGTTGTCGCAAAATAGCTCTGCGCTGAGTCCACGGCGCGCAAAAAAACGTTTGAGGGCGGCAATAAATGCATTTGTGCTAAGGTCCGACACGAGCTCCAGATGGCAAGCCTTTGTCAGGAAGCATACAAAGACACACATATACATCTTGGTTGAACGTCGTCCTCTCTGGTGGAAATGCATCCAAAACGGGCCGGCGAAATCCAATCCTGCTCGTTGAAACGGATTCACACCCGTTTGTACTCTGCTCGCTGGCAGCGAGCCCATAATCTGGTTTGCCGCTACTGGGCGCTGGCGAAAGCATGCCAAGCAACTCCGCACTGTCTTGCGAGCTAGCTTTCGAGCATTAATGACCCAGTACCTTTGTCGCACAAAAGCGCATAATGCATGCGCTCCGGCATGCATATTAGTTCGATGTGTGTACTCAAATAAAGCGGTTATAACAATATGATTATTCGGCAATAAAATTGGGTGCTTTGTGTCAAATGGTACATTAGCTTGAGACAACCTGCCACCTACCCGAATAATTTCTATCCCGTCAATTACGTCTAGGAACGGATTGAGCGCTTGTATTTTCGCGGATCGAATAAGCTTGCCATCGTGCAATTTTACGATCTCTTCGTGAAAACTCAAACTTTGCAAATTAAATATTATGTAGTTTAATCCACCCTTTACTTCAAAGGCTGTCAGCGGCTTGGATTTAGCTAATTCAATTTTTGATATAACCCGACGCCAGCGACAAATATAGCCAAACACGAGTCAACTTAACAAAATCTCTTGCATATTTACATTTGCTAACGATATCCTCCACAAGCCTTTGGGGACTGGCTACTAATGAATTTAGAATTACGTTGCTCGGGAAGTGAATCAGAGCGATTCCAATGCACCGCGGGCCACTGATCTTCTGGCTGCTGCAAGAATTTAGGACCTTTCCACCACAGCGACGAGTTTCTCAATTCGCTCGTATGCAGACCACGAGACACTATGTCTGCTGGGTTAAGTTTCGATTCTATCTTAAACCATTCATCTATACTAGATAATTCGTGGATTAAAGCGACCCTATTTGCAACAAAGGTGGTCCATCGGCTAGAATGAGAGGCAATCCAATTAAGCACGATGGTAGAGTCTGTGAAATACCTGACGCTAGAAACATATCTAGGAACACACTTCTTAACCTTGGCCATCAGCTGGACCAAAAGTCTGGCGCCCTCAAGTTCTAAACGAGGTAGCGATGTGACACGAACTGGTGCTACCTTGGATTTTGCCGCCACCAAATTGACAGATATGGTTCCTAGGTTGTCTATAACCCGAGCGTATATGGCTGCCCCAAAGGCACGGCAGGACGCATCCGAAAATCCATAAAACTCAACCGTGTCTATTTCCCCTGAATTTGGGATGACAGCTCGAGGCAACGAACATGACTGGGTGGCAAATCCTCGTCCCAACCCTGCTTCAATAGCCATAACTCTTGCATGAAAACTTTACCTAATATAATAATGGGGCTCAAAAACCCAAGCGGGTCAAATAATTGCGCTAGCTCCCATAATACTACGCGCTTAGTGACCACGTCCGAGCACTGCGCACCGTAAGCGAATTGGAACTTGTCACTAGTCGACGCCCAACGTATCCCAAGCGTTTTTGCAGCGTCGGTAACTTTAAGTTCCAACGGCTCGGTGCTCTCATCATGAGAGGCAAATTTGAAATTAGAGCGCCATTTATGAAGTTCAAATCGCCCTAACTTTAACAACTCTGTCACTTGCTGTTTTAACTCTTTTAGCTCATTAATGGAGTCACCTCCGCAGAGCATATCGTCCATGTAAAAGTTGCGCTTCACTGCTTCACTAGCTAAAGGATATTGATGACCAGCCTGCTCAGCTAAATAATATAAGCAGCGAACTGCCAGGAATGGTGCTGAATTTGTACCGTATGTTACAGTTTTCAGCCGCAGTGTCTTTACAGCTTCAGTACGCTCTTGTCGCCACAAAATACACTGATAATTACAGTCACCAGATTCTACTAAGATTTGTCTATACATCTTTGAGATGTCAGCTGTAAGCGCATACTTGTAGAACCGGAAACGAGTGAGTATATCGAATAAGTCCGGCTGCAAGGTAGGGCCTACTAACATGATATCGTTCAATGAGAGCCCATTGCTCGTCTTGCATGAAGCATCAAATACGACTCTTAATTTAGTCGTTGAGCTTTCTGGTCGAATTACTGGGTGGTGAGGCATCACGTATCTAACATTCTGTACCTGTTCAGACCCTACCTCCTCTAAATGATCCAGCATCCGATATTCTTCTATAAATTCTGTGTAACTCCTTTTGAGTTCTGGATTACGAATGAGTTTTCTTTCAAGGTTCAAAAACCTGGTGAGAGCAATACTATAAGACTCTCCTAATTCCTCTTTGGGTACTTTAAAGGGCAGACGTACCACGATGAGACAAACTGCGTTTCGCACGTCTGCTCAGCCTCTGTATACCTGTTTTCTGGCTGTGAAATCTCTTCACACTGCCAAAATCTTTGCACCAACTTGTGCAGTTTTCTTGTATCCTCTTGGTCGGAACTTGGTACTCGACTAACAATTAATGCATTCCTTTCACTTGTTATACATTCACCTACAACAATCCAACCTAAAAGAGATTTTTGAAGTAATGGCTTATTGATGCCCATTTTAATTTGGCCTGCTACGATAAGCTTAAAGAACAAATTAACTCCGAGCAGCATAGATATTTCATTAGCTCAATCGAAGAAGGGATCTGCCAGCTTTACTTTTGATGGCACGAAAAAGCCTTCTGCTGACGCGCTTGTTGCCGGATTGTATCGCGTTATTTCCTGCAATACACTGAACTTGTCTGTAGCTACGAAATTTGTTGCCCTGGACTTGATGGTAGTCTGAACTTCACCTAAAATTCTCGACTTGGCATTTCCTATTCCATTTAGCGAGTATTGAACATCCTTTATATTGAGTTTCAACTGTGATGCCAAACTGGTGGTTATGAAATTCAACTGACTACCTGAATCTAGTACGCATCTGCATTGCGAATATTTACCGTTCGAATTCTGCACAAGAACTACCGCCGTTGCCAAAAAGCTTGTTGTCCGACTTGGCAGTATCGCACTATGCAGTGAGCTAGGATTATCTTGCCTACTGACAGGACAATTGCTTGAACCTTCCACTTCCATTGCTGATCTATGAAGCAACTCATGATGTGGCTTGTTACAAGCCGAACAAGGCTGCGCGCTGCAATCCTTTGTTTGATGACGCTTACTAAAACAGACAAGACATATTCCAAATTTTTTAACTTCGTAATATCTTTGCAACGGTGACAATGACTTAAACTTTGGGCACATCTTCAAGTGATGTGAACTCGAACAACTATAACACAAGTTAGTTGCAGTATTTCCCAATGCAGCAGTTAGACTGGCCCTTTTGCTGTCACCCTTAGCATTTGATTTGGCAATGACTGCCTTTCTGACTTCTCGCCCGGCTAGATTAATTCCTCTATTGCATAAGAATTGTGCTAGCAGCTGCCAAGAAGGTAGCTTGGCGCAATCATATTCGCTCTCCCACTTCTCTAGTGTTTCATCGTCCAACTTGCTACGAACCAAATGGAACACGAGGGCCTCAAGAATTTCCCCTTCATTGCCTAGAGATCGAAGGGCTACAAGTTGCGAATTCACTGCATCTACCAAACTGCCAAGTGACTCTGCATCTGCATTCTTAAGTCGACGAATATTGAATAGCTCACTCACATGCGATTGTACGATAATAGCTTTATTTTCAAAACGATCCCTAAGTAACTGTAAGGCCTTCCTATAGTTGACTGCAGATAATTCCAAGCACTCTATAGTTCTCAATGGGACAGCGCTTAGACATGACTTCAAAGGAATAAACTTTGACAGCTCATCAATGTCATGGTCTGCCTCAATCAAGGTAGTGAATGCGTTGTACCAACTAGTCCACTCTGTATATTTGCCAGAGAATTCTGGCAGCTTCAACATTGGCAATTTACCTACTCGGGAAACTGCAGCACCATTTAGCAATGTTGAATTGGCCGCTGGATCTGTTCCGATTACTGAATGACGCCCCCTTTGTGTCAAGTAGCTTAAAATCTTCGCCTTTATATCACAATACATATCTTCTATAACTTGACGTGTTTCGTATTGGCTGGCATCTTCAATTTTTGTCTCAACTTGGCTCTGGATGTCACATAATTGCGTGAAAATTGATTCAACTAAGCTCAAGCGCGCCTCTAATCTTTATTACGATTAAGAGAAATCATTAAACTTTCGCGCGAAGAATAAAACTCCATTTCTTTCATGTTTCTTTTTGGAGCCATTTTATTTTTATTCAATTACCCCTCAATAATAATATTAATTAATATTAATATTATTATAATCTTAACCAGATTAATAGGAGCCACTAGAAATTTTGACTTTTTTATACAAACAAACAACGAATTAGTCCCACTGTACCAACTGTACAACTCCTATCTACGCCAACAACAACAACAATGTTTGAGAGCAGCAACAGCTTCAGCTATTCTAACTGTTTCTCAAGAAGAACAGCAAGAATTTCGTTGCCTTACTTTTGATGCTCTCAGTACATGTGCACTCAAAATCAATTCAAGGTTAAACGGTAAGTAGTTGCCGCTTGCATTTACGTATACATACATATATATGTATGTATGTACAGCATATGTATATGAATTAACCTCTTCGCGAATTTTTCACAACACGTGTCTCACCAATGTACCACTGTATGCCGCGTAAATATTTCAATTATATTTTACTTACAATATTTGAATAGTCAACACATCAAACTGAGAATATGTATATGCCGTGCAAAAATACTAGGAGCACCATGCAGAAAACTACTCACAGTCGAATGTTAGAGTTGAAGCTGCACTCCAATGTGCACCAGCATCCAATCTCCAGGCTGATATATGTCCAAATATGTTAGAGCTCCAACAATGAGCTCCAATCGGGTTAGAACTTTGTCCAAGAAGTCCCTGCTCGGGCGCCAAATGATTCCGCAACTTCTGAGTCAGGTGCGGATCGAAAAATCTCGCAATAAAAAGCCGAATGGCTGCTGATTCGACTAAGTCGGAAAACGAATTTTATTATAATAATGTGCTTAGCCTAGGGGTGGGCGTGTGTCTTTTTTATGCACACAATCGATACCTCAAATTCATTCGATATCTGCTACATTTCAATTACATTTGTGGGTTTCTTATCATTCAGCTATTTACATAAACCACGAAATATCGGTTGAGTAATTGAATTCTGTTTACAATACTACTAATTATAACAAGGTATTTACATAAATATTCTCCCGGCCATGAGGAATTAATGTAACTTTAACTTATATCAGCTTTCGGCGTCAACATCGCCTTTGAATTTGAAATAAACTTCTTCAGCTCGAATCTATTAGCCAGTCTGTGTACATTGATTACATCTTTGGTAATTCGCAAAGCTTCTTCTTCATTCGCATATGAGTGTACAAAATTAATTGTAATTTCAGTTGATCTCTCTTCGCTTCAATATGTTTGCGCCAAGTAAGCCGTCTATCCAAATGGACACCAAGGTAAGTTATATCGTTTTTTTGTGGAATATTGATGTTGTTCAGCGATAATGGAGGACAGGTTTGTTTGTTTAGGGTAAAGGTGACATGTTTGCACTTTTGCTCGTTTACATGTATTACAGTTTGCTATTACAGTTTTCTATGGCCACGAGCCCGGCGCTTTTTATACTCCGTACATGAAATGTACAAGATTACATTAGGTTTGCGCGACCTGAAAAATGTAACAGGCAGAAAAAGGCGTGGCAGACCCCACAAAGTATATATATTTTTGATCAGGATGACAAGATGAGTCGATTTATGTCTGTCTGTCTATCTGTCCGTCTGTCTGTCCGTATGAACACCTGGATCTCAGAGACTATAAGAGCTAGAGACACAAAATTTTGCACAAAGATGCCTTAAGTTTGTACGGTATCGAGTTTGTTTTATTTTTTAAATTTAATTTTAAACATGCTTACACAGACACGAATAGACACGCATAAACATGCATACACTCACATAGATGCAATTGCTTTGTATAAGTGCAATTATACACCCTTTACGTGAGTTAAAATACCGAGTGACGTAAAATCGATGATATTCTTTTTTTTTTAATTTTCTTAATTTTTTTTATTTTCTATAATTATTCTAAACATATGTACAGAGTACTTCAAAGTAGGGACACACGACTTTAGCTTTTTTACTTGTTTTTGCTTTGAAACTTGGCCCTTAATGACACTTGTAACTTCTCCTGCTTGGAATACGACAGGCGTGGTAGCTTCAAGATAATTGGTTAGTGGGAGCACAAAGCTATTTGTTGCTGGATATAGTTTGAAAAGTTTTTCAAATAGATTTGCCTTCTCTTCGTTGCTGCGAGCCCACTTTCCTCTTTGTGTTCGTAATCGTGATTCACTCTCTGTTGAAGTGGCAACACTCGTCGTAGGCTAGCAACATCTGCTAGCAGAGCGCTGCTGGCGTCAGCATCCTCTCTTCCACACACGTTAGTGAATCCTATACAAATGTAATTAGGTTAAGTTAGTACATGATTGCAAATGAATAGAAGTACAAGTGCACGTACCACTGAAAATTGAGTTGCCGCCATTTTATTTCTTGCTTTTGGGATTTTAGAAATTTATCCCCATCGCCCCACGCCAACATTGCCCTTCGAGCCGGATATTTTGATCTGCACTACCTGAGTCATTCCACGTTCCGTGCAGTCGACGTCCGTTCGCCCCAGCCTACACCTGGCGTTGGATTCCTGAAAGCATAAAACAGCTAAGTAAAAACTTACTTGCGGCTTGATACTCACGCCATTTTTTGGTTTCTTTGTTGGTCTGTCCGCCGACCCCCAACAAGGAATCGGTATCCCGCCTTCAACTATAAAAAAGTGCAACAATTTACAACATAAAGCCTAATTATTCCGTTCGTAATCGAACTTTCATACATTCATACATATATGCAACAAGTGTCCAGTTAAAACAGAACTGTTTCTTTTTGCTGCAACATACACCGTCACACAGAGGGAACATAGAAATACACTTGCATGGTTTTTTATACAACATCACACACATTTTCTACATAAACACTGTAACGACGCGTTACGTAGCGGGCAGCCGTGCGTCGTCACGATGCCGAGAGTAGTTTTAAGTTAATGAGTTAGTTCGATGCCGAAAAATAAGTAGTTGTAAGTTGAGGAATATGGTTTTTTTAGTTAGTTCTTCTTTGGTTTTGCCCAACGTGCACTGAAGCGCGGGTTGTACATTTTTAGTTAAATAAAGAAAAAATGTGAAACAGATTTCGGCATACCGCCCTCTTTTATTCAGCGGACGCCTCGGCACTTTGGGGTGCCTAATATTTATTAAATTTAACAAACTCTGGCCGGCGAGCATACCCGCGGCAGAGTAAGAACATTACAACACTTGCATGTTTCCACATACAACAAAAACCTTAAACATTACGTCTGGCTATGCTTACATATATATATACATACATATATTTTGTCCATCCACAATAAACATACGTCCACATATGCTTATATATAAATCCGAATCCACAATAACATTCGCCTGCATGCGCTCATTTATATCTTGCATCCACAATAAATATATTCACATACTTATGCTTATATTTACACTGACACATATTTATACTAACACATAATCCTAAAATATATACATACCTGGTCGGTCCACGACTCCCAGCAGCTTTCCAATACTCCTGTTGGCACTCCTTCCAGCCCATGCGACAACTCGCGGCAGCGGCGATGTGCAATTAAAGGCGAAAAATTCCGTTTTCGGGTAAAAAATTTAATTGCGCAAGTGATGCTCACTTGCTTGAAAACCGGTTATCGCAACTCATTGTCATGGAGACCAGTGTGACCAAATATGAGTCACGGTTTTTTTCCAGTAATTTTAATCACTCCTGATTTGAGACCAAGTTCCTTGTTGCAGTTTTTATTTCTGCGAAGAAGCATTTGGTGATTCCATCCACTTCCCAGCAATCGGTCGCTCCGTCCACTTCTCAGCAGTCGATGGAACCATCGGCTCTTCACAATTCCCTTTGAAAACAGTTTCGTCTTCTGCTCCAAGGAAGACCAGTTTTTCGCCACAGCTGTCCGTGAAATGCCTTCCACAGTCAAGACTACACCAGTGATAAGCTCTCCAACAGCATCAGAATGGCATTAAATGACTATATTTCGGTTGGAGTCCAGTGCCAGCGACATGCAAGCGATGGAGGCAAAATACAAGCACGGTTATACCGTCTATGAGCGGAGCGTCGCACTGCACACTGAGCAGATTGATAGGGTCCGTTCAGAGCATTGTCCCAGCTTCCGATGTTCAATTCTGGGGCTGCAGCCTTCCGCCAGTTGACACCAAGGTGTTCACTGGCGACTACCAGAAGTGGCCCACGTTTAGAGACCTCTTCACAGCATTGTACCTCCACAATCCGCGGCTGACTGAGGTTGAAAAACTGTTTCACCTCCGCTCCAAAACCAGCGGCGAAGCAAACGACGTTGTGTCTAAATCGAGTCGATTGTTGGTAAACAGTCAGTTGAAGATTCTCGCCACCCCCCAGCCTATTTCTTTGGAGTGTGGCACTGCAATAAAAGACCTCCAGCACACCATCCAAGGGTGCCTAATGGCTATCGAGAACGCCAAGATAACCACCGAGAGCTAAGATTACTCCAGCTACACTTTCTTTGTGGGAATAATTTTTAAAGAAAAGTCGGAAATACCGCTCTGGAGTCGTTTTCTCTCCGATCGCCATCGCACGCTGGAAGCGATAAGCGATGCGAATCTGGGCGCCCGCGGTCGCCAGCTCAAAAGGAGCCGGCTGCAAGAAGGGTCAACTCTTTCGAGACGAAGGAGGACGAAGAAGTCGCGTAAGGTGATTAAAAAGCAGAAGCTTTGTATGAATTGTTCCGCCCGAGGGCACAAAATGTCTGCGGCTCGCTGCTGGCACAGGAAACCATTTTTGGATGGATTCTGACTGGGCCAGTGGCGGCAGCAAAGAAGTCGGCCATCTGCGTTTTCACCACCCGCGCTTCCGCAGGCGTACAGCCTTTCTTGGATCAGCTGCTCACCAGATTCTGGGATGTGGAGGATATTCCGGTGTGCTGCGAGAAAGAAGCGGACGCAGTGTGCGAACGGATTTTTATTCAACCCACCAACCGGCAGCAGGACGGGAGATGCATGGTCTCTCTACCTTTCAAGGACCCGAGGACATTAAATTAGGCCATTCAAGATCCATCGCGATGGCCCAGTTCCTTAAAAATGAAGCTCGACTGCGTAGGAACGCTCCATTGAAGGAGCATTATGACTCAGTTATCCAAGAGTATTTGGATTTAAGCCACATGCACCCGGTCCCTACTCCAACGGACGACGCCAACTTTTACCTGCCCCACCACGCGTTGCTGAAGCCAGATAGCTCCACGACCAAGGTCCGCGTGGTCTTCAACGCTTCCTGCCCGTCATCCAACGGGAACAGCTTGAACGACGCGCTGCACCCGGGGCCCGTCCTACAGGCCGACATGACCTTGCAGGTGTTGAAGTGGCGTTTTTTCCAGCACGTCTTCAATGCTGACATCATCAAGATGTATCGGCAGGTCCTGGTCGACCCTGCACATACCCGTTTCCAGAGGATTTTCTTCAGCCGGATCCTCAAGGATTTCATGTACGTCGATGACTTCCTAGCCGGAGCCCATACGAAACAAGACGCACGCTCATCCATACGAGAGATCCGAGCAGCTTTCAGTGCAGCAGGTTTTCCATTGCGCAACTGGGTCGCCAACAACAAGGATGTCCTCCGGGACATAACACCAGAACATTTGCTGCGTGCCGATTTTCTGGACTTTGAAGATGCAAGCCACCGATTACGAGTTCCTTTTCATCGCGTCCAACCTAGAAGAGAAGTCCTCAAAAGGGAGGTGCTGGCCCAGATTTCCAGGTTGTTCGATCCTGCCGTTTGGCTGGCTCCAAAATTTTTGTTATTTGTGCATTGCGCTCGCGCACTCTTTTTTACGTTTACTTATTTTCAACCCTAGAACACTTGTTATGGTTAATATGTCGTGCTGCAAGAAGTCTTGCACATATAAAGATGCTCGGGATTGTGACCAACTGCAGTTCATAAGCTGCTGGTTGTGTGAAAATATGATGCATATTACGTGTAATGGTCTCAGTGGGAGGGACCATGATAAAATCATCGCCACGCCCGAAAAATTCTGCGGTCTTCTGGTCTTCTCTTACGTGTATTGATATTCAATTTAAATTCTCGCGGATGTACAATAACGTGAGAAATCATTTTGTAAAGCTGCACAAGTTGACTAAGCAGTTGGCAAGTGATTTCGACTCAGGAGCAAAGTTGCTTAGAAAGTATAAATTTGACTCTCCACATAGAAGACATTGAAGACTCAATTTTAAAATGTGCCTTCCGTCGCGCCCTCTTCGTCGCCTCAAACGCTTGCTCCTCTCCCATCAACTCCTCAAAACATTGACTGCTCTCCAATGCTGTCTCTGTCTACCTCTCCAGATATTCTATTTAATACTTCACCTTTACCATCGCCGATTACCGTTTCAGCGACCCCTATTTTTGTGCCACCGGCACGCAGCGAAGCAGCATCGGCGACTCACCGCATATGATAGTTCATGAGCTCAAACAGAAAAAACGCACTATCCCAATTCCGCTGTCCCTGCCAGTTAGTGCTTCAATACCGTCTACTAATAATGGTTCAAAAAACTAGAAATTTCTCCTAAATCTCTTAGTTTACATTACCAAAACGTTAGAGGTATTGCATTATTTTATTTTATTCAAAATATCAACAACACTACTGTCGATTATATTATAAAATTTAATATAACAAATTAAACTAAACAAAATAAAAGATAAGAAAACCTAACACGAAGCTGTGTAATGACGTCTATTAATGCCTCCGATACGTTGGGGGAATTTTATTTGCCAATTGGGCAGCTATGCCCCGATTCACAGCCATATGCGGTCAGAGACATTAAAGACCTAAAAAACTATGCAAAAAGTAGATAAAGGTGAAAAATTAATTCTATTTATCAACTATTTAGAAAAAGTACGAAGTATAACGAGAAAGAGAAAAATAAAGAAGGAAAGAGAGACAGAGAAACAGAAAAAGAGAAAGGTAGAAAGAGAGACGAAAAGAAAAAGAAAAAGAAGGAAATCTCCAACCCGGTGGGGGAAATTGTGCATCTGGCCAATATAAACGGCAAATATTTCCTTGTTGGTCTACAAGGAACTGAAAAATTAAGGCGACCTAAGAGGGCAGAGGAGTCAACCTCACCAATAACCAACTTGTGGAGAAAAACTACTCCAAGAACCGTCCTACGATTTACTAAGGAAGGAAGGTTTATAAGCATCAGCCTGCTAGAGTACGATGGCAAGCGGAGATTGGGATCCCAGCTTAAACCACGTAAAGCAAAAAGAAGGAATTGCTTCTGAACAGACTCAATACATTCCTGTTGCTATACTGCGGACACCAAACGCATGAGCAGTATTCAAGCACAGGGCGTACTAGTGCAGTGTGTTATACCTCCAATAATTGATGAACATAAAGTCACGTGCTGCTCTTGCTTGTCTCTAACGCTGAATGTATTATTAGTCATCATACCACAACAACTCGGCCATTCTGACCATTTGATCGCCTCGATCAAGAAATAAAAGTAATTTTACATTGGTACTTAAGAATTAACTTAAATTAATAATTTCAAGACATAATATCAATTATCATTTAGCAATGACTGAATGTTTTCGGAACCATCTTTGACATTATCTCGCCAGTCTGCCCAATCTCTTATTCGACATGCTTCTACTATTACTTCGTACGGTATTTGTGTTACTTGACAATTTTCAATATCTTTTACAACATATCTATCGTTAGGCAATATTTTTTAATGATATAAGGACCTTTATACTTTGGTGTACATTTTTTATTGGAGCCTATTGTTGTGTCCACATTTCGGATGACCACAAAATCACCCAGGGAAAATGTCCTATGAGGCTTATGAGCTTGACGATATGATTCTGCACTTCTTTCCTGACTGTCTTGAATCTTTTCAAATGATGCTTTACGCACATTGTCTAAATTGTGATAAGAATTTGTTTTCCCTTCAAGATATTCACTAAGGCTATCGATTTCGCATCCTCTTTGTTGCACACCAAATAATAGAATAGCTGGAGTTTGACCTGTACTTGACTGAACTGAGTTGGTTATAGCATATTCAACCTTACTGCATAGTTTGTACCAATCAGAGTGTTGGATAGGTTCCGATATTTTTGCAAGCATCATTTTTAAAATTCTATTTATATGCTCTACTTGGCCGTTGGCCTGCGGCGACGCTGTGGCAACTTTTACTCAAACATCCATTGACTTCTTTTGTGCTTGTTGAATTAACGGAATAGAGCTTAACAAATTTGGTAAATGCGTCTATAATGACAAATGTGTGCTTCTTTTTAGACAAAATAGATGGTAATGGACCAAAATGATCCACGTGTATAGTATCAAATGGCATTGCAACCTTGGGAATATTATGAAGTGTGCGATGATTTGCGTGTTTTGGTACATTGAACATTATGCACTTTAAGAAATTTTTGATAAAATGTTCAACTTTGCTCTCCATATTTGGAAACCAATAAAGCCGTTTAATTTCGGCAATGCAGTTGGTGGAGCCTATATATATATATATGACACGGTTTTTCATGAACACTTCGAATGATATTGGTTTCCATTTCCGCTGGCACGTAAAGTAATAACAGATCATTTTTGACTTTTCTATAAACCAATCCATCTTCAAGCACAAACGATTTTACATTTTTTATTTCAAGTTGGTCTCTCAAACTTGATATATTTTCGTCTCTATTTTGCGTAATTTGAAATTGAAAATCTGCATTATCGCTGTCTAAGAGAGATATGACCTGCTCATCAAAACGATTGTCTTCAATGCTAATCAAAGGCTCAAAGCACCTACTTAGTGCGTCAACATGATTCATATATTTTCCTTTTCGATGTTTTATAGTGCAATGATAGCTTTCTATTTCACCTACCCATCGTGCTATTTTAGGATTTACACTTTTCCTGTTCAATGTTAATGACACTGCATTACAATCTGTAAAGATGGTAAAGTCTAAACCCTCTAGATATATCCGAAACTTTCTTAATGAATATATCACGGCCAATGTTTCTAATACAAAACTGTGGCATCTGGATTCCGCAGTTGTTGTTGCTTGAGAAAAATAAGCTATTGGGTGAAATTTTCCATCGTCCTGTTTTTGGAATAAAATTCCACCAAAACCATTTGCACTGGCGTCACAGTGGAATTCGGTTTGTTTTTCCGGATTGTATAGAGCTAACACTGGCTTCGAAGATAATGCTGTACATAGAAAATTGAAGCTATTTAAGCAATCAACTGAAAATTCAAATGGAACACCTGGTCTTGTCAAATTTTTAAGAGGCTTAGCTATTCTTCAAAATGACGGAATAAAGCGTCTGAAATATGAAAACAGACCCAGGAACTTTTCAATTTCGCGCGCATTTTTTGGTATAGGGTAATGTCGAATAGCCAATGTGTGATCATGATTTGGAGATATGCCATTGGAATTAATTGTAAACCCTAGAAAATCGATTTCTGAAAAGCAAAATTTACTCTACTTTAGTTTTATTTCCAATCCAAATTCTGCTAAACGTTTCAATACTTTTCCCAATAATATAACGTGTTCTTCAAAAGTCTTTGTACCTATAGCAATATCGTCCATGTAAACTGAAATGTTACCCTCTTTTAAAATTGGCTGAAGAACAAAATTGATAAAACGCTGAAAGACAGCAGGTGCGTTTTATTGCCCATTTGGCGTGACAAAAGCTGTATATTTAATGGAATCCGGAGCCATGTTAACTTGGTGAAATCCACTCTTTCAGTCCAATATGCTAATGTATGAATTTCCTTCTAATCTTTCTAGACAATCGTCAATGCGAGCGAGTGTTATTTTATAAAATTGTCGATAGTCAATACACATTCTTTTTTCGCCACTCTTTTTCTTTACCAATACAATTGCTGACGAATATGGAGATGAACTAGCGCATATATGTCCCAAAGAAAGCAACTCTTCTACAATTTTGTTTACTTCCGTTCGATCATTATATGAAATTCGACGTGGCGTTGAAAACACTGGGTTATTATTTTGAACTCTAATCTTCATTTCATATTCGTGCTCTATTTTAGGTATATTTTCGGAATGCAAATAATTTTTAACAATGGGTTAATAATACAATTGTCAATATCATCAATATTGATATTCAATATAGCACTTTCAAAATGTTCAGTTTCAGTCAAGTCAATAAGCATGTTTTTATTATTCATTTCAAAATAAGCTTCACATGATTTGCAACTTGCAACAATGTTATCTGATCTGATTGAACTAAAAATGCAATGCAGAATTTTATCGGAAACTTTTAAGCCATTTTTATCTTCCGCAATTTCGATAATTGGTGATTTTGGTTCATGATGCAAAAATTATTTTAAATTTAAAGTTTTCAAAAAATCTCTTCCTAAGAGAACTGGATACGGCAAATAACTGTTAGGTACAACGTAAAGCAATACTTCATTTGTAATGTTGCGGAATGTAATTTTAACCAAAATTTTTCCATAGGTGCATAAACGAAAATTTCCTAGTCCTTTGTATCAAGTACTCTCAATGCCTCTATTTATTAATCGGGCGGGGAGCTCCCACTGTCTAATCAGACTAATAGCACTACCGGTGTCAAGAAGAGATGGGCAAGTTTTAGGAGAATGCGATGTGGCAATGTCGAAAATGATTCTTACCGAATTCAATATGGATATTTTTTATGGGACCGTGTTTGCCCGTTCAAATTCCAACTGGTTGGGGTCATCTGCCAAAGCGATAGATTTATTAGGAACTGATGACTTTACTTTGCAATACTTGATTAAGTGTTGTGTTGACCCGCACCGGAAACAGGAACCTTTTAACCTTTTCGGAGCCGTACAAGCAGATGACATGTGACCATACGCTGAACAATTGTAGCACCGCAATATGTTGGTTGCGATTGGTTTCTTCTTTGCTGTATCACAAGCAGCTGCGCCACGACGAGCCTGACGTAACTTAACATATCGACGTGTGAACTGCTTCAAGCCATCAATTGTTTTTGCAGGTTACAGGATAGCAATGTCCGGCGATTCATCCCGAAGGCCTTCTATGATGACTTGTACTATTTCTTCTTCACCAATTGGAGCACGGGCAGCGATCTCTTGCATTTGCAAAATGTATCCAAGAACTGACATCTTCTGGGGTATGAACATAGTTATCTTCAAAAGATTTAAGACATCCAATACTGAGAACGGTTGGCTGAATGTTTGAAGAAAGTGTTGTTTAAAGTCAGCATAATTTGTTGACTGATCAATGCGCAAGAATATTTCCGCTTCACAATTTGGCTTCATAAGTCGCCGAACGGATTTAAGCTTAAAAACGTCATCACCGTTCACAGAGTCACAAATCCGTTCGAAATCCGCAATCCACTTTTTGGCGTCATATGCATCGAAGCCAGGGTATGGGACAATGGCATGAACAATGTCACTGAATTCAGCACTGGGTTTGCCATAGCTCTGACGCAACTCCATAAGCGCACTCTTCAATTGGAACAATTCAATTTCAGCATTTATAACTGTTTTTTCAGCTTCAATTTCGAGAAGGCATTTTGATTTGATGTCGTTGAGGGCGTTGCCTCTACCAATTTGTTCTCCACAATTGTATTTTCATCCATTTCACTGTTTGCGCTTGAATTCATCGATGATGCGCTCTCGCTGTCGCCAAGAAATTTAATGGTTGTGTAGCCGTGTGCAATTGCCAATAGACGAAGTTGTCTCAATGTAGCACTTGGGTTAAATTCGACGTTATTCAAGTTGAGCCAAGCAATAATTTCGCCTTTGTTCATGTTGCAATGTTAGAGACTAAACAATTTTTCCAGCAATTTCACAATTTTTGCCTCCTTTTCAATACAATACCAAACGTCAAAGCAATAGGGTTGTCTCTTTCTCTCTCACGCAGTCATCACTCCAATTCAATGTTTGTGTGTGTATATGCGACGACTTATTCGGAAAAATTCCGTAGTGTCGCGCACAACTATATCAAATTTTTCGGCACATAAATTTGCAGGCGCTTTTTGTTGGGGGGCAATCCCACTTTTGAAGTTATTATACCTCCAATAATTGATGAACATAAAGTCACGTGTTGCTCTTGCTTGTCTCTAACGCTGAATGTATTATTAGTGATCATACTTCTTACATCGATAACTTAATTACATTTGGGGTGGACTAACTCCGATAACCATACGATTAATACCACAACAAGTGTAAAGAAGCTTAGTGGTATATGGGTCATTGAATTCCTTGGACCAACGTTTAATGAATCCAAGTAATCCCTTAGCCTTATTAACAATACTCGATATGTGAAGGTTAAAGTTCAATTTGGAATCAAAAAGAACCCCAAGGTCTTCAACAGTCGATATACGTTGCAATGGCACATTGTCAATCGTATACGTCCCTAAATAGGGCAAGGTTCGGTGAAATGTCATGAACTTACATTTAGAGCAATTGAGGTGCAAGTGGTTAGCTAAGCACCAAGATTGCATGCAGTTCAGATCATCCTGCAGGCGATGAAAATGAGAAGGGTCTTTGTAAGTCAGAATAAGTTTCACATCATCAGCATACATAAGAATATGAGAGTGTGACAAAGTAGAGGGGAGGTCATTAATAAATAATGTAAAAAGTAAGGGGCCAAGATGGCTACCTTGAGGCACACCTGATGATGCAAACACGGGCTTAGAAATGTGCGACCTAAGCAAGATCCGTCTGTCCTTTAGATAAGACGGAATCCAACATAAAAATGCGGAGGGAAATCCTATACGACTTGGCTTAAAGAGCAGAAGATCATGGTTCACAAGTCTGCATTTTTAGAGTAAATGCTTCATTTACCAAGGAAGTATATTCCAGCAAATTGTTCGTAGTAGACCGTCTCTTCATGAATCCATGTTGAGCCCGAGATATGACAGATTTACAGAGGTGCTGTAAACTATTTTTCAAATAATTTCGGTATGGCAGACAACTTTGCAATACCTCTGTAGTTTGAAATATCAGACTTTCCACCCTTTTTATGAAGTGGAATAATAAAAGATTCTCTCCAAATAGTTGGAAAGATGGAGGAACCAAGTGACAGATTAAAGATTTTAAGTAATGGCTGTAATAGGGAACTAGAACACTCCTTGAGAACACAACTAGGAATGTTGTCTGCTCCAGGACAGTATGAAGATTTTATAGATTTGATAGCAGAAAGTAGACAGTTATCAGTAATTATGGGAGCGTAAATAGTGTGGGAAGATCATATGCTATAATGATAGGAGGAACTACTAATAGAGACAGAAGAATAAGTTGACTGGAAGAAGTTGGCAAACAAGTCAGCAGCTTCAGAATCGTTGCTGGCTTTTTTGTCACCAAGGAAAAATGACGAAGGAAGGGCAGCAGATTTACGTTTAGAGTTAACGAACTTATAGAATTGTTTAGGGTCCTGTGCAAATTGTATCTTGCATCGGGCAAGGTAATTATTATAACATTGTGAATTAAGGAGAGCAAAATTGGATTTCGCTAAAGAGTATTTATAGAAGTCAAGAGATAGGCCCGACTGCTTATACTTTTTAAAGCATCTAGATTTAACATTTTTTAGGTTTGAAAGTCTTGGTGAAAACCAAGGAGGTTTTGATGACGCAGACGAAATGACACTTTTTGGGATGCAGACATCAAAAAGAGATTTAATAGTGTCATAGAAGAACTTGACGGCTATGTTGATATCAACCGCACTATACAAAAAGGACCAATTAGTTGCTAAAATAAGTTCGTTAGGCAAAGAAAAATTTCCTTTGCGAAAGCAACGACGTGTTTTATTAGAATTAAGTGTAGGAATAAAGGTGTGATTTGAAAATGATAGGGAGATTTCTAAAGTAGGGTGGTAAGTATCTTCAGGCACTCACAGGGGTACAGACCTAGAGACTACAGCGCTACTAGGGTCAGTGACATAGACGAGATCAAGTATTTTGCTGAGGTGATTAGGTATAGAATTAATTTGAAATAAAGAAAGGTCCAACAGGCAGTCCAAAAATTCATGTTCTGCTGAGGGCACCAAATAATTGGACTCATTGAAAAATGACCATTCTATGTTAGGCAAATTAAAATCACCTAGCACAATAAACGCATCTCTGTCACGGAGATGAGTGGAAATTGCATTAATATAAGTTATATGTTGCATATAAACTTGAATATTAGAAGAGGGAGGTAAATACGAGCAAGTGATGTAAAGAGCAAAAGACGGAAAAGTTACATTAACAACAACAAATTCAACATCATTTGGCACATCACCATCAATGATTTCCGACCGAATGTTGGATTTGACTGCAATCAGTACCCCTCCACCTCGACGACTAGGACGATCATGACGATCATACAAAAGTCGTCTGATAAAATTTCATTATCAGAAATCGAAGGATTTAACCACGTTTCTGAAAACGCAATAATATTAGAATCAGAAGAAAACTGCTAAGAAATAAATTCCCGAGCTTGGACAAAAGACCGCTAACATTTTTATACTCTGTACATGAAATGTACAAGAGTATATTAGGTTTGCGGGAGCTGAAAAATGTAACAGGCAGAAGGAGGCGTGGCAGACCCCACAAAGTATATATATTCTTGATCAGCGTGACAAGACGAGTCGATCTAGCCCTGTCTGTCTGTCTGTCCGTCTGTCCGTCCGTATGAACACCTGGATCTGAGACTATAAGAGATAGAGACACCAAATTTTCCACAAAGATGCGTTATGTGTGTATTCTATACGAGTTTGTTTTATTTTTTTGATTTTCCCCCCCACTTCCCCCCTATGGGGGTTTTCCCGATTTTCCATTCGTATAATCGCCATATCTCGGAGACTATAAGACCTAGGAACACAAAATTTTAGTCCAAGATGCCTTGTGTCAATACGCAGAAAATGTATATTTTGGAATTTCCCTCCCTCTCCACCGCAAATGCGAATTTTTTCTAACTCCCGTAATTCTTGGAATTTCGAACTAAAATTTTGGAAATACCCCCAGTTGGTTATTATGTGTCCGTTTGCCAAGTTTCACTATGATAGACCGATTTACCAAGAAGTTATAGCCAGAAATATATTGGCTGATGCAGAGCTGCTCAAGCGCTGCCCGCTGCTGTTGTTGATGTTGCTGTTTGGTTGACTGCGAAAATGCTTACACAGACACAAATAGATGCGCATAGGCATACATATACTCACACAGACGCAATTGCTATGTAAATGTGCAATTATACACCCTTTACGTGAGTTCGAATACCGAGAAAGGTAAAATCGATCATTGAATTTTTTTTTATTTTTACTTGTTTTTTTTGAAGCCATACTTGACGTTGGTTTCGAAGAAAGAGTACTAGACTGTAAATCAACAGGCAGTGACGAAACTCGTTTTTTCTGCCTAAACTCATGGACAATCATATGTGGAGGCCAAAATTTTGGGTCACAAATAATTGTAAAAGCCTCAGGCGGAACACTTATTTTAAACGAGGCTATTTCACGGGGCTCAGCAAAACTGAACTTCGAAATAGATACACTAGCCGTCGATTTACTGGCAATATTGGCTGCTATAGATTCACAAGTGGTATCGTAAGATAATCTTGATACAAAAACTTGTCTTCTGGGAGCTATAGTATAGCAATAAGAGCCGGGGGCTGAGGCAGAGCAGCAATTGACGCACAATCTGCAGCACGTGATGAGACTGCGGGGGAAACTGCAGAAAATTTTATGGAGGAAGCTTTCTTAGAATCTTTCGAGGCCACTACTATCTTGCTTACTGCAGGAGGTTCAATCAAAGGGGCTAAGGTGGCCTGAGCAGGAGAAGGCCCAGGGGAAATTTCAAACATATTTCCAGGGGAAGCAGACAACGATATTGTTGGCGATAGATCAAGATCTACTGGAGAACTTGGGCGTATTTAGGTTGACGGCACCGAGCAAGGCGGTACCTTGAGGCTCTAAACTACGTTTGGGCGGAGACACAAACTTATATTGACTTAGCAACTGTTCTCCAGAGTCGAACTCAGTTGAAAGTTGCTTAGTTAACTTTTGCAATTTTAAAAATTTATTTCGCATATTATTATACATACGCGAGAAATTAAATTGGATGTTAATGCATACAGGGCATGACCACCTCAAACCACCACAGCCTTTTTTAGGTGAGTAAACTTTGTCGAGGTCACGCCCACTTAATCCTGCACATTTAATATGCATAAAGTTCTCGCACAACCAACAAAGCGAAGTTGATCAGAATCAATTGCATCTTTAACTGTGCAAGACTTGTTGCAGCAAAACATTGTGGGCAGAATAAATATAAGGATGAATGATCTAAATAACGTAGTTGGCGCAAAGCTTAAGAAGAATGCTGTAAGCAAAAATTGAGCAAAGAAACTGAGCGGCATTAAGATGAGCTTCTAGGTAATGCGAAAAACAGCAAACACAAACAACAACAGAAGGCTGAGTAAGAGCAAAGTGCACAATGAGAGGGCTGCCGCGACCACTCACACAAACCTTATGCACGCAAAGGGAGCTGCTTAAAAGCAATATGCAAAATAATTGCAAAAACAAAATACAATGCACTGACGCCGACACTATAAAAATTATAAAATAAATACCTGTTAAATGCACAACCACTAAACTGAGCACAATACGGGCCAAATAGACATTAACTTTAGTGTAAAACAATAATTACAAATTAAAAGCTGCTTGAAAAGGCAAAAAGTAATAAAAAACACAGAGCTGAAGAAAAACACGTCTTTCACAGACAACAACTCTCTCTCTTAGCTTTTTGTCTGAATTTCATATAATTGCATTGTCAGAGACGTGGCTAAATTCTACCATATCTGACTTTGAAAGTTTGTCGAATAGCTTTATAATCTATAGACGTGATAGACCTGTTCGCCTTGGGGGTGGTGTACTGATTGCAGTTAAAACCACAATCCAGTCGAAAATTGTCAACCTTAATATACCGGAAGAACTAGAATTTATTTGCGTTACGGCAACATCTTCTTCTTCTATATATCACTTGCTCCTATATTCCTCCTTCTTCTGATCTTGAAGTTTATATGCTCCATATTACTTGTATCAGAGAGGTATGTTCCCGCCGGCGTGATAATGATTTGATTGTTATGGTGGAGAATTTTAATTTACCAAGCATTCCTTGTTCATTATTTAATAGTTCCCCTCACCTTATTCCTTTGTCACAGCATGTGTTTTTAGATTGCCTTCTTCAACCCTCTTTAGTTCAAATTAATCCAATATACAATCACCTTCGAAGGTATCTCGATTTGGTGTACGTTAATGATATCACTAATGTTGTTGTTTCCAGACCTTCTCCTTTAACACTGCCTGAAGATATTTATCATCCTACTCTAGAAATTTGTGTTCCCTTTTCTAGATCTAGTGCATGGTCTTCTGAGTGTAACATGCCTCGCAAATGCTTTCGCAAATGTGATTTTGTTATGCTTAACCGTTTGATTTCCAATGCTAAGTGGTCTTTCTTGTATAGCTCCGTCGATACAGATGTTGCATCAACATTTTTTTATGACACCATGTATTCTATCTTCGATGTCTGTATTCCCAATAGCGTCGCATCATTTTCTTCTCTTAAGCCTCCATGGTTTACGCGTAGACTTTCTAACCTAAAAAACATAAAATCCAGATGTTTCAAAAAGTTCAAGCAGTCAGGCTTAGGTGTTGACTTCTTTAAATATTGTATTCCAAAATCTAATTTTCTTCTTTGTGTTACATGACTCTAAAAAATTCTATAACTTCGTAAATTTTAAGCGGAAATCTTCGACTTTGCCATAGTCATTTTTCTTTGCTAATAAAAATTCTTGTATTGATTCTGTAAGTGCCGAATTATTTGCATTTTTTTTCCTTTCTTTAATCTTAATTCTTAACCCTTCCGCATCCCTTCACTCAAATTCTATATTTGCTCCAATAATTACAGATTCTTGTATTTTATCTAATATACAATCTATAAAAGCTTCATTCTTTCCTGGGCCTGACAACATTCCTAGTTGTGTGCTAAAAGAGTGTAGTACTTCCCTCTGCGAACCGTTGCTTAAGCTTTTTAAACTGTCCCTTGAGAGCGGAATCTTTCCTGCTTTTTGGAAAGAAAGAAAGAGGCATTGCTAAACTTTCTGCCATACCTAAATTATTTGAAACAAGTAAAAAAGCTAAATTGTCCCGACTTTGAAATACTCTGTACATATGTTTACAATAATTATAGAAAATAAAAAAAAATTCCGAAAATTAAAAAAAAAAATTTTGATCGATTTTACCTTTCTTGGTATTCGAACTCACGTAAAGGGTGTATAATTGCACATTTTCAAAGCAATTGCGTCTATGTGAGTGTATGTATGTCTATGCGCGTCTATTCGTGTCTATGTAAGCATGTTTACAGTCAACCAAAGCATCAGCATCAACAACAGCAGCAAATATATTTATTGCTAAATATTCCTGTTAAGTCGGTCTATCATAATGAAACTTGGCATACGGACACATAATTACTAACGGAGGTATTTGAAAAATTTGAATTCGAAATTCCAAGAATTCCAAGAGCACCCGTAATATTATGCAATTATACACTCTTTACGTGAGTTCGAATACCGAGGGAGGTAATATCGATCAAAAATTTTTTTTTTTATTTTCATAATTTTTTAAATTTTTATACCCTGTACCCGTAGGGTAAAAAGGGTATATTAGGTTTGTGCAAAGTATGTAACATACAGAAGGAAGCATCTCCGACCCCATAAAGTATATATATTCTTGATCAGCATGACGAGAGAAATCGATCTAGACATGTCCGTCCGTCTGTCCGTCCGTCTGTCCATCTGGATGAACGCGAGGATCTCAGAAACTATAAAAGCTAGAATGACCAAAGTTGGCATCCAGATTCTCCTAGGTCCGAGTAAGGACGAGTTTATTTATTTTTTTTTAATTTTCCCCCCCTTCCCCCGCTGCAGAATTTCGTCAATAGCGTCCACATTTCAAATGCTACTTAAACCAAACTACGACTAAACACATAATTTATATATCATTGTCTACTGTTGTTCAAAATTTTATTCAATTCGGTCAATTCTAAGAAAAGTTATTAGTGAAACAAATTCTCGGCAGTACAACCCCCCCAAACTGCAGCAACAAGTTCGCTCTTCTTCTTCCTCTTTTTCCTGCTGCTATGGGCGCATCTAACTCAGTGACGGAAGTTTACCTGGGTACAGGGTATTACACTGTCGGGCTTGCTCGACTGTAGCGTTCTCTCTTGTTTTTCTGTGGGATAGGAAACTGAATTTTTAATATAAGTATCCTTTTACCTTAAGGAAAACATTACAAAGGATAAAAGAGGTAACATACAGGTATATTTCACTCTTTACCAAGAATATATATTCTTTATCCAAGCAGAAGGAGGCGAGGCAAACCCCACAAAGTATATGTATATATTTCTGATCAGCATGATCTACTTGTATTTGTGTCCAAGATGCACTTTGTGAATTCGTAAAAAAAGTGTATTATGCAATTAGTGATTTTCCATAACTCCCGTATTTCTTGGAATTTTTCATTTAAAATCGGAAAATCTGCCCAGTTGGTGATTATGAGTTCGTGTGCCACAGTTCATTATGATAGGCTGGTGTAACAGGAAGTTATAGCCATATATATCATCTTGCCCAATAACTGCCCACAGCTGTTGTTGCTGCTTTGCATAGGCACACGAAACATACACAGACACACACAAACCCAAACAAACACGCATAATTATTCTGTGTACAGAGTACACATACGGCACATCCGACTTTAGCTTCTCCTTTTGTTTAAATGTCTATTTAAATAGTACACCACATTGTTATAAACAAATTACTATTGAACATCGTTAAAGATATATTTCAAAAAATTTTAAATTGAAATACATATATTAAGCTGGTAAGCTTAATAAAATCGCCGTTCCTCGCTTTATCCAATAATCTGCCTTTTCAGTTCCTGACCTTAAATCTATTGCTATGATAAATGATCCCGACCGTACCGGATAGTAGTATGCAGGACACTGATATACGCCTCGTATTCGTTTTTTTAAATTATCTACTGGTTTGAAATGTATTACTGGCAATGGACAAATTAATTCCATGGGCAACGGATCTTGCAAACATTGATTTTTACGTAACCAGCCAGCTCCCTCTAGAAATAAATTACGTATATAGACGCCACCACCTTCGCGTATAATACGAGCGGCAGCAGCGTCTTCTTCGATAAATACATAAAATTCCCAAGAGAGTTCATCGATAGGAGTCTTTGTTGTGCGAGCTGCAGTTTGCAGAACTGCCGTAAGAAAGCCAGTGGGAAATGTATATGCTGCTAACCAAAATAGACTGGGAGGACGTAGTGTTTTAGCCCAGATATTAAAGTGTCCTACTCGTAAATTAAGATCACGTGCCCAAGCTGCTAATGGCTTAAGAGAATTATAAGCTGTAAAACAAAATAAATACAAGCAAATAAAAAATGCAATCTTATTTTAATCTCTACTCACATTTCAGCCATTGTAAAGGTACGCGACCTTCATACACGGCCAAGTAAATTTCTTCCAAGTCAGAACTCATAACTACAAGACCCTGTATTCCACGTCTTAAATCGATTAAGTGTGCACGCATGTTATCTATAAGAGCATTATAGCGTTCAATCTCCTGCAACAAAACTACTTCCAATGGTGTACGGTTGATTCCGATAATTTTAGCTGTTTGTTCGTAATTAATCTCATCAGGCATACCCAACATGATATCTTTGGCTAAGTCCAAAACCTTCGCTTCGGCATTCTCAGCGGTTCCACCACTCGAAGTTTGCGCTTGCATGGAAAGCAGGGTCTCGAAGAGCATCCGCGTTTCTCCTATGAGGGATGCTATGTCAGCATTTGGATGTTGGCCAAAAGCTTCTGGTTTGTCGAAATTTGGCAGCATTTGAATTTGGTCTATATAAGACTGTAAATCTCCATCATCAGGTATGAAGTAGTTTGTCAAACTAGAAAAACTATACATATAATATATTAGATAAACAAGTGGAGAAGCGGATGTCGGGTGTCCCAATATTGAAATAATCTGCACATATGTGTAGATAAATAAATATTGTAAATACATTAAAACAAGAGAGAACGCTACAGTCGAGCAAGCCAGACAATGAAATACCCTGTAAACTTCCGACAATGAGGTATATGCGCCTCTAGCAGAAGCAAACAAAAAAAAAAAATGAACACACTTCCCCTATCTCGGGCGTAGGAGAATCTGCATACCAAGTTTGGTTATTCGACCACTTATACTTTCTGTCATACAGACAGACGGACATGGCTATAGCGACTCGTTTTGTGGCCCTGATCAAGAATATATATACTTTGTGGGGTCTGCCATGCCTCCTTCTGTGTGTTACATGTACATTCCTGCACAAAACTAATATACCCTTTACAGGGTATATACAGGGTATAAAAATGTCGGATCGAAAATTAAACGCTTTAATTATTTATTTTTTATATATATGACTTGCACGTATTGCCCGTCTTAGCCCGGCTTAATATAATGTTTCCAATTGTATTTATTTTGTGTGTGCATAACCTACCCATATGTTTTCATCTTATAAGTTACCAGTAGGAAGGCATTTAAGGTATTTAAATGAACAATTTCTGTTCTTGACAAAAAATTGTTCAGTAGTCCGTTACATTTTTGTTCTTGACAAACTATTTCGTTAAACGAACATGACCACTATAACTAATATTTTTTAAAGCTCGTTTTCCCCCCTTTGGAGCTAGAATTTTCCTCTACAATCTAAATATTGAAGTTTGAATGCAATAAGGAGAATACTTAAATAATAAAATCGAATTATTTATTGAGATCAATAAGAACAAATCATATACATACGTACATCTGCCAGCAATGCGAAGCAGAATATGCGTAGCTCCGTTATTCGGTTTCTGCTTTACTATCGCTTACGCAACCGTTGCCTAGCGATGGTAACTGTAAACTTTTGGCGTTTTGCCTTTGCAATTAACATTAAATGGTCAAAACGAAAGAAGAAGAGCGAGCCAATGACTTGCAGTTGTTGTTGTTTTTAGAGCATTATTTTTTTTACAATCAAACAACTGTGTTCGATTGCCCAATGTATACATTAATACGAATGTACATACATGCTATATTCATACACAGGCATACATACATATGTACAACCGTACGTAGAGAACCGCACACATAGACATGAACTGTTGTTTGCAGTTTTCTTTGTATTCTTTAATTGATTTTAGAAACTAAGTTTAAGTTGATCGGTTGAAAAATGCGGATTTTTGAAACAAAATTTGGAGCTACTTTTCCCCCTTTTGGAGCTCGAATTTTCCAATAGTGCGCATCTACACCATGATAGGATACTTGAGCCCAAATTTCAGCATCCTAGCTTTTACCGTTTGGGCTGTGGGCTGTTGACGCGGTTTCCTCTTGTGCCCCAACTTTTTTTTTACAGGAAAACTCCCATATTTTAGGCCCCAAAAAAAATATCAAAAAACCAAGTATACAGTTTTTCTTGGAATTGTTCTGAGAGTATACAGAGTTTAAAGTTAATCAGAAACTGCAGATTTTTCATACAAACGTTGGAGCCTGTTTTCCCCCATTTGGAGCTCGAGTTTTCCAAAATCCCTTCTTAGTGCGCATCTACATCATGATAGGATACTTGAGCCCAAATTTCAGCATCCTAGCTTTTACCGTTTGGGCTGTTGACGCGGTTTCCTTTTGTGCCCCAAGAAAACCCCAATAATTCAAGCTCCAAAAAAAAAAATTAAAAACCGAGTATGCAGTTTTCTTTGTATTCTTTAATTGATTTTAGAAACTAAGTTTTAAGTCGATCGGTTGAAAAATGCGGATTTTTCAAACAAACTTTGGAGCTACTTTTCCCCCCTTTGGAGCTCGAATTTTCCAAAAGCCCTTCTTAGTGAGCACCTACATTATGACAGGATACTTGAGCCTACATTTCAGTTTCCTTACTTTTACCGTATGGGGTGTGGGGTGTTGATTGTGTTTCAATTTTTCCACGGAAAACCCCCCATTTTTCATTCCCCAGGAAAAATGGTGAAAAACCGAGTAGACAGCTTTTCTTCTATTCATTTTGCCTTTGCAATTAACAGGCGTAAATGATCAAAACAAAAGGAGATGTGCGAGCCAACAACTTGAAGTTGTTGTTGTTGTTTTTTATGTATATGCTACATACATATACAGATGAAAACTGTAGATTTTTCATATAAACGTTGGAGCCTGTTTTCCCCCCTTTGGAGCTCGAGTTTTCCAAAATCCCTTCTTAGTGGACACCTAGACTGAAAGGATACTTGTTTGGGCTGTGCGTTGATCACCAATCAGTCAGTCAGTCAGTCAGGACAAACTGTTTTATATATATAGATTGATGACGTGATGAAAATTAAACAAGTAAAAAAGCTAGGTTTACAATAATTGGTTTACAATAATTAAAGAAAATAAAAAACAAATTTTGATCGATTTTACCTCTCTCGGTATTCGAACTCACGTAAAGGGTTTATAATTGCACATTTACATAGCAATTGTGTCTGTGTGAAAGTATGTATGCCTATGCGCATCTATTCGTGTCTGTGTAAACATATGTGCAGTCAACCAAAGCACCAGCATCAACAGCCGAGGGAAGAGCTTGAGCAGCGCTGCAGCAGCAAATATATTTATGGCTATAACTTCTCGTTAAATCGGTCTATCATAGTGAAACTTGGCATACGGACACATAATAACTAACTGGGAATTTCCAAAATTTTAGTTAGAAATTCCAAGAATTACGGGAGTTAGAGAAAATCGCGACAAATCGAAATCAAAAAAATAAAACAAACTCGAATTGAATACACACATAAGGCATCTTTGTGGAAAATTTGGTGTCTCTATCTCTTATAGTCTCTGAGATCCAGGTGTTCATACGGACGGACAGACGGACGGACGGACGGACATGTCTAGATTTCTCTCGTCATGCAGATCAAGAATATATATACTTTATGGGGTCGGAGATGCTTCCTTCTGTATGTTACATACTTTGCACAAACCTAATATACCCTTTTTACCCTACGGGTACAGGGTATAAAAAGAAAGATGGAAAGAGAGATAGAGAAACCGGGAAAGAGAAAGGTGGAAAGAGAGAAAAATTTAAATGCCAGCCTGGCAAGCTATGCGCCAACTCACAGCAGTAAGTGGTCAGAGATTTCCCCGAAGATAATTATACAGAATAATTTTGATAGAAGAGAGAGAGTCCTGTCGAAAGTAAATGTGAAAGATCATTATATTGGCAATACATTGTAAAGAAGTTATGTTTCCAGCTGAGGTAATGCTCAGGTGTCCAGAATCACTTACAAGAAAATTTGTAAGTTGCGGGACCTTGCGATCAAAAGGGCTCGATGCACGCTGTAGGGGACTATTGGCAGCGACACGTGGAATTTGCGTTCACTGGTTGATGCCCGATGAACGAAAGATTGACGCATCTACCAAACTGCCGCTGTCCTGTCGAAAGTAAATTATATTGGCTGCACATGACCCGAAAACGATAGTGCAAAGCGTAATCAGTTGTGCATCTTGCCAATATGAACGGCAAATAATTCCTTGTTGGTCTAAAAGGAACTGAAAAATTAAGGCGACCTAATAGGGCAGAGGAATCCTCTGCCGATTACCAACTTGTGGAGAAAAACCACTCCAAGAACCGTCCTACGATTTACTAAGGAAGGAAGGTTTATAAGCATCAGTCTACTAGAGTACGATGGCAAGCAGAGATTGGGATCCCAGCCAGAAGGAATTGCTTCTGAACAGACTCAATACATTCCTGATGCTTCCTATACTGCGGAGACCAAACGCATGAGCAGTAGTGGTATAAGGGTCATTAAATTCCTTGGACCAACGTTTAATGAATCCAAGTATTCCCTTCGCCTTATTGACAATACTAGATATGTGAAGGTTAAAGTTCAATTTGGAATGAAAAATAACCCCAAAGTTTACAACAGTCGATAATGTTGCAATGGCACATTTAGAGCAATTGAGGTGCAAGTGGTTAGCTAAGCACCAAGATTGCATGTAGTTCAGATCATCCTGCAGGCGATGAAAATGAGAAGGGTCTTTGTAAGTCAGAATAAGTTTCACATCATCAGCATACATAAGAATATGAGAGTGTGACAAAGTAGAGGGGAGGTCATTAATAAATAATGTAAAAAGTAAGGGGCCAAGATGGCTACCTTGAGGCACACCTGATGATGCAAACACGGGCTTAGAAATGTGCGACCTAAGCAAGATCCGTCTGTCTTTTAGATAAGATGGAATCCAACATAAAAATGCGGAGGGAAATCCTATACGACTTGGCTTAAAGAGCAGAAGATCATGGTTCACAAGTCTGCATTTTTAGAGTAAATGCTTCATTTACCAAGGAAGTAAATTCCAGCAAATTGGTCGTAGTAGACGGTCTCTTTATAAAACCATGTTGAGCCCGAGATATGACAGATTTACAGAGGTGCTGCAAAGTGCTGCAAACTATTTTTTCAAATAATTTCGGTATGGCATACAACTTTGCAATTTCTTTTTATGAAGAGGAATAATAAAAGTGAAACTTTATATGATTTATATAATTTGTTAAAAACAAAGAAAAATGGGACGCTTGCTTTTAACTACTTTAATACGGAAATTACGAATGATTTGGCGACGAATGTGCTTCTATTTAGCTCTAGTTTACAACTGACTTCAAATTCAGCTTACATGCTAAACTAAGCCTAAGGCGGCGGAAAAAAAGGCGCGAGGCGACGTCCGCAAACGGCCGCTCTCGCGCTCTCTTTTCGCCCTAAACTAAAATTCAAATATTTATCTTAAACTATCTTAATCTAAAGCAGCATCTGCGCCAGCCGATGAATCGCCCTGCGTAGATTGCCACTACTCGTAGCGACGTCGGCCACCCGCACCTTCCCGTGTGTCCCGGCGTGAGACGTCATGACCCTGCGGAGTACCCACTTTTGTGGCGGCACGTTCTTCTCCCATCTCGCTCGGAACTCCTGCAGCTTCCTGTCGGCTCCCACTAAGTTCATTGCGTTGTCGCAGTAAACTTTGCGAGGGACGCCTCTCCTGCCGACGAACCTTTAAAAAGCCAAGAAAAAAGCATCAATGGTTAGGTCTGACACAAGCTCTAAGTGAACCGATTTCGAGGCAAAATAAACAAAAAGAGCCACGTACGACTTGTACGGTGGCTTGCCAGGCTCACCAGTGATCTAGGGCCAGCATGGCAATTTCACACATGCAAATAAGATACGTACGATCTTATGATTTGCGACTTTTTAGAAAGCAATAACGGAAACTTGGCTTCTTACGGGATAGGAGCATTTAATAATCGTCCCCCCACTCTCTTTTTTCGAAACTTGTCGATTTCGTCACCGAACTCATTGTCCTGGATTACTTGAACATTTTTGTTGAATACCAAATTGAGTTCGCTTGGCTTGGCTATAGGATCAAAGGGCTTCGAGACTTTTCTGCACCTTTGTATAAATCGAACCCAAACGAACACCCTAAGCAATTTGGAATGGGACGAGTAGCTTTCGATAACTTCGATAATGTAATTGGCTTGCCGATCTGCGAGTAAAACTACAGCAGACTTACGAATTTCTAGGGCAGCTGAATTTTTAAGCGGTTTGAAGTGAGCATTTACAGGCCAATTTTCTTCCGATTCCATGAGGAAGGCTGGCCCTGTAAACCAAATGGAGCTACGCAACTCGTCTACATTACATCCTCTGGACACGTTGTCTGCTGGGTTGTATTTCGTTGGGACATGTCGCCACGTTGCATTCTCGGACCACTCTTGGATTTGAGAAACCCTGTTCGAAACGAACACTGACCATGCCGACGGATGTGACTTGATCCAGTGGAGCGTTATTTCCGAGTCAGTCCACATAACTATCTTGTCTATTGGAAAATTAAGCAACTGGCAGACTTGACGAAAAAGATCTGCGAGAATGTGAGCTGCACACAGCTCAAGACGAGGCAAAGTTTTCGTCTTGAGTGGAGCTACTTTGGATTTTGAGATCAAAAGTGACACTTTCCAACCATTCGCAGTCGAAACACGAACATAAATACAGGCGCCATAAGCTCGCATTGAGGCATCGGCGAACGCATGTATTTGAATGGGTGACTACGAATCTGTATGGACGAATTTAGGGACTTGAATACCGCTGAGGTTCAACAAATTCTGCTTAAATGAGTCCTAAACTGTATGAAGATGCTCAGGGATGGATTCGTCCCAATCTAGTTTCTGTAGCCACAAATCTTGCAGCAACATTTTTGCTTTTGTGATCAGCGGGCAAAGAAGGCCCAGAGGATCGAAAAGCCTGGCAGTCACCGATAATATGTTCCGTTTTGTCGAGCGGAGATCTAGGAAGGAATTTTCCTACTGGAACTGAAATACATCTTCCTTCGGCAACCACATGACGCCGAGCGTTTTGGTTGGGTCTGAGTCGATTGTGGATAATGGAATAACTGTGCTATCAAATGCGGACAGTTCCGAGCAGTTCGAAAACCACTTTGCCAATTCGAAACCTGCACTTTGAAGAAAGTGCGACACTTCTGCTCGAAGCTTTTTTAGCTGATCAACGCTTTCAGCACCAGTTAATATATCGTCGACATAAAAGTCGCTCCGAATAACTTCAGCAGCTGTTGGATGTGTTATTAAACACCACACCGCCAAGAACGGAACTGGCGACGTGCCATATGTTACAGTGTTTAACCTGAAGATTTTCAAAGACTCAGACGGAATTCTTCGCCACACTATGAACTGATAGTTTCTATCTGTATCATGCACCATCACCTGACGGTAAATTTTTTTAATGTCTGCCGCTAAGGCCAACTTTCGCAAACGAAAACGAAACAGCGTAGAATAAAGCTCCTCCTGAATTGTTGGACCGACCATTTAGGTATCATTCAACGCAATCTGAGTGGACGTGCAAGAGGCATCGAAAACGAATCGCAACTTGGTCGACGTGCTTTGAGGCCGCAGGACACACTGATGACAATCTTTCAAGCGACAAAAAACGACGTTTCGCAATTTCATACGACGAGCCAAGACTTTTTAGGTCAGATTTAAAAGGTAACCGTACCTGAAAACGACCAGATGACAGGATTTTTGTATTCTTAACAAAGTGTTGTTCACTAAGCTATTGCTCAGGTGAGGGAACTTTCGAGTTATTAGGCAAGTCCTCAATGGACCAAAACCTTTGTAAAGTTGAGTCTATCGAAAGTAATTGTTCTTCTTGGGAACTTAAATTCACTGCTCCTTCTATACTCGTTGTAGGTTGAGTAGATCATCTGCCTGACACTATCCAGCTGAGAAGCGTTTTCTGTAATGTGGGAGACTCAGGGCCTTGCTTTATTTGGCCTACCGATAATAAGTCGAAGAATAACTCTGCTCCAATTGGCATATCAATTTTTTTGGGGTTTATGGAATTGAGGATCGGCCAATTAAATATTTTTGGGGACCCTCCACCCGCTGGTGTTCACCGCTTGATCGGAATGATAACCAGAAATCGATCCCAAGATCCAAAAATCTGCGGAAAACTCGCTACAATTGACACGCGACTTCACCACTGTATGAATTCTTTTCTTGGCACGCGCATTGGTGTCTCCAATGCCGCGCAAGACCATACACGTATCCTCTCGTCTGAGCTGTAGCTTTTGAGCTAGATCCTCAGTCACAAAGTTGACTTGTGACCCAGAATCTAACAATGCTCTTGCTAAAACGAAATCGCCACTTTTCGTTTTAACGCTCACGACTGCTGTTGCAAGAACCACTCTATCCGAAGCAGTCGCATGCATGGCATGCGAAGTGGAAGAGCTATCTAGAAGATGTGGTGGGTGAGAGGGTGGTGGTAACGGAAGATTTGTGCTAGCAGTATAAATACGTAGCACTGTGTGATGAGAACGTTGGCACACGATAAATATCTTTGGCTTACACTTCGCTACTGTGTGACCTCACCTTTAGCGAAGTCAAACCTTTGCTGCACTGACAAGGAGTAGTATAGATATAGGAAAGCAACCTTTAAATGTGATAAGAAAATGTTAAGAAAAACGGTGAAGAATGAAATGAGGAAGCATACTTATCAATGAGTTTAATTTTATTTATTACGATAATAATGATTACAAAACTCAATCGAAGTAAGTAGTAGTATAGATATGGGGTCGCTACTACTTTTTCACCTAAACTCCCCACATTTAGCAAAGGCGTCCACCATGTGGTGTG
Source organism: Scaptodrosophila lebanonensis (assembly GCF_003285725.1). Lineage (NCBI taxonomy): Eukaryota > Metazoa > Arthropoda > Insecta > Diptera > Drosophilidae > Scaptodrosophila > Scaptodrosophila lebanonensis. Next base: position 264,563 of record NW_022060605.1, on the reverse strand, counting down.
GTAGATATTAAAAGGATATTCACCACTAATTTCCAACTGGTGACCCAATTAGACTAATCAAAACCTGTTATGCAACTCAATACGACCTTGCTCAAATATATTCCCCTCAATATCAAAGTATCTAACCATATTTCACTTCCAACTGGAGAACCAATTCGAGTCTAATTAAATATCTTACGCAACTCAACTCTAACTTACTAAAATAATTGTAAGTTGTATCAGGATCCAAACCGCTGATCTGATTACGTAATATTTCTAAGTTGGCTCATGAACCAAAACCACAAACCCAATTAGTTTAACTTGTATGGGGAAATATTCACCACTAATTTCCAATACAATGTTGTTCAAATATATTCCCCTCAATATCAAAGTACCTAACCATATTTCACTTTCAACTAGAGATCCAATTCGCCTAGCAGAAATCCTCTAATTAAATATCTTACGCAACTCAATTCCAGTTTACTAAAATAAATGAAAGTTGTATCAGGAACCGAACCACTGATCCGAATACGTAATATTTCTAAGTTGACGCATGATTTTTTTTGGTGAAAGCAATGTTTATATATTTTTGGTAGTAAATACTAAGCGTTAGTTAATCTGGTGCACTAGTGCATAAAGCATTGAAGTACGAATACATCAATAAGAATTAAAACCATGCTCGAACGCATAAGCGAACCCTTCGGGTTCGATTGAGTTTTGTAATCATTATTATCGTAATAAATAAAATTAAACTCATTGATAAATATGCTTCCTCATTTCATTCTTCACCATTTTTCTTAACGTTTTCTTATCGCATTTAAAGGTTGCTTTCCTATATCTATACTACTTGGAGTTCCAGCTGTTAGCTATTGTTTACTGCTTGAGCACATAATGTGTTCCAATACCTGCAGAGTTATTTATGACTTTTCTTTGGGTTGATTTGAAAATGGTGAAGTGCTTTAACTGTCTCTGACAGACCATAAAATGATGAGTTTATGATTTTTGAGCTAGAGAAAAAAATATATGAAAGAAAAATGAACACCGCCCTTCTAAGTCCATTACTTCTTACCTGCTGCTGAATAAAACGCGAGGAACGATTCCGGTTCCTTTGCAGTTTACTGTAAGCAGTGCGCTACAACACTCAACGTTTTTCAAGTTTAAAAAATAAATACCAAAAACATTTTTCAAAGTGGTTTGCGCGAATAAACAATTTCAGTGCAATTTAATTTTTTTCAAACCAAAAAAACAAAAAACAAAAACAGAAAAAGCGTTAACGTGATTCAGTGAAAAAAAATAAAAATAAATAAATAAAACAAACGTTGTGTTAAAAAACTAAAAACCAATACAACAATGGCCTTAAAACTTAGTTGTGATCAATGCAATACCACCATTGAAGGCGTTGAAGCCATTGAGGAACACTACGCTGAGTGCTCAGGACCAAGGAACGCATTCACCACAATGATGGCGGCGGCAGCTAAAATTAGTAAAAGGGCATTTTCTGAGCAAGAAGAGGAAACCGCAAGCTTACGCGCTTCGAAGAAAATGAAAGGATCTGAGCCCGATGTAGACTGCTTGATATGCAAAGCAAAAGTTCCGGCAAAATTTTATAAAATTCATTTGAGAAGCTCAGCTCATAAAGACACTGCTTTTAAGCAACTAGATGGCAACAAGAACGTCCTTGTAATTTCACCAACAAACAATTTCCCATGCCAAATTTATCGCATTAAGGGGGAACGTGAAAATATAATAGACGCAAAAGAATTTTATAACCACACGAAGCAAGATATTAAAACTCTGCTCGAACTAAGCATCAATGAGCATATTGTTATTAAGTACAGCTTAAAACTGTTCGGTGAATATGTTAAAAATTCAGAGGAAGGAACTATTGCGTCGTTAAAGCACTTTGCCACTACATTAAATAGCATCTACAATATCGATGAAATTGATGCTGAATTAGATAAAACAATTGAAAATCTTGCTTTATCATCAAGTGAGTTTCAAGAAAAAGATAGTGGATGGGAAATTCAAAAATTTACATATTTCGAAATGGTAGTTAAGAAATTGGAGCACATTCGAGCTTCATCGTACTGCCCGCTGCCATCCAATATCAGAACCAAAGGAGCAATAACAAATGTTATGAATAATGATGCATATTGCTTTAAATGGACCGTTTTAGCTGCAATAAGGTTTCGAAAATATCCTGAAGAGCCTCTGAATTTGTTAACAGCTACAAAAACATATAGGATAAACGACATATCATCAAACAAAATAACATATGAACGGGAGACATTGGATTTTACTGGAATGACTTTTCCTGTTGATAGAACAGATATAGCTCGTTTTGAAACATTGAATCGCAAATTCAGTGTTAATATCTTTGTTTTGGAAAAACGCTCTGATGGAAGTTCGAAGGTCGTTGGACCATCCTATCATACGAAGCAGAAAAAAGAAATTCATAAAAGCATGCTGGCATTTTATAATGAAAAAAAGCATCAGTACCATTATGCACTGATAAGGGACACAAAAAGACTCCTAAAGTCACAGTTTACAGCGAGTCATGTATCAGGTGGTACTTTTTGCTAGTCATGCCTTCATTATTATACCCAAGGCCATAAAACTCATAATGAAAAAGAGTGTGGTAAAGTAAGAGCTAGCTATCCTGCTCCAGGATCGTCAATTACGTTTGAGAAAAAACTAAAAACTATCTCCACCTGTCACCATCTATGCGGATATTGATGCTGTTTTGGAGAGATATAGCACATCTTTAAACTCGCCCAACGTATCGTCCACTACAAAGGCCCAGAAGCATACTGCCTGTGCGGTTTCGTTCAATGTAGTCCATAAATATAGACCTGAACTAAATGAAACATGGCAATATGAAGGTAATTTATAGCACCATTTAAACAAGTTTTGAAAAATATGAAACATTTAAATTTTCAGGAAAGGATTGTATGGATATGTTTTGTCTAGCCTTACAAGCTACAACAGACAGACTTTATGACCTATACTGGTCAAAACCTGCTAAGCCATTGGAGGGACTCGACATCGCAGATGCAATCCTACAGGAATACGAAAAATGCTGCGCCTGTGAAAAGGGCATTCCTGATGGTGATCGACAAAAGGCTTATAATTATTTTAATGGCGAGTATATGGGGCCTATACATAGCAAATGTATAGCAAGTTTAAGTTTCCAGCCTTCCCTGTAGTTTTTCATAATTTATCTAGGTATGATATTCATTTATTTATATGCCAGCTAGGTAAAAACTTAACTGCAATTCCATGCAATAAGGAGTTGTATATAACAGTTACTAAAAAAGTTGTAAAAGATAATAGATATTTGTATAATATAAACTTCATAGATTCTAATAGATTTTTGAACTCTAGCTTAGAAAATTTAGCAAGTTATATGGATAAGGATAATTTTCACTTATTAAAAAATCAGTTCCAGGGTCAAAAGTTTGACTTAATGTGTAGAAAAGGTATCTTTCCGTATGACTATTTGGATACATTTGAAAAATTGGATGATACTAGTTTACCAAGTAGAGAACATTTTTATAACTCCTTAGCCGATGAGGAATGTTCAATAAAAGATTACAGCTTTGCTCATAAAGTTTGGAGCACATTTAAGTGTAAATCATTAAAAGAATATCTTCTTCTGTATTTGCGAAGCGATGTTCTAATACTTTCAGATATTTTTGAAAATTTTAGAAATATTTGTAAACAAATATACAATTATGTAACAGCTCCCTCACTTTCTTGGGATGCTATGTTAAAAATTACTAAAGTAAATTTAGAGCAAATCAGTGATCCTAATATATACAATTTCTTAAAAGTTGCTATACGAGATGGTTTAACACAATGTAAGCAAAGGCTAGTAACTGCTAATAATGAATATTTAAAAAATTTTAATCCAGCACAGGATAAGATTTTTTTTTAGCATATATTGATGCTAACAATTTATATGGTTGGGCTATGTCCCAAGAACTTCCTATTTCCGACTTTCGCTTCTTAAGTACCTATGAAATAGGATTATTAAATATTTCACCACTGTATGAATTCTTTTCTTGGCACGCGCATTGGTGTCTCCAATGCCGCGCAAGACCATACACGTATCCTCTCGTCTGAGCTGTAGCTTTTGAGCTAGATCCTCAGTCACAAAGTTGACTTGTGACCCAGAATCTAACAATGCTCTTGCTAAAACGAAATCGCCACTTTTCGTTTTAACGCTCACGACTGCTGTTGCAAGAACCACTCTATCCGAAGCAGTCGCATGCATGGCATGCGAAGTGGAAGAGCTATCTTGAAGATGTGGTGGCTGAGAGGGTGGTGGTAACGCAAGATTTGTGCTAGCAGTATAAATATGTAGCAGTGTGTGATGAGAACGTTGGCACACGCTACATTTCTTTGCCTTACACTTCGCTACTGTGTGGCCTCGTCGGAGACAGTTTATGCACAAAGGCGCACCTTTAGCGAAGTCAAACCTTTGCTGCACTGACAAGGCAATATATGATTGGCAATTGCCAATCGAATGGTCAGCTGAATTGCAAAATTGACAAAGGTTATTCTGTTCGTTTTTGGCAGCAACGAACGAATGATTTATCCTGCTAGCATTTATTACTTTTTGAGTCTGAGTGTTATTGCTCGACTGGCTGCCCTTCGCTTGAGCTTTACTAATTTCTTCAGTAACAATATGCTGGTAGCGTCTGTTAAGAGCAGTCTCACAATCTCGCCATAGTGGGAGCGTTGTGTAGTCGAGCTGCTCTTCCCACTTATTTTTTGTGGTAGGATCGACTTTGCCCATAACTAAATAAATTAAAATGGCGTTAGCGATTTTCTTGTCGTCATCAATTGACAGAAGTGAGTCATAGGTGGCCGACACTGTGTCGATCAGGCTTCTCAAAGCTGACGCAGATGGCTGGGAAATCTTTTGCAGATTGAAAAGTGTCGATATGTTATCGAAAAATATTAGGCAGTCATTATCGTACACCCGCTTTAGACTTTCAATGGCTTTGCTATAATTGTCTTCCGTCACTTGGAAGGCGCGAACTGTGCCTAAAGCGTCACCAGCCAAACATGATATTAAGTGATTGAATTTTTATACCCTGTACCCGTAGGGTAAAAAGGGTATATTAGGTTTGTGCAAAGTATGTAACATACAGAAGGAAGCATCTCCGACCCCATAAAGTATATATATTCTTGATCAGCATGACGAGAGAAATCGATCTAGACATGTCCGTCCGTCTGTCCGTCCGTCTGTCCATCTGGATGAACGCGAGGATCTCAGAAACTATAAAAGCTAGAATAACCAAAGTTGGCATCCAGATTCTCCTAGGTCCGAGTAAGGACGAGTTTATGTTTTTTTTTTAATTTTCCCCCCTTCCCTTGCTACAGAATTTCGTCAATAGCGTCCACATTTCAAATGCTACCTAAACCAAACTTTGCACACATAATTTATATATAATTGTCTACTACAGTAATTGTCGCTACAGTCGAGCAAGCCCGACAGTGTAATACCCTGTATCCAGGAAAACTTCCGTCACTGAGTTATATGCGCCCATAGCTGCAGCAAAAAGAGGAAGAAGAAGAGCGAACTTGTTTCATAGAGTACTCTCTTTTAAACAAAGCCCTTGCCTAAAGCCGTATATTGACCTGAATACAGAGCATAGGAAAAAGGCGAAAAACTACTTTGAAAATAATTTTTTTAAATTAATGAACAATGCCGTTTATGGTAAAACCATGGAAAATGTCGAGAAACGTCGAGATGTTAGACTAGTGAGTAGATATGAATCAGCTCAAAACTCTGTGGGTTACAGACAACTTGTAGCTATGCCGAATTGCCATAGCATTGAAATATTTAATAATGATTTAGAAGCAGTAGAACTTTCTCAACTAGAAATAGTATATGATAAGCCGATTTATATAGGATTCACAGTTTTAGAACTTTCAAAATGGTTGATGTATGAATTTTATTACGAATTTCTTACTACCGTATCAGACACAATTAAAATAGTATACATGGATACCGACTCTTTTATTACATCTTCAACCGTTGACATATATGAATTAATTAAACAATATCCTGAAAGATTCGATACATCAAACTATAATGAAAGAAATAGATTCGGAATATTACCTGCTAATAACAAGGAACTAGGTTTAATGAAGGATGAAAATGCTGGGAATATAATGAAGTCCTTCGCGGGTTTGAAAGCAAAAGCTTATTCATATATCGTTGAAACAACAAAAGAAATTGATAGTGAAATTAAAAAAGTAAAAGGTGTTAAGAGATCTGTTATAACAAAATTAAATCATTCCGATTATATTGAATGTATCCGAAAAAGGAAAATATCTTTGGGACAGCAAAGGGTGATAAGAAGCAGGGCACATACTCTTTACACTGAAATTGTAAATAAACTAAGTCTTAATTATAAAGATGATAAGAAGATACTGAAGATACTGAAGATAGAATTAATACTTTAGCGTGGGGTCATTATAAAATTGACTTGAATCCAAAATCACGAAAATTCTCATTGTATTTTCTATTTAAAACATAGCATTTTATATATTTATAAGCATCAATGAACTGTATATGTATTGTATATGTAAATAAACTTGTATTTAAACAAATAAATAAATTATTGAAAAGCAATTGTCTTTGTTAATGAATTTTTTTATTAATGCTCTTATTACAATATATTTTTCTTAGCGATCCATGAATGGCTTTCATCGAAACCTAACCATTTTACCAATACCTTATTACCTTTAGTTGTCAAAATTTTCTCAACGAGATAAGCATTCTTATCTTTAACCTTTTGAAGTTCATACTCATAAAATGAACCCTCAATCAATTCCTTGTTATAATCTTGTAAAGTATACGTCGCTGGAGAAGTTGACTTAACTTTTTTTACTGTAAATATTTCAGTGGTCCAGTTTGGTTCATAACCTTTTTCGAAATGCCCTTTGTATTTACTTATTCGAACCGAATCCATTTTGCTTTCCAACAGAAGTGGGTTTCATTTTAATGGTCCTATGATATGTGTTGTTATACTTTGATACTAAATCTTGTATTCGATCTATCCATCTATTGTTTCCTTGCATACTAAACATTCTCCACATAAGATTTTTAAGGGTTCTGTTAAAGCGCTCGCAGATCGAAGCTTTTAAATGTATGAAGGTATGGTAATGATTGATTCTTTTCTGATTCATTAAAAGCTTAAAGCTTCTATTAAAAAACTCTTTGCCTTGATCTGATTGAATATTTTTAGGAATTACATCTGATCTCAAAAAAACATTTGTAACTGCTGATACGATGTCCTCAGCAGTTTTATTTTTAACTGGTTCTACATAAGCAAATTTTGAGAATGTGTCAATGACAGTGAGCAAGTAGCGGTATCCATTATTTGATTTTTGAAATGGAATCATTTCAACTAAATCAATTTGCCAAGTATCATTTAATCCTTTTTGTACAAATTTGCGTCGAGTAAAGTTTCTTCTAGCTTGTTTATGAATTTCAAAAACAACTTGTTCTTTACTCATTTTAAATTGCTTATTTATATATGTACTTAAATTAATGTCTCTCTCCTAAGTTGCTTTTGTAAAACTGTTATACCGCTTATACACACTAACATCATGTTTTATTTCCTTACACATCTTTTTAGAAATTTCAAAACATATGCGAGTTAAATCTATTCGGACATCTTGCGAATATGAAGCATTCAATTCGCTTAAATGTATTTCATATTTATTAAGCTCTACACATTTAGGAATTATGTGATTGTGATAAATAAAAGAAATCTGCTTTTGTAATATCGTATTCCAGCACAAAAATGTTGTTATCATTACACCAACTCTTAAAAACGATCTCCATATTTTACTATCAAACTCAACTTTGTTACCATACTGGTTCAACGTCATAATACACTGTCTATCATTTTTTCTAAATTTAAAATTACATTTTATTGTCTGCAACAGAGGGTGGTCTATTATAGTATCAGGCATTAAAAACTCGTATTGATCAAGTTTTAGTTGAATATACTCCTTATAGGTTAGTAATTGAATCCACTCCTCTTTTTCTAATCCAATCCAGTTATTTTTGTTTTGTTGAATCCAAACGATAGGAGTAAATTTTCGGCTTGTAGAAAATCCACATTTTAACTTTAGATTATGTATTATGTAATATTCGAAACCAAAAATAATTTCATGATTTTGGTTTTTTTTTTTTTTTTAGTTCTTATTGCATTTGCTTGTTAGCTGATGATCCATTTTATTTGAAAACGTCTAACGAACTAACTAGAAAATGTCTTTGCTGCCTCTATATAAAGAGTCTTTGATATAATAAAAGGAACTCAGTATTGAAATTGTCATCAAGTCGAAATGTTAAAAATCGATAGAAATTCAAGCGTAGCAGTGGATTTTCAATATGTTTATGGAAATAATAAGCAAATCTTTGTTAAGGAATTGGCATTCATGCAAACTGGTTCAGTGCTACCAAATTTTTTTTATTTTAAACCTCCATATGGTACTAAGGAGCTGGATAATGATGTTAGGAAAACGCAGTACATAACCCTTATGAATATAAATGGACTAGACTGGTCTTCTGGCAATATATCATATTTGAACCTATCGCCGCTAAATAGTTTTTCTACAGTCATTGTACGAGGAGAAATTAAAAAACAGTTTTTACGAAAATATTTGACGACTAATATTGTCGATGTTGATATGGGAAAAAGCTTATCATGTTTCCCAAACTATTTGACTAATTGTAGAATACATGCAAAACTAACAACCAAATGTGCACTCAATAATTTGTTTAAGATTTTTGTATTCCTAGAAAATTCTAATTACGAAATATATGAAATTTAAATTACAAAATGTTGGTTCAATTTGTACACCCGTTCACGATGCTAATTAGTGGACCTTCAGGATCAGGAAAAACCACTTTTTTAAGAAATCTTCTTCTTATGAAACAGTCGTTGATAAGTGAAAATATCAATCGAGTCATTTGGTGCTATGGAGAAGAGAATGCAAGACCTAATTTTAATAATGTTGAATACTACAAAGGTGTTCCTGAATCTTTTGAAAATTATGAAAATGAGCCTGTTCTAATAATATTGGATGACTTAATGATGGGAGCATTTACTAAACATGTTTGTGAATTGTTTACTAAAGGGTCGCATCATAGAAATTTATCTGTTATAGTGGTTACACAAAACATATTTCATAAATCTTCACATACACGGGATATATCACTGAATACTAAATACATCATTGTTTTTAAAAATCCTCGAGATAAACTGCAATTTCAATACTTAGCTAGGCAAATTTACCCTGAAAACCCAAATGAATTAATGAGAATATATAAGGAAGTAACAGAAGAACCGCATGGTTATTTACTTATCGATCTTACTCAACGAATGAACGACCTTCTAAGGTTTCGTACAAGTATTTTCAGTGCAGAATTCTCATATTGCTACTGGATATAACTGAAAATGGTTTACAAAAAGAGCTAAAACGGCTGAAAGCGAACAAGCATATGTTGTATGTTCTGAAAAAGGCTAACTCTAGGGTCGCATCATAGAAATTTATCTGTTATAGTGGTTACACAAAACATATTTCATAAATCTTCACATACACGGGATATATCACTGAATACTAAATACATCATTGTTTTTAAAAATCCTCGAGATAAACTGAAATTTCAATACTTAGCTAGGCAAATTTACCCTGAAAGCCCAAATGAATTAATGAGAATATATAAGGAAGTAACAGAAGAACCGCATGGTTATTTACTTATCGATCTTACTCAACGAATGAACGACCTTCTAAGGTTTTGTACAAGTATTTTCAGTGCAGAATTCTCATATTGCTACTGCGATATAACTGAAAATGGTTTACAAAAAGAGCTAAAACGGCTGAAAGTGAACAAGCATATGTTGTATGTTCTGAAAAAGGCTAACTCTAAATTAAGAAAAGCAATAATAAGCCATACCGGAAATGACCTTATAAAAACATTAGTTGAAATTGTATTTAACATTTTAAGTGGAAACAACAATTTAAACGGCAAGCAACTCAACCATCTGAAACGGTATAAAAATGTACTACGTAAGATTTCGTGCCCAAAACGCTCAATAAATTCAAAGAGAAAAGTTCTAATACAAAACGGTGGGTTTCTTCCAGTTTTAATTTCATCTTTACTTGGAGGCATTTTTGGAAAGATTTTAGAAAATGTTTAAAAACCATAACCGATTAACTAAAGTAATAGTTTTACATCCTAACACATATCACAAACTCTTGCATGACGAAACGGGAGAAAATTTAATAAATAGAAAGCTGTTACCTATTTTTCTGACTAAAAGGCTCAGTGATTTTGACAAGTGGATAAAAATAAGACAAGAACTCAACATTTACTTAAATAAAACAAGAGAGAACGCTACAGTCGAGCAAGCCCGACAGTGTAATACCCTGTACCCAGGTAAACTTCCGTCACTGAGTTATATGCGCCCAAAGCAGCAGCAAAAAGAGGAAGAAGAAGAGCGAACTTGTTGCTGCAGTTTGTGGGGGTTGTACTGGCGAGAATTTGTTTCGCTAATAACTTTTCTTAGAATTGACAGAATTGAATAAAACAATTACTTATAAATTATGTGTGCAAAGTTTGGTTTAGGTAGCATTTGAAATGTGGACGCTATTGACGAAATTCTGTAGCGGGGGAAGGGGGGGGAAATTACAAAAAATAAAATAAACTCGTCCTTACTCGGACCTAGGAGAATCTGGATGCCAACTTTGGTTATTCTAGCTTTTATAGTTTCTGAGATCCTCGCGTTCATCCAGACGGACAGACGGACGGACATGTCTAGATCGATTTCTCTCGTCATGCTGATCAAGAATATATATACTTTATTTAAGCGAATTATCCAACACAAACCAAACCCAAATAGATGAAATAAACTATACGAATCCATATGAAACAATAAATTTAAATTATTCTGAAAATTTAAAAGTAGAAAATGAAAATCAGATGCCTTCATTGTTGGACGAGCCTGAAATTGAAGCAATAACAAGAAAGAGAAAGTATGACGCTGTATCAGAACATAGTCCACAAAAACAATCCTTCAAGAAGTTAAAACCGATAATTACGTTAAAGAGCAAGCATCAAAAGAAAACAATCGCTCTTAAAGAAAAGCTGAGCAACTACAAAAAGAAAACAAGATAGAACGCTACAGTCGAGCAAGCCCGACAGTAAAATAGCCTGTACTCTCCACAAAAAAGAAAAATTTAAAAAAAAATTAAATTATTAAAAAAAATTAATGAATTAATTAATTAAATTAAATTAGAATATATGTTTATGTTTAGTTTTAACAGCATACATTTACATCACGTACCTATGCGTGTTTATATGCGTGTATGTATGCAGCACAAAGTTGAACCAAAGCAGCAACAACAACAGCTGCGGGCAGCGCTGCCGACAGAGGCAGCGCATGAGCAGCGATTTTACTTATGGCTATAACTTTCTTCAGAATTGACCTATCATGATGAAATTTGGCACACGGACACATTAGTACTAACTGGATGTACCTACCAAAATTGATTTTTAAATTCCGAGAATTACGGAAGTTATAAGAAAAAACACGAATTGCGGGGGAGTGGGGGGGTGCATCGAAAAAAAACTCAAACTCGTACTTTCTCGGTCTTAGGAGAATATGGAAACCAAGTTTGGTTATTCTAGCTCTTATACTTTCTGAGATCCTTGCGTTCATACGGACAGACGGACAGACAGACGGACAGACGGACGGACGGACAAGGCTATATCGACTCGGCTTCTCATCCTGATCAAGAATATATATACTTTGTGGGGTCTGCCACGCCTCCTTCTGTGTGTTACATACATGCGCACAAAACTAGTATAGCCTTTCACCCTTTGGGTACAGGCTATAAAAATACTAGCATTAGTCTTGACTATGCTAAGGATAAAGAAATACTGCGTAAATCGAGTCGTAAAACAAAACCAGTTCAAATTGGTAAAAATAAATTAAATTGGATTTCTTATCATTAATTCATATTCTTTATCACAGTCCTAAGCAATAATTCTATGAATGTCTTCTATATATATAAAACAGTTTGTCCTGACTGACTGACTGATTGGTGATCAACGCACAGCCCAAACGGTAAAGGATAGGAAGCTGAAATTTGGACTCAAGTATCCTTTCATAGTCTAGGTCCCCACTAAGAAGGGATTTTGGAAAACTCAAGCTCCAAAGGGGGAAAACAGGCTCCAACGTTTGTATGAAAAATCTACAGTTTGCATCTGATTAACTTCAAACTTAGTTTGTATACTCTCAGAACAATTCCAAGAAAAACTGTGTACTTGGTTTTTTGATATTTTTTTTTGAGCCTAAAATATGGGTGTTTTCCAGTAAAAAAATGTTGGGGCACAAAAGCAAACCGCGTCAACAGCCCACAGCCCACACGGTAAAAGATAGGATGCTGAAAGTATCCTATCATGGTGTAGATGAGCACTAAGAAGGGATTTTGGAAAATTCGAGCTCCAAAGGGGGGAAAAGTAGCTCCAAAGTTTGTTTGAAAAATCCGCATTTTTCAACCGATCGACTTAAAACTTAGTTTCTAAAATCAATTAAAGAATACAAACAAAACTGCATACTCGGATGTTCGAAATAATAATAATAATGTAATCTACGTAACTAAACCTACACCTTTGCATTCAAGGATTTTCAAAATGTGCATTTTGCAAAAGCAGGCAGAACAAACAATACAAAATATCAAACAGTTGGGGACAACTAAGTATACATACACACACACACACACACACCACACACACACACACACACACACACACACACACACACACACACACACACACACACACACACACACACACAACACACACACACACACACACACACACACACACACACGCGCACACACACCCACACACACACACACACACACACACACACACACACACAGGAAAAAGTGAAAGTGAAAGTGAGCGCGCGGACGTGTTTCTTTCGGTCGTCATTTTTCCTTCATTTTTGAGTAGCAAGTTGGCTGCAACAAATTGTTTTTTACCCAACACTTGGTGGTCACTAAGGTGTGGAAGGTACTCACCTCTGTCTGTGACACAAGCCTGGTCGGGTGCCACTCCTGCCCCATCTTTGTGGTTTGGTGGTCCGGCGTCTGGACTTTGACCCCTGAACTTTGATCCCTACTGAGACGTACTAGCGCTGGTCAAGCAGGCCTAGCGTGAGTATACTTTTTGTTTTTATTTTCGCTCTTGCTCCGCCCACGCGCTATAGGTAGTCCCACAGTTGCATTCACAACAGCTGGCTGCCCAGCTTACGCAGGGTTGCATTTTACCATCTGGTGGCCACCCAGCCGCTCCTCAAGAGAGTGCCAGGCTTTGACACCAGAGGGCGGTTCAAGGCTTGGTAAATTGCAGCGCTGGTGCTGCATACTTTTAGGACCTCCCGGTAATTCGGACCTAATACTCCAAATCCTGGTGCAGCCTTTTAGGATCAAAACATATTTTGGCTGGGTTCTTAAGCGAGTTTATATAAAGGCCGGACCGGCTATATTCCAACCCCTACCGCATCGGCGGTGCATCCCAGTGGGGCTCTGGTGACCGAGCAGGGGCGGGATAACCCCCATCCCGTCAAGGAGAAATACTTGGCCATCGAGGGAACTCGCCACGAACCCGCCTCTATGACCGACATGCAACTGCATGGGCTACAGAAAGTGGCCCCCTCCGACCAGCCACCAGGCGTACAACCGGCGCAACCTACGGTCTACCTGGAGTCGCCTCTTTCCTTTACGCAAGGCGCGCCTTTGGCAACCCTGGGTGAAGAATTGTGGCTAAAAACCAACGAAGCGGTAGCAGGCGCGAATCCTTTCGCGCGTAGGTCTCTGGTGGCCAGATCCCCACCAAAGTCTGCTCCACCGTCCGTGACGCTCCACAGCTATCCCCTCTTGTGTCCATCTTCTGCTTCTTCGCGTGCAGCAAACGCAGCCGAGCCGGCGAACACGCCATTCTCGACACCTCTGGCAGCGCCTTCGTCGCCTACGCCTTTGCCGATAGTAGTGGCGTCTAGCGGTCCCACAGCCCAACCAACCACCGCTCAGGCAGAGATGCAGGAACTGGGCTCCCACCTGCAGGCGGTTTGCCGTCTTTTCGAGGGTCAAAATAAGCGACATGTCAACCAGCAGGATAAGGAGATTTTTGTTGAGATGCTGAAGCTGCACAGCTCGATTTGCAGCAAAATAGACTGGTCATGCACTGGAGCGAAGCAGTATTCGAGAGATATTGGCATTCAAACTGCTGAGGCCTGGCCCAAAGTGTCCAGCCACCCCCAAGCTGGCACCCCAAAAAGGCTCAGGGACCCCAAAAGCAACCAGCGCGCGACTCCTCCAAAGAAGCATAAAACGCGTGACCAGAAGCTCGCCTCCGCATCGCAGAGTACAAGTGGCCAAGCCCTAGACACTCAGCCGCAAGACCTCGCTCAGGTAGTGAAGGGAAATGGTAACCCCCCTGACGCTTCTATCGCTCCCAAGGCTGATACATGGACGAAGGTTCAGCGTCAGACACGACAGAAGACCAGGAGACCCGATGCCATTATAGCCAAAGGCGTTGGAGAAGCCCAGTACGCTGACATTTTGAAGGCAGTGAAGTCGGCTCCGGCTCTGCAGTCACTGAAAAACGATGTTCAACGAATCAGAAGAACGGGTAACGGCAGCTTGCTCTTAGAACTGAGCAGATCACCGACGCACGACATTGGTAAGCTCCACGAAGCTGTGGAGGCGGCCCTACAGGGTATGGCTGTTGTCAAGCCGCTGGTGGAAGAGGCCCAATTAGAGATCCGGGATTTGGATGAGCTAGCCACCAAGGAGGAGATACTGGAAGCGCTAAGGTCGGTCAGCGAGGACCTCAGCATCGGGCAGGACGCAGTGAAGTCAATCCGCAAGGTGAGCGGTGGTCAACAGATTGCCGTACTATCTCTGCCAGCAGAGAAAGCAAGGAGGCTCATAGAAGCAGGCAAAGTGAGAATAGGCTGGGCAATCTGCCGCATCCGAGGGGTGATCAGGCCAACTCGCTGCTACAAGTGCCTTGGCTTTGGTCATACGGCAGCAAGGTGTAGCAGCGCGGAAGATCTGAAGGACTCGTGCTACAGGTGTGGTGTAAAGGGGCACCTAGCCAGGAACTGCTCAAACAGCCCGAGATGCGCATTATGCGCAAAAGACAGTCTGCCAGCGACGGACCACGCCACAGGAAGTTTTAAATGTCCGGCGTACAAGGAGGCGGTAAGACTGCTAAGATGATAAGGTTCTTACAGCTCAATCTGAACCACTGCATCGCAGCACAAGACCTGCTACTGCAGACCATCGGCGAGCAGAATATTAGTCTGGCGCTACTCAGCGAGCCATATAGAACATACAGCAACAGCAATTGGGCAGTGGATCTTTCCGGCAAAGCTGCTCTATGGCTGTGTGAGCCTAGCCCGCTTTCTCGGAATGCAAAGCTGGTAACTTCTTCGTGAGAGCCAAAGTTTCTGACCTGTGGGTCTACAGTTGCTACCTTCCACCCAGCCTTTCCTTATCGGAGTTCGCCTCTGTCCTCGACGCTCTGGTAGACGACGCCAGGGGACGTAGCCGTGTTATTATTGGCGGAGACTTCAACGCATGGGCAGTTGAGTGGGGCAGCAACACCACTAACGCGAGAGGCCGAACTCTACTGGAAGCTTTCTCAGTATTGGATCTAACGCTGCTGAATACCGGGTCACAGCACACATTCAGCAGGGCAGGCAGCGGATCCATAATTGACCTGTCGTATGCTAGTAGCTCCCTCCACAGTCAGATCATGTGGTCCATTAGCGACGCTTATACGGCAAGCGACCATGTGGCCATCACAATCACAGTCGGAGCAACTTCCCGCAACATGCTGAATCCACCGTCCGCCAACGTGGCATACAAGCTGGATTCCTTCCGTCCAGCATCCTTCGCAAGCGCCCTCAGCGGCTTCCGACTCTCCGGCGATCCAGAAGTTATGTCTATGGACGCCGTGGCCCAAATCCGCGCGGCATGCGACGCCAGCATGGACAGACGTTGCCCCTATAGGCGCCACCACGTACCAGCTTACTGGTGGACCAACGAAATCGCGGAACTGCGAAGCTCTTGTATCAGGGCAAGAAGAATGGCGCAGAGAGCTCGCGGCACACCCTCGTCGCCCCTCAGACAGGATGCCTATCGGGAGTCTAGGCGATCTCTGAAAAGGGCGATAGCAGCAAGCAAGAGGCGATGCTTTTTCGAGATGTGCGACTCAGCCGAGCACGACCCCTGGGGGAAAGCATATAAGCTCATTGTGAAGCGAATCTACGCTGGCGGACGCAATGCTCCCATGGATGCTGAGAAACTCTCACGAATCGTTAATACCCTATTCCCCTCGAGACCTGAGTCGCCTGCGATGATCCCTACCAGAAACGAGTTATCGCCTGCCTTAGGCGACGTCACCACTGAGGAAGTGCTGCTGGCTGCTCGTAGCTTGCAGCTCAACAAAGCGCCGGGCCCGGATTCTATACCGAACCGCGCACTTAAACTGGCACTTTGTATGCACCCTGGGGCGTTCGCTACTCTGTTCGGAAGGTGTATCAGGGAAGGCATATTCCCTGCCTGCTGGAAGGTGCAGAACCTGGTTCTACTGCCGAAACCGGGAAAACCACTCGAAGACCCCTCATCCTACAGGCCGATTTGTCTCCTGGACTCGATCGGTAAGGTGCTGGAGAGACTGCTTTGCTCGAGGCTTGAAACAGCAATCGGTCTATCCCCCAATCAGTACGGGTTCCGGAAATCGAGGTCCACCATAGACGCGATCAGTAGAGTGGTGGATTTTGCGTCGAAGGCAATATCAGGTAGCAGATGGAAGGGTGGTGCCAAAGAATACTGCCTGGTGGTGACCCTCGACGTCAAAAATGCATTCAACTCGGCAGACTGGGGATGCATTCTCAACGCACTGGTGGATCAAGGCGTACCCACGTGCCTGGTGAGCTCCATTAGAAGTTACCTTAGCGATCGGATACTTAGGTTTCACACATCGTCTGGCACCAAATCCCTCAATGTTGTTGCTGGCGTCCCCCAAGGGTCGGTCCTAGGGCCGCTGCTCTGGAACGTCATGTACGACGGCATTCTCCGCCTCCAACTCCCACCCGGTACGGAGCTAGTGGGGTACGCAGATGACGTCGCAATTGTAGGCGTTGCGAAAGACATCAAAACCGTGGAAGACGCGTGCAACCGCTGCATCCGGTCGATCATTGACTGGCTGAACACCGTGGGCCTGGAACTAGCGGCGGGCAAAACAGAGGCAGTGCTAATCAGCAGCCGCAAGGCGGTAGAGCAAGCGCACATTTCAATTGACGGTACTCTCGTGCGGTCCAAACGTTCAATTAACTACCTTGGGGTTAGATTGGATACGAGATTGTGCTTTCGTGAGCATCTGGAGCAGACGAATAAAAAAGCTGCAGAGGCTACACGGGCGCTAGCCCGAATTATGGCCAACACTCGGGGCCCAAAGCAAGGTCGAAGGTTATTGCTTATGAGCGTAACCAGATCAATAATGCTGTACGCGGCACCGATATGGGCTGCCGCGGTGAACAAGAGGAGCTACATCCGCGACCTCGCTGCTACATACCGTCTTGGCGCTCTCCGTGTCTGTAGTGGATTCAGGACGGTTTCTGACGATGCCGTACTGGTGATCTCGGGGATGGCACCTATCGACCTCCTCGTCCTGGAAGCGAGCTACCTTCACAGTTTTGCTGCCGGGCGGCCTCGCAGAGACGCGCGGGAGGCGGCTAGACGTACGACACGCTAATCACTAACGTAGCATCGTGGATCGGCAGAACACATGGCAAGGTCGACTTCCATCTGACCCAACTTCTGAGCGGCCACGGATGCTTCAGAAGTTATCTTCATAGAATTGGGCACGACTCCAGTGCGGAATGCCCGGCCTGCAGAGGGATACCGGAAGATGCTAACCACGTAGCCTTCCATTGCCCAAGGTTTGGGGCGGACAGAAGGAGACTGGAGGCGACAACCGGATCACCCCCAACGGCGTCGAACTTTGTGGCCAACATGCTCGCTAACGAAGATTCGTGGGCTGCGAGCGCAAACTTTGCGGCCTCCGTTATGGGCAAGCTCAGGAAGCAGGAGCGGGACAGGAGCGCGATATAAGCGGGTTGATCGGCCGGGCGAAGCAATGCCTAACGGCCGTACCGCCTGGACTTTGACCTGCGTATATCATTATCATTATTTTTATTACTTTTACTATTATTATTACTATTATTGTTATTTCTATCAATTCTATATTGTTATTTTTCCACTCTTTGTCAGTTTATATAAAGAATACAAAAAAAAAAAAAAAAAAAAAAAAAAAAAAAAAAAACACACACACACACACATACAAACAGCTGTTCGTGTAGTTGCGTGCAAACGATTGAAATAGCCAAAGCAAAATGTGAGACACTAATGTGTGAATGTCCATAGATACATATGTGCACATCTATGTATGTACATATGTATCTACATATGTATGTATGTACATTCGTCTTGCACTGACAGAGCAAGAAATGTTAATTAATTGAAAATTATATAACATTTTTAAAAGTAATTTTTTCTTTGTTTAGTGCATTAGGCATTATTGTGTTCATTAATAACTTTATGCAGCAACAACAAATATCAAATAGTTGGGGACATCACATACACACACTCACACACAACAAGCAACAGTTCGTGTCTATGTGTGCGGTTCTCTACGTAGGGTTGAAAAAGTAAAGAGAAACATATGTACATATGTATGTATGCCTGTGTATGAATATAGCATGTATGTACATTCGTATTAATGTATACATTGGGCAATCAAACACAGTTGTTTGATTGTAAAAAAAAAAATAATGCTCCAAAAACAACAACAACTGCAAGTCATTAGCTCGCTCTTCTTCTTTCGTTTTGACCATTTAATGTTAATTGCAAAGGCAATTACAGTTACCGTCGCTACGCCGCAGTCGTTACTGCGTAAGCGATAGTAAAGCAGAAACCGAATAACGGACCTACGCATATTCTGCTTCGCATTGCGGGCAGATGTATGTAAATTTGTTCTTATTGATCTCAATAAATAATTCGATTTCATTATTTAAATATTCTGCTTATTGCATTCAAAACTTCGATAGTTTGATGGTATCGGTGCCAGTGCTTTTTGATCGTGGCTCATCGCTGCACGGCATTGACGTGTGCCGTGTTTCATATTCCATATTGACTCAATATGGCACGAAAAGACTCAAATGTGAATTTAAATTTGGACTCAAGTATCGTTTCATAGTATCCATCATAGTGTAGGAGCACACTAAGAAAGGCTTTTGGAAAATTCTAGCTCCAACGGGGGGAAAACGAGCTTTAAAAAATATTAGGTATAGTGGTCATGTTCGTTTAACGAAATAGTTTGTCAAGAACAAAAATGTAACGGACTACTGAACAATTTTTTGTCAAGAACAGAAAATGTTCATTTAAATACCTTAAATGCCTTCCTACTGGTAACCTTTAAGGTGAAAACATATGGGTAGGTTATGCACACACAAAATAAATACAATTTGAAACATATTGAGCCGGGTTAAGACGGGCAATACCTGCTAGTTCCTGATAATGTGAAATGTGCATTTACAAACATAATACATTTTCCTGAAAATATAGGCGAAGATTGGGAGGTTGGTATAACCGATATGTATTTGAGTTAACTGCCCCTCCATGATACCACTTTGATTGATAAAATTTCGAGCGTCACCACAACAACCGGGCTGTTATTTATTTATACAGTGTAGTGCGCTTGCCTCGCGCAGCATAACCGATTTTCAATTCTTTTTTTTTGAGCCCAGAAGTAGGCAAAGGAGTTATTTTGGTTCTCTTCTGTTTGGTTGTTCCTATCGTAGGATTTATCGCCCTCTGGTGGATAGTGAAAGTGGGAGTAACATCATCAAGAATTTCTTTTGGCATGACACTCGTTGTCAAAGGACGGAAGAAAGGAGGAATTCCCGCAAACAAAGGTTTCCTTTCATCGATGTTGGTCAAGCTCTTCCTTTTTGGTTTCGACCCCTGAAGTGAACAGTTGTGCGCGCTTAGCTCGATTACAAGTGGAAAAGTTTAACTTATACCTGATTATTTAAAAGTAATAGCGTGGTGAACGTGGCCCAGAGATATAATTATTTATTCGGTCACTGTCCAAGCGCCGTATTTACCATAGGAATGTAATTCTAATTTAGAGCGAGCGAATGAAGCAATAGAAGCCCGCCCAGAACCGAGGGAATTGCTTTCGCCAAAAAAAAAAAAAAAAAATCATGCGTCAACTTAGAAATATTACGTATTCGGATCAGTGGTTCGGTTCCTGATACAACTTTCATTTATTTTAGTAAACTGGAATTGAGTTGCGTAAGATATTTAATTAGAGGATTTCTGCTAGGCGAATTGGATCTCTAGTTGAAAGTGAAATATGGTTAGATACTTTGATATTGAGGGGAATATATTTGAACAAGATTGTATTGGAAATTAGTGGTGAATATTTCCCCATACAAGTTAAACTAATTGGGTTTGTGGTTTGGTTCATGAGCCAACTTAGAAATATTACGTAATCAGATCAGCGATTTGGATCCTGATACAACTTACAATTATTTCAGTAAGTTAGAGTTGAGTTGCGTAAGATATTTAATTAGACTCGAATTGGTTCTCCAGTTGGAAGTGAAATATGGTTAGATACTTTGATATTGAGGGGAATATATTTGAGCAAGGTCGTATTGAGTTGTATAACAGGTTTTGATTAGTCTAATTGGGTCACCAGATGGAAATTAGTGGTGAATATCCTTTTAATATCTACCACACCACATGGTGGGCGCCTTTGCTAAATGTGGGAAGTTTAGGTGAAAAAGTAGTAGCGACCCCATATCTATACTACTACAAGGCAATATACGCCTGGCAATTGCCAATCGAATGGTCAGCTGAATTGCAAAACTGATAAAGGTTATTCTGTTCGTTTTTGGCAGCAACGAACGAATGATTTATCCTCCAAGAATTTCGGTTTTTTGAGTCTGAGTGTTATTGCTCGACTGGCTGCCCTTCGCTTGAGCTTTACTAGCTTCTTCAGCAACAATATGCTGGTAGCGCCTATTAAGAGCAGTCTCACAATCTCGCCATAGTGGTAGCTTTGTGTAATCGAGCTGCTCTTCCCACTTCTATTTTGTGGTAGGATCGACTTTGCCCATAACTAAATAAATCAAAATAGCATTAGCGATTTTCTTGTCGACACCAATTGACAGAAGTGGGTCATAGGTGGCCGACACTGTGTCGATCAGGCTTCTCAAAGCTGACGCAGATGGCTGGGAAATCTTTTGCAGATTGAAAAGTGTCGATATGTTATCGAAAAATATTAGGCAGTCATTATCGTACACCCGCTTTAGACTTTCAATGGCTTTGCTATAATTGTCTTCCGTCACTTGGAAGGCGCGAACTGTGCCTAAAGCGTCACCAGCCAAACATGATATTAAGTGATTGAATTTTTCAATATCATGCAGTGTGTCATAATTGTGAACAAAAGTTTCAAAAAGACTCATGAAATTGGTCATAATGCAAGTTTCTTCCAGCTCTTTTGCTTTGCAACATATTTGCAGTTTCTATATGAGTTCTTGCTCTAACGAAATGGAGCCTAATTTTAATTGCCGTTGCATACGACATATACTCCTCATACAGCCCTCGCGCTTCCTTTTAAGTTCTTCGATCAATTCCTTACTCATATTGATTTACGGTTTTAAACTTTGATCGAACGAAAATTGTCGAGTGACAAACGAGAAATCGAAAATAATATGCTGTTCTCAGCAAGTGTAGGGGTCTAGCAGTGCGAACGAAAACGAGAATAACTGCAGTTGACTGACCGTCGAAGGCAATACTTTTGGAAGCAGCAGCGTATGTAAAAGTGGCTATGTATATTTATGTAGGTATGTATGTATATAACAAAATAATAAATTTGGCACTTTAAATAATTGCCTATAGCGGTTCACATTTATTTAATACTAGCAGGTCTTGCCCGTCTTCGCTGGGCTAAGTAAAATGTGCTTAAAATTATTAGTTTAATTACTATATGATAGTCTTCTTTCGACGCTCTCTAAAGTTTTTTAGAGAGTTAATTTTGCAAATAGCAAATATAGTACAATATGTACTATGTATGGTTAAACGTACATACATACATATGTACATATCTTGGTTACGTACCGGGCGGACTGACAGTCCTGACCTAACTGTGTGCTTTCTCAGCATGTTGTACGCACGGTCGAGATATCCCCGAAAAGTCCGACGCTGGACATTTAATTTTGATTTATAAATCGGAACGTCCCGCCAAAATTGGAGCGTTCGGCAACGCTGATATGTACATACTGTAATGCAAATTGGTAGTGCTTAGTTCAATCTGCGAGCTTGGCGCTCAAGTATCGATTTGCGCTTATCGATACGCCCACATACGCCACCTATCAACAGCTGTTTTTACAAGATCCATGCTGCCGCAGCCAACTTCAAGGCTTCAACCGCAACTAACTTTAAGGAGTTGCTTCTCTTCCTGGTGTGCGCTGGACCGACACGGTTGTGTTCTCCACTGATGCGCATCATTTAAGCATCTGTATATGTGTAAATTAAATCCTTAAGTATTTGGGCCATCTGCCTATTTTGATCGCCATTGAAGGCTAATAAAGTGAAGTAAAGGAAAGCTGAGTTGAACGGCGCAATTATTTCTTTGGTACTGCTGTTAATTCTTTGAAAGTGGGCCCTTCTCTGGCAAGCGTCGACGAGCGCCTCCGATATACAGATTTGTTACTTCAGGCACTTCGCCAGCCGCCACGTTGCCGGTCCCTGCTGCTTTACACACCTGCCCGCTATTGCTTTGCGTAGCGAATCGCCGGTCACCGCTCGGCCAAAGGGCGATTTACGCTACAATACATTTATATTTTTCATGCAGGCGTTATCCGCCTATATACATACATACATATATAAGTACGTATTAAATTTTTTAATTCAACACTAATTTGTGTCTTCAATTCCAAATATGATTGTTGTGAATGTAACTGTAAAAGGTGTGTTTCTGCTTTTGGAAATCGCATGAATAAACTCACAAAATAGGCTTAACGATAAATGACTCTTAGATTTGTTCAGAGTATATTTGTAGCGTTGTTAGCTAACACTAACACGGTAAGTCGCTGTAAATATGCGATCAGCTGAGATGCTGGAGATGGGCATGTGTCGGATGCTCTATGTGCTAGAGCCTCAAAACTATCGATAGTTAAATCCGTTGATACAATCAATAATTCCATCGAAGTTTGAATGCAATTAACAGAAAATTTAAATAATAATATCTTATAATTGATTGAGATCAATTAGAAAAAATCATATACAAACATACGTACATCTTCCCGCAACGTGAAGAAGAATATGCGTCAATCGTTTGCACGCAACTACACGAACAGCTGCTTGTATGTGTGTGTGGTTGTGTGTATTTATACTTAGTTGTCCCCAGCGCTGCCCGCGGCTGTTGTTGATGTTGCTGTTTGGTTGACTGCTAATATGTTTACTCACACACGAATAGATGCACATAGGCATACATACACTCACACAGACGCAATTGCTATGTAAATGTGCAATTATAAACCCTTTACGTGAGTTCGAATACCGAGAAAAGGTAAAATCGATCAAACATTTTTTTTTTATTTTCTTTATTTTTTTTATTTTCTATAATTATTGGGACACCCGACTTTAGCTTTTTTACTTGTTTTATTTTAAACAAGCAAGTCCCTGCTCGAGCGCCAAAGAAAATGTATATCATTTTATATAAATTACCCACTTTTGTGGCGGCACGTTGTCTTCGGCCACCATGACGAGTTGTCCCACGACGTTGGGTTCCTCCTGGAACCACTTCACTCGCACCTGGAGGCTCGAGATGTACTCCCGGGACCATCGCTGCCAAAACCTGTGCTTGAGACACGAGGCATTGCGCTATCGCCTTAAGCAGGTTTGACTGTCGATGTCCGGGAGCGGTGGAGTTGGAGTCGCCAGAAGAGGCCGCCCGATTAGGAAGTGGCCCGGGGTTAGCGCCTCGCCGTCGTTGGGGTCCGCGCTGAGAGGTCCCAGTGGCCGTGAGTTCAGCACCGCCTCGACGCTCGCCAGGAGGGTTCCGAGCTCTCCTGCGGTCAGGTGCGTATTGCCCACCGTCCGTAGGAACAGGTGCTTTGCAGACTTGACACCTGCCTCCCATAGACCGCATCCTTCATGCGAATTCGCGTACGCCTTCCGCCTCCTTCTCCCATCTCGCTCGGAACTCCTGCAGCTTCCTGTCGGCTCCCACTAAGTTCATTGCGTTGTCGCAGTAAACTTTGCGAGGGACGCCTCTCCTGCGGACGAACCTTTAAAAAGCCAAGAAAAAAGCATCAGTGGTTAGGTCTGACACAAGCTCTAAGTGAACCGCTTTCGAGGCAAAACAAACAAAAAGAGCCACGTACGACTTGTACGGTGGCTTGCCAGGCTCACCAGTAATCTAGGGCCAGCATGGCAATTTCACACATGCAAATAAGATACGTACGATCTTATGAATTGCGACTTTTTAGAAAGCAACAACGGAAACTTGGCTTCTTACGGGATAGGAGCATTTAATAATCGTCCCCCCACTCTCTTTTTTCGAAACTTGTCGATTTCGTCACCGAACTCATTGTCCTGGATTACTTGAACATTTTTGTTGAATACCAAATTGAGTTCGCTTGGCTTGGCTATAGGATCAAAGGGCTTCGAGACTTTTCGGCACCTTTGTATAAATCGAGAAACCCAAACGAACACCCTAAGCAATTTGGAATGGGACGAGTAGCTTTCGATAACTTCGATAATGTAATTGGCTTGCCGATCTGCGAGTAAAACTACAGCAGACTTACGAATTTCTAGGGCAGCTGAATTTTTAAGCGGTTTGAAGTGAGCATTTACAGGCCAATTTTCTTCCGATTCCATGAGGAAGGCTGGCCCTGTAAACCAAATGGAGCTACGCAACTCGTCTACATTACATCCTCTGGACACGTTGTCTGCTGGGTTGTATTTCGTTGGGACATGTCGCCACGTTGCATTCTCGGACCACTCTTGGATTTGAGAAACCCTGTTCGAAACGAACACTGACCATGCCGACGGATGTGACTTGATCCAGTGGAGCGTTATTTCCGAGTCAGTCCACATAACTATCTTGTCTATTGGAAAATTAAGCAACTGGCAGACTTGACGAAAAAGATCTGCGAGAATGTGAGCTGCACACAGCTCAAGACGAGGCAAAGTTTTCGTCTTGAGTGGAGCTACTTTGGATTTTGAGATCAAAAGTGACACTTTCCAACCATTCGCAGTCGAAACACGAACATAAATACAGGCGCCATAAGCTCGCATTGAGGCATCGGCGAACGCATGTATTTGAATGGGTGACTACGAATCTGTATGGACGAATTTAGGGACTTGAATACCGCTGAGGTTCAACAAATTCTGCTTAAATGAGTCCTAAACTGTATGAAGATGCTCAGGGATGGATTCGTCCCAATCTAGTTTCTGTAGCCACAAATCTTGCAGCAACATTTTTGCTTTTGTGATCAGTGGGCAAAGAAGGCCCAGAGGATCGAAAAGCCTGGCAGTCACCGATAATATGTTCCGTTTTGTCGAGCGGAGATCTAGGAAGGAATTTTCCTACTGGAACTGAAATACATCTTCCTTCGGCAACCACATGACGCCGAGCGTTTTGGTTGGGTCTGAGTCGATTGTGGATAATGGAATAACTGTGCTATCAAATGCGGACAGTTCCGAGCAGTTCGAAAACCACTTTGCCAATTCGAAACCTGCACTTTGAAGAAAGTGCGACACTTCTGCTCGAAGCTTTTTTAGCTGTTCAACGCTTTCAGCACCAGTTAATATATCGTCGACATAAAAGTCGCTCCGAATAACTTCAGCAGCTGTTGGATGTGTTATTAAACACCACACCGCCAAGAACGGAACTGGCGACGTGCCATATGTTACAGTGTTTAACCTGAAGATTTTCAAAGACTCAGACGGAATTCTTCGCCACACTATGAACTGATAGTTTCTATCTGCTTCATGCACCATCACCTGACGGTAAATTTTTTTAATGTCTGCCGCTAAGGCCAACTTTCGCAAACGAAAACGAAACAGCGTAGAATAAAGCTCCTCCTGAATTGTTGGACCGACCATTAAGGTATCATTCAACGCAATCTGAGTGGACGTGCAAGAGGCATCGAAAACGACACGCAACTTGGTCGACGTGCTTTGAGGCCGCAGGACACACTGATGCGGAAACAAATAGTGTGGAGTATCTGGAATTTTGTTGTCCGTTGATGACATGTGACCAAGCGAAACATACTCGTCCATAAATTCCAGATACATGCTTTTCATTTGAGGGTCTTTTGACAATCTACTTTCAAGCGACAAAAAACGACGTTTCGCAATTTCATACGACGAGCCAAGGTAAAAGGTAACCGTACCTGAAAACGACCAGATGACAGGATTTTTGTATTCTTAACAAAGTCTTGTTCCCAAAGCTATTGCTCAGGTGAGAGAACTTTCGAGTTATTAGGCAAGTCCTCAATGGACCAAAACTTTTGTAAAGTTGAGTCTATCGAAAGTAATTGTTCTTCTTGGGAACTTAAATTCACTGCTCCTTCTATACTCGTTGTAGGTTAAGTAGAGCATCTGCCTGACACTATCCAGCCGAGAAGCGTTTTTTGTAATGTGGGGGACCCTGCATCCGCTGGTGTTCACCGCTTGATCGGAATGATAACCAGAAATCCAAAAATCTGCGGAAAACTCTCTACAATTGACACGCGACTTCACCATTGTATGAATTCTTTTCTTCGCACGCGCATTGTCTCCAATGCCGCGCAAGACCATACACGTATCCTCTCGTCTGAGCTGTAGCAGTCACAAAGTTGACTTGTGACCCAGAATCTAACAATACTCTTGCTAAAACGAAATCGCCACTTTTCGTTTTAACGCTCACGACTGCTGTTGCAAGAACCACTCTATCCGAAGCAGTTGCATGCATGGCATGCGAAGTGGAAGAGCTATCTTGAAGATGTGGTGACTGAGAGGGTGGTGGTAATGGAAGATTTGTGCTAGCAGTATAAATACGTAGCACTGTGTGATGAGAACGTTGGCACACGATAAATTTCTTTGGCTTACACTTCGCTACTGTGTGACCTCACCTTTAGCGAAGTCAAACCTTTGCTGCACTGACAAGGCAATATACGCCTGGCAATTGCCAATCGAATGGTAAGCTGAATTGCAAAACTGACAAAGGTTATTCTGTTCGTTTTTGGCAGCAACGAACGAATGATTGTCGTCACCAATTGACAGAAGTGGGTCATAGGTGGCCGACACTGTGTCGATCAGGCTTCTCAAAGCTGACGCAGATGACTGGGAAATCTTTTGCAGATTGAAAAATGTCGATATGTTATCGAAAAATATTAGGCAGTCATTATCATACATCCGCTTTAGACTTTCAATGGCTTTGCTATAATTGTCTTCCGTCACTTGGAAGGCGCGAACTGTGCCTAAAGCGTCACCAGCCAAACATGATATTAAGTGATTGAATTTTTCAATATCATGCAGTGTGTCATAATTGTGAACAAAAGTTTCAAAAAGACTCATGAAATTGGTCATAATGCAAGTTTCTTCCAGCTCTTTTGCTTTGCAACATATTTGCAGTTTCTATATGAGTTCTTGCTCTAACGAAATGGAGCCTAATTTTAATTGCCGTTGCATACGACATATACTCCTCATACAGCCCTCGCGCTTCCTTTTAAGTTCTTCGATCAATTCCTTACTCATATTGATTTACGGTTTTAAACTTTGATCGAACGAAAATTGTCGAGTGACAAACGAGAAATCGAAAATAATATGCTGTTCTCAGCAAGTGTAGGGGTCTAGCAGTGCGAACGAAAACGAGAATAACTGCAGTTGACTGACCGTCGAAGGCAATACTTTTGGAAGCAGCAGCGTATGTAAAAGTGGCTATGTATATTTATGTAGGTATGTATGTATATAACAAAATAATAAATTTGGCACTTTAAATAATTGCCTATAGCGGTTCACATTTATTTAATACTAGCAGGTCTTGCCCGTCTTCGCTGGGCTAAGTAAAATGTGCTTAAAATTATTAGTTTAATTACTATATGATAGTCTTCTTTCGACGCTCTCTAAAGTTTTTTAGAGAGTTAATTTTGCAAATAGCAAATATAGTACAATATGTACTATGTATGGTTAAACGTACATACATACATATGTACATATCTTGGTTACGTACCGGGCGGACTGACAGTCCTGACCTAACTGTGTGCTTTCTCAGCATGTTGTACGCACGGTCGAGATATCCCCGAAAAGTCCGACGCTGGACATTTAATTTTGATTTATAAATCGGAACGTCCCGCCAAAATTGGAGCGTTCGGCAACGCTGATATGTACATACTGTAATGCAAATTGGTAGTGCTTAGTTCAATCTGCGAGCTTGGCGCTCAAGTATCGATTTGCGCTTATCGATACGCCCTGTATCGATATGTGTCTGTATATGTGTAAATTAAATCCTTAAGTATTTGGGCCATCTGCCTATTTTGATCGCCATTGAAGGCTAATAAAGTGAAGTAAAGGAAAGCTGAGTTGAACGGCGCAATTATTTCTTTGGTACTGCTGTTAATTCTTTGAAAGTGGGCCCTTCTCTGGCAAGCGTCGACGAGCGCCTCCGATATACAGATTTGTTACTTCAGCCACTTCGCCAGCCGCCACGTTGCCGGTCCCTGCTGCTTTACACACCTGCCCGCTATTGCTTTGCGTAGCGAATCGCCGGTCACCGCTCGGCCAAAGGGCGATTTACGCTACAATACATTTATATTTTTCATGCAGGCGTTATCCGCCTATATACATACATACATATATAAGTACGTATTAAATTTTTTAATTCAACACTAATTTGTGTCTTCAATTCCAAATATGATTGTTGTGAATGTAACTGTAAAAGGTGTGTTTCTGCTTTTGGAAATCGCATGAATAAACTCACAAAATAGGCTTAACGATAAATGACTCTTAGATTTGTTCAGAGTATATTTGTAGCGTTGTTAGCTAACACTAACACGGTAAGTCGCTGTAAACATGCGATCAGCTGAGATGCTAGAGATGGGCATGTGTCGGATGCTCTATGTGCTAGAGCCTCAAAACTATCGATAGTTAAATCCGTTGATACAATCAATAATTCCATCGAAGTTTGAATGCAATTAACAGAAAATTTAAATAATAATATCTTATAATTGATTGAGATCATCTTCCCGCAACGTGAAGAAGAATATGCGTCAATCGTTTGCACGCAACTACACGAACAGCTGCTTGTATGTGTGTGTGTGTGTGTGTGTGTATTTATACTTAGTTGTCCCCAGCGCTGCCCGCGGCTGTTGTGGATGTTGCTGTTTGGTTGACTGCTAATATGTTTACTCACACACGAATAGATGCACATAGGCATACATACACTCACACAGACGCAATTGCTATGTAAATGTGCAATTATAAACCCTTTACGTGAGTTCGAATACCGAGAAAGGTAAAATCGATCAAAATTTTTTTTTTTATTTTCTTTATTTTTTTTATTTTCTATAATTATTGGGACCCTACTTTAGCTTTTTTACTTGTTTTATTTTAAACAAGCAAGTCCCTGCTCGAGCGCCAAAGAAAATGTATATCATTTTATATAAATTATTAACAACAAAGGAAAATGCGACGCTTGCTTTTAACTAATTTAATATGGAAACAAGTAAAAAAGCGAAAGTCGGGTGTCCCGACTTTGAAATACTCTGTACATATGTTTACAATAATTATAGAAAATAAAAAAAAAAAAAAGAAAAAAAAATTGGATCGATTTTACCTCTCTCGGTATTCGAACTCACGTAAAGGGTGTATAATTGCACATTTACATAGCAATTGCGTCTGTGTGAGTGTATGTATGCCTATGCGTATCAATTCCTGTCTGTGTAAGCATTTTCGCAGTCAACCAAACAGCAACATCAACAACAACCGCGGGCAGCGCTTGAGCAGCGCTGCAGCAGCAAATATATTTATGGCTATAACTTCTTGTTAAATCGGTCTATCATAGTGAAACTTGGCATACGGACACATAATAAGTAACTGGGGGCATTTGCAAAATTTTAGTTCGAAATTCCAAGAATTACGGGAGTCAGAGAAAATCGCATTTGCGGGGGAGAGGGGGGAGGGAGGGGAATTCCAAAATATACATTTTCTGCGTATTCACACAAGGCATCTTGGACTAAAATTTGGTGTGCCTAGGTCTTATAGTCTCCGAGATATAGGCGATTATACGAATGGAAAATCGGGAAAACTCCCATAGGGGGGAAGTGGGGGGAAAATCAAAAAAATAAAACAAACTCGTATAGAATACACACATAACGCATCTTTGTGGAAAATTTGGTGTCTCTATCTCTTATAGTCTCTGAGATCCAGGTGTTCATACGGACGGACAGACGGACAGACAGACAGACAGGGCTAGATCGACTCGTCTTGTCACGCTGATCAATAATATATATACTTTGTGGGGTCTGCCACGCCTCCTTCTGCCTGTTACATTTTTCAGCTCCCGCAAACCTAATATACTCTTGTACATTTCATGTACAGAGTATAATTACGAATGATTTGGCAGCGAATGTGCTTCTATTTAGCTCTAGTTTACAACTGACTTCAAATTCGGCTTACATGCTAAACTAAGCCTAAGGCGGCGGAAAAGAAGGCGCGAGGCGACGTCCGCAAACGGACGCTCTCGCGCTAAACTAAAATTCAAATATTTCTCTTAAACTATCTTCATCTAAAGATGCATCTGCGCCAAAAAAAAAGATTCTCTCCAAATAGTTGGAAAGATTGAGGCACCAAGATTTTAAGTAATGGCTGTAATAGGGAACTAAAACACTCCTTGAGAATACAACTAGGAAGTAGACAGCTATCAGTAATTATGGGAGCGTAAATAGTGTGGGAAGATCAAATGCAATAAGGATAAGAGGTACTACTAATAGAGACAGAGGAATAAGTTGACTGGAAGAAGTTGGCAAGCAAGTCAGCAGCTTCAGAATCGTTGCTGGCTTGTTTGTCACCAAGGAAAAATGATGATGGTAGAGAAGCAGTTTTACGTTTAGAATTAACGAACTTATAGAATTGTTTTGGGTCCTGTGCAAATTGCATCTTGCATCGGACAAGGTATTTATTATAAAACAAAATTCGATTTCGCTATAGAGTATTTATAAAAGTCAAGAGATAGGACCTACTGCTTATACTTTTTAAAGCATCTAGATTTAAGATTGAAAGTCTTGGTGAAAACCAAGGAGGTTTAGATGACGCAGACGATATGACACTATTTGGGATACAGACATCGAAAAGAGCATTAATAATGTCATAGAAGAACTTGGCGGCTATGTTGATATCAATCGCACTATACAAAAAGGACCAATTAGTTGCTAAAATAAGTTCGTTAAGCAAAGAAAAATTTCCTTTGCGAAAGCAACGACGTGTTTTATTAGAATTAAGTGTAGGAATAAAGGTGTGATTTGAAAATGATAGGGAGATTTCTAAAGTAGGGTGGTAAGTATCTTCAGGCACTCACAGGGGTACAGACCTAGAGACTACAGCGCTACCAGGGTCAGTGACATAGACGAGATCAAGCATTTTGCTGAGGTGATTAGGTATAGAATTAATTTGAAACAAAGAAAGGTCCAACAGGCAATCCCAAAATTCATGTTCTGCTGCGGGCACCAAATAATTGGACATTGAAAAATGACCATTCTATGTTAGGCAAATTAAAATCACCTAGCATAATAAACGCATCTCTCTAACGGAGATGAGTGGAAATTGCTTTAATATATGTTGCATATAAACTTGAATATTGGAAGAGGGAGGTATATACGAGCAAGTGATGTAAAGAGCAAAA
The DNA here is from genome assembly GCF_003285725.1 of Scaptodrosophila lebanonensis. Taxonomy (NCBI): domain Eukaryota; kingdom Metazoa; phylum Arthropoda; class Insecta; order Diptera; family Drosophilidae; genus Scaptodrosophila; species Scaptodrosophila lebanonensis. Next base: position 232,510 of record NW_022060605.1, on the reverse strand, counting down.
GACGGAAAATTTACTTTAACAGCAACAAATTCAACATAATTTGGCACATCACCATCAATGATTTCCGACCGAAGGTTGGATTTGACTGCATTCAGTACCCCTCCACCTCGACGACTCGGACGATCATGACGAAAAATACAAAAGTCATCTGATAAAATTTCATTATCAGAAATCGAAGGATTTAACCGCGTTTCTGAAAACGCAATAATATTAGAATTAAAAGAAAAACTGCTAAGAAATACATTCCCGAGCTTGGACTAAAGACACCTAACATTCTGATACAGAATGTTAAGCGAAAAAGGTGACTAGTCTAGTTTTTTGAAGCATACTTGGCGTTGGTTTCGAAGAAAGAGTACTAGACTGTAAATCAACAGGCAGTGACTAAACTCGTTTTTTCTGCCTAAACTCATGAACAATCATATGTGGAGGCCAAAATTTTGGGTCACAAATAATTGTAATTGCCTCAGGCGGAACACTTATTTTAAACGAAGCTATTTCACGGGGCTCAGCAAAACTGAACTTCGAAATAGATACACTAGCCGTCGATTTACTGGCAATATAGGCTGCTATAGATTCACAAGTGGTATCGGAAGATAATCTTGATACAAAAACTTGTCTTCTGGGAGCTATAGTATAACAGTAAGAGTCGGGGACTTGGGCAGAGCTGAAACTGACGCACTTTTAGCAGCTCGTGATGAGATTGCGGAAAATTTTATTGAGGAAGCTTTCGAGGCCACTACTGTCTTGCTTACTGCAGGAAGTTCTATAAACGGGGCTAAGGTGACCTGAGCAGGAGAAGGCACAGGGGAAATTTCAAACAAATTTCCAGGGACAACGAGCAGACAACGAGATTGCTGGCGATAAATCAAGATCCACTGGAGAACTTGGGCATAATGAGGTTGACGAAGCCGAGCAAGGCGGTACCTCTAGAAATTGAGGCTCTAACCTACCCTTGGGCGGTCCCACAAACTTATATTGACTAAGCAACTGTTCTCCAGAGTCGAACTCAGTTGAAAGTTGCTTAGTTATCTTTTGCAATTTTAAAAATTTATTTCTCACATTATTATACATACGTGAGAAATTAAATTGGATGTCAATGCATACAGGGCATGACCACCTCAAACCAGCACAGCCTTTTTTAGGTGAGTAGATGTTGTCGAGGTCACGACCACTTAATCTTGCACATTTAATATGCATAAAATTCTCGCACAACCATCAGTTAACAAACCGAAGTTGATCAGAATCAATTGTATCTTTAACTGTGCAAGACTTGTCGCAGCACAACATTGTGGGCGGAATAAATGAATGATGTAAATAACGTAGTTAAGAAGAATGCTGTAAGCAAACACAAACAACAAGAAGAAGGCTGAGTGAGATCAAAGTGCACAATGAGAGGGCTACCGCGAACACTCACACAAACCTTTTGCACGCAAAATTAGCTCCTTAAAAGCAAAATGCAAAATAATTGCAAAAACAAAATACAATGCACTGACGCCGAAACTATAGAATTATAAAATAAATACCTGTTAAATGCACAACCAATAAACTGAGGACAATACGGGCCAAATATACATTAACTTCACAAAGTAAAACAATAATTACAAATTACAAGATGCTTTAAAACAGCGGTGGGCACGAAATTTTAGTTTGGGAGTGCAACAGCAACATCTACAACAAAAACTACCGGTTGGATTATGAGAACATCATAGACTGCGAGCAAAAAATTAGGAAAAAAAAGTACACCGAAAAAAATTTTGATCACATTTATGAACATTCTTTTAATAATTTTTCGAAGTCTATTACCTCTTCACTTAAAGCAATTCGTAATAAATCTGATAAATTTATGTCACTTAATTTATTCCTATAAACATTTTTAATATATTTAATGTTTGAAAATGCTGCTTCGCACACATAAGTATTGGCAAAAAAAAACCGCGTCTCAACCTCGGAAATATTAATTTCATTAGCCATTGTTCAGTTTTAATCAAAAATAAGTAAGATTATAAGTAAATAACTTGACGAAAATCATAAAAGTTTTACTGAAGCACAATAATTTATAATTTGTCAGCTGGTATTGCAAATCGATCATCAGTACACACACTGTGTGTATTTTGTTATTGCATCGATCTACTTGTGCGTCTGGCTGGCGACAACACTGCATGTATTTTGTTTTTGTAAGCTCTGTCGCGATAGGTTTGTAAGTTCGGTCTTCTACTTGTGCGTCTGGCTGGCGACAAAACTGCGTGTATTTTGTTATTGTAAGTTTGCTCGAGATCGGTACTTTGCTTGTGCGTCTGGCTGTCGCCTGTTACCAAAACATAACGGAAAGAGCCCTGGGAGCCCAAAGAACCACTACGTGCCCATCGCTGCTTTAAAAGGCAAAATTAATAAAAAACACAGAGCTCAAGAAAACGCGTTTTTCACTGACAACAACTCTCTCTCAATCTGAACTATGCAATGATTGTGTGTATAGTATACTCAGCAATTTGCATGATAGTTGTACGAGACCGATATGTGAGATCTTTATTTAGGTGTGTGTGTGTTTTGATAGCTATACGAGCTAAAGGCTTGGTAATCTTCGAAAGATGTTGGTAGCCCGAACTACCAATATGCACGATTTGCATGTGAGACAAGACTTACTCTTTGGCTTGTACGTACTAAACCCCCATTCTTATCTGTATCCTCCAAACCATGTAGGAATTTTTGCTCATCGCTTCAGACTAGATTGGCGCTGCGTACAACGTTCATCAATAGCAGCCTTCTGTCTTGTCGCTGTCCACCAGGGTTGGGCATTATTCGTGCTAGGGCATTACTCACTCCAGCACACCTCCCTCCAACGTATTTGAGGTGTTCCTTGAAGTCGAGTCTGTTGTCAGTCATTACTCCAAGGTACTTGATTGCTACTTTGGAGGCGATTAGTTCGTTTCCTACCTATACTGTCATAAACTCTATTTTCGTCCTGCTGCTTACAAGTAGTACCTCCGTCTAGTTGAAGTCCTATGCATGAAATCCAGCTCCTGACTATTGCTATAGTCTCGTTACACAGTCTTGTCAGTATGTCAAGGTTTTTTTCCGTCACTACTGTTGGTGTTCATATATGCCCCATAGCGCTGAAGTTCATCGTACTGTCAATGTCATACGCACTTGACCGTATCATGAGCTACGTATGGGCCACGCATGTGCATATGAAGTCAACGCAGGCAGCTATTCTTAGCTACTGTTAGAATAGCAGCCGCGCATGTGCACAAAAACAACCCCCAACAGGCTGCCACCTCTACCTACACCTAAACTGGATATGCACGCATGGACTCAGCTAGCTGCACCCCCGCAACGGTTTACTTTTAGAATCACTTATTAGAAATAACTAGTATATAAACCCTTACATTTCGTTAATAAAGACAGAACAAAAAGAACACTCGTGCTCTTATGATCTCACATTCCCTTTCAGCTCCTCCGAATTACACTTGGTTTAAGTACCGACTGTAAAAATACCCAGCTACTAGTTTATTACTAGGGGCTAACTCAACAATCGTGTCTATGCATGCATGTATGTGTGCATTTCATAATTATGTCAAAGCAGCAACAAATACAGCTGCGGACAGAGCTTGGGCATGGTTAAATGGCTATAACTTTCTTTTTAATCAACCTATCATAATAACGGATATACAACCACTAACTGGATGTGACTGCCAAATTTTAGTTTAAAAACAAGAAAGGAATGCTAAAGTCGAGCAGGCTCAACTCTCAAATACCCTGTACCACCCCACAAAATATAAATAAATAAATAAAATTAATTAACTAAATTAATTTAATTAATTAACTAAATTAAATATAAAATATTCCATGCATGCATACATACACTTTGGCAAGTTCGTCATTGTTACCAACGGCGGAGTTGTAGACAGCGTAGAAGTCAGGCCAATCAATGTAGGCGCCAGAGAAACGTGGGAGCTGCAATTCAGGCAAGCGGGCCTTGCGGGATGTTATCCTTAACAATGAGCTTTGATCATCAATGCTTTGATGAACTGTTGTAGAGTTGGAGACAGTGGCCATGCGTAGATGGTTGAGCTGCCTAGAAAGCTTGGATTTTACCCCGTAATACATTTGCGTAAAATTATGCCTCGAATCGCTCGCCAATTCCAGCAGATCCAACTTATCGAGAGTTGACTGCGCACGATCAAAATTAGTGTTAATGCATTCGGCGCCTTCTAGACGCACCTGTAGGTCAGCCTCATCCAAATAAGTAAGCTCATTAGGCAAAAGGAACTGGTTCATTGACACAAGTTGTTTGAACACTGCAGCCGTTTTCACCTTGTAAAAGTCAATGTCACTGGCGACCAGATTCGGCTGTGCAGATGCTGGATCTTGAGCCATTGCAAATTACGTATGCACTTGTTTGTATAATGTATATGTAATATATACTCTACTAGTAGCACGCAATAGTTCAAAAGCAGATTAAATTCGGCTCGCGGATTGTTTAGAACTGCAGCGTAAACAATAGGTCGGTCGGCACTGCTAACTATGTATGTAAACGATAATATTGATCAACCGATTACAGCTACGTCTATGTACGTATGTACGTCAGTGCGTGCTGTACAGTCGCGCCAAAATGCAAAAGAAGAGTTATGCTACCGAAAACGTCTTGCATGTACCGCCTATGCGAATGAAGGTGTAGCAGCAGAACGATTGCGTGAATGTGTGTATATGCCTAGTCTTGGACTATGCAGACGACATCTGTCTGATCTCTCACAGGCTCTGTGATATCCAATCTAAAGCAGATGACCTCGTGGAGTCAGCCAGTAGAGTCGGGCTGAAAATAAACACGGCAAAAACAAAAGCGATGCACTTCAATCACGTCAGCCAAGGAAATGTCAACATATGTGGGAACCCAATTGAGTTTGTCGATAACTTCCCATACCTCGGCACCATTATATCCAACAATGGTGGCGTGAATGAAGATGTATCAACATTCGGAAGACTGTTGCCTGCGTGAAATCCACATTACTGTATGGGATCGAGACATGGCTGACCACACAAAGAATGATCCAACAGCTGCAGGCATTTATAAACAAATGCCTCAGAATTATATGCGGGATATTCTGGCCGAACAGAATATCAAACGCAGACCTGTGGAGCGTGACTGGTGAGTCACCAATCCACCTCCAGATAAGGAAGAAGAAATGGATGTGGATTGGCCACGCACTGCGGAAGGACCCACACAGCATTGTAAGGATGGCGCTAGACTGGAACCCCCAAGGAAGCAGATAGGTGGGTAGACCTAAGATATCCTGGCAACGGACCACCCTTCAGGTATTATCCCATAACATCATCACATGGGACACAGCTAGACAGATGGCCAGAAATAGAGTTCGATGGAAAGCGCTTGTAGAAGCCATAAGCTCCCAGTAAAAAGGAATTATATAAAAACAAGAGAGAACGCTACAGTCGAGCACGACAGTAAAATACCCTGTACTCTCCACAAAAAGGAAAAATTAAAAAAAAAAATTAATTAATTAATTTAATTTAATTAGAATACATTTTTATGTTCAGTTTTAACAGCATACATTTACATCACGTACCTATGCGTGTTTATATGCGTGTATGTATGCAGCACAAAGTTGAACCAAAGCAGCAACAACAACAACAGCTGCGGGCAGCGCTGCCGACAGAGCTGCAGGCAGCGCATGAGCAGCGATTTTACTTATGGCTATAACTTCCTTCAACATTGAGCTATCATGATGAAACATACGGACACATAATCCCTAGCTTTATGTAATTACCAAATTTGAATTCGAAATTCTAAGAACTACGGGAGTTACGTAAATCACTAATAGCGGGGGAGTGGGGGGTATATCGGAATAAAAAAACAAACTTGACCTGCCTAGGTCTTGGGGGAACCTGGATACCAAGTTTGGTAATTCTAGCTCTTGTACCTTCTGAGATCCTTGCGCACATACAGACGGACAGACGGACGGACAGGCGGACATGGCTATATCGACTCGGCTTGTCACCCTGATCAAGAATATATATACTTTGTGGGGTCTGCCACGCCTCCTTCTGCCTGTTACATACATTCCCACAAAACTAGTATACCCTTTCACCCTTTTTGGTACAGGGTATAAAAAAAAATGGGAAGCAGCGGTGAAGTCAGCGAAGCACTTATCGTTAAAAAATGTTTCGACCGCATCCTTGACTGCTGATGAACTCGGAACAGACATCGTTGAGATTGAGGCCATTCTCAATTCTTCCAGGACACTTCTTAGTAGGAGAGCCTCTAAATGCCGAAGCCGATAACGAGCCTCCCAAGATTCCTACAACGCTGGTTCGAAGATGGGAACTCGTGTCGAAATTAAAACATCTGTTTTGGACTCAATGGTCGCAGGAATATTTGCAACAGATGCAACAAAGGCAAAAATGGAAAAAATCGTCAGCTAACGTAAAAGAAGGAATGATGATTTTACTGAAGGAAGACAATGTCCTGTCCTTCAATGGCCTTTAGACGAGTCGTCAAGGCCTACCCAGGTCCAGATGGGTAGCAGACAAAACATCAGGAATTTACAAGATCCCAATCCACAAACAAGCGCCGCTTTTTCCTGAAGTAGAACCCTTGAAGTAGAACCCACAAACACCCACTCGACGAGGGCGACCAGGAAAACATAGCAGACGAAAATTCCGAACCAAAGAGGCGCCAGCCGACAAACATCGAACTTCCGGCGACCGGCATTATATATTAGCTTATATACTCAGCGCTGTTAGCAGCGAGAGCGCGAGGAGTATGTTATGTGCACTTGAGGTGGCTGACACTAATTGCATTGACGCTGCACTTATGTCGCCCAATGCATGCGCGATCATATTACATCTCGTCCGAATTATGCTTGGCTTTTTTAATTTATTTATTCAGTGCAATAAAGTGTTACTGTGTGTGTTCTTAAGAGTGCACTGCGTACAGTGTGTACTCCTTATGTATGCACACTACATCTCCCTCCTTTTGAAAAATAACGTAATATTATGAAGTTAGTTTCTAAATTATTTATCTATTAAATTCATGTATATCTAGTTATGAAATATGTTTACGTTTCTTATTAATCAATTTTTTTTATTGTGTTCTTAAGAGTGCACTGCGTACAGTGTATACTCATTATGTGTGCACACTACACTTGACCGTATCATGAGCTACGCAAGTCAACGCAGGCAGCTATTCTTAGCTACTGTTAGAATAGCGGCCGCACATGTGCACAAAAACAACCTCCAACCGGCTTCTAGCTGCATACGTCAAATGTATCTCTAAATAATTCGGCGTCATGTTTGGTCTCGTGGCAAAATGGCTTGGAACTTAGCATCATAGGGAATTTCGGCCTTAGCTAACCTTCCGCCAACTCTCACAACATCTACACACAATTCTCCTAGTTGCATTGTACTTACAAATGGGGCAAGGCTTTGCAAGCTTGGCTTTAATTGTTTATTTTTCGCTAATAGAAGAATCTGACTGTTGTATGTGCGTTACAATGCGCCAGAACGTTACACATAATTCTGAGGATTGTATTTGCGAGATATCTTTAACTCTGTTGAATACGCGAAATACATAAGACATGATTCTTAGTATTCGTATGTATGACGATTAGCATTCGATGACAGTGTCAATGATTGAAGTTGTAGGCTGCAGCTCTTCTATGCAGATCAGTGCAGCTCGCTTGCGCACTTCTGTACGTGCAGGCAATGGTTCCTTAAGTTGTGTCCAGTAAATTTCTTCTTTCTTCAAAAAGTCAGGGCCGGTAAAACCACATGTTGGTTTTCAGTTCCTTAATTGTGCTTCCCCTTGAAATTATATCGGCAGGATTTTTAGCAGAAGGCACGTGCCTGCATTTTACGTCTCCAGAATGCGCCTGTAACTGCTACGAAGCAGTTTAGTTGAGACGAATGCATGCCAATCCACTACAGCACAATCTTCGAGTCAGTCCAAAAATAAATATTGTTGACGTATTGGTCCAGTTTACTTTGAAATTTGCGAAAAGTTCTATTGAGCAGAACTGCAGCACATAGTTCCAGCTTCGGTAGTGTTTGAACATTTATCGGCGCCACCTTTGACTCGGCTATTACCAAATGCCAAGTGGGTCATCCCAGTCGAATTTCCGAATGACCAAGTCTTGAAGAAAGATTTTGCAGCGTTGTAACGACGCGTTACGTAGCTGGCAGCCGTGCGTCGTTACGATGCCGAAAGTAGTTTTAAGTTGATGAATATGGAGTAGTTTAGTTCGATGCCGAAAGTAGTTGTAAGTTGATGAATATGGAGTTTTAGTTAGTTCTTTTCTTGTTTTGATAAAAAACGTGAAACGGATTTCGGCATGCCGCCCTCTTTATTTAAGCACTTTGGGGTGCCTAATATTTATTATTATTTCAGTAAACTCTGGCCGGCGAGCATACCCGCGGCAGAGTAACAACATTACAAGTGGCGCCCGAGCAGGGACCCCAAAGAAGTTTGAGGTTATATACGACCAAGTAGAGAAGAGAGCGTGGACCTACGCTGCTACGAAGGAAGGAAAAGCTCAGCGCGGTGCTGCGCCAGTTCGAAATCGAAGAGACCGGCAACGTGGAGGCGTTGGGGTCGCGGCTGTCCACGTTCGTGAACAATCGCCGATTCGATGACAGTTGTGTTGGCGCAGTACACCCACCGATTGGCCCAGACCGTGGAGGATGGTTTTCAGAAACTGTCGAGCCAGATCTGCGCTTCCACCACGTCTGCTGCTCCTGGTGGTGGTGCACCTGACAATGATGACCCAACAGCACCGACTCCAGCGCCACCACTCGCGAGTGCGCTGGCGGTGGCAGAGCAACATGCGCCAACATCAGCCGAACGAGACAGACGAGCCGCGTTGCAGACACAGGTAGCGCAGTGGGGCGTCCGATTTGACGGCAGCGGGGACCCAAGAACGTTCCTTCGGGATCTGGAAGATAAGGCAGATATGAGCAACGTGCGACTAGACGATTTGGTGACAGTATTACCGGAAGTCTTAGTCGGCGAGGCAAAGGAGTGGGAGTGGTCAAGGCGCAATTTGGCACAACGGTGGGCCGAGTTCCGCCAAGACCTACTAAAGGAGTATCCAGCAGGCCCCCACATAGAAGAGCGGCGGCGGGAAGCATACAGCCGGGTCCAGGGTGCATCAGAGAGCCCTATCGAGTATGTCCGAGCGATGCGACGGCTGATGCGCGGCGCGGTGATGACTGCAGAGGAGCAGCTGAGACTTGTCCACGCCAACGGGCTACCAGAAATACGCGCCAACCTCCGCCTGGCAGGCGAAGAAGTGTGCTCGCTCGATGGGTACGTACAGGCGTCACATGGCGTATACCAAGCAGTCTTAGCACGGACACAGTGCCCAAACACTCAACAGCTCCACTGTTGGGACTGTGGTAAGATGGGGGTGCGTGCGAACGAATGCTGCCGACGCGCGACGGGAAACGCCAGGGGGGCTCGCCCCACATCAACAGCCGGCGAGCCCACGCAGGCAAATTCCAATTAACAACGACACGCAGGTTAGCGGCCGCGCTATCAGTAGACTGTGATGGTGTACTGGTAGAGGCGGTCGTGGACACCGGAGCGACATGCAGCTTCGCGAGTCTGAGGCTGGCGCGACGCCTGCGGGCGCCAGACGGAGAAAATGTACGGTCCGTGAGCGTGACTGTGTCCATGGCTGACGGGACACAGAAGACGGTCCGTGAAGAAACGAAGGCAACGATCACAGTGGGCGACAGTCGCGTAGCACTGCCGCTGCTCACACTCCCCGGATGCATAGATGAGCTCACACTGGGATTAGATTACGTCCAAATGGCCAACGGGGCGGTGACTGTGGGCGGCCAAACTGTAGAACTGAGAACGGACGATCAACGGCAACGCAGGCGGCAGGCCACACTGTACGGCAGGGATCCTGACGCCCCTGAGGCAGCACCAGGTAGCCCAGAAACACACGCGACGCTGCTACAGTTCGTTGCCCGTATAGCAAGAAGAAACCAAGGGGTGGCCAGCGAGGATCAGGCACGCCAGTACAATCTGCGGAGACGCGAGTGGTGACCCAAACTGGGCGATGAGGTGCTCGTGCGACAACATCACCTGTCCAACGCAGCCGAGCAGTTTGCAGCCAAGCTGGCGCCTCGCTTCGATGGACCATTCACGGTGCGAGCAGTCATATCCCCAGTCATAGTGCGGGTGCGACCAGTAGCGGGTGGCAGAGGTAGAACGGCACACGTACGCGACTTGAAAGCGGTGAATGCAGAGGACAGCGAGGCCGACGAAGGCAGCAACCACGGAAGCCGCGTTGGTATGGTCACCACTCACTAACTTGTTGACGAGGTATTTGTCGTGTGTACCTACCAGCAACAACCCATCCCAGCAATATCTTCTGCAACAATGGAAGACAAGAATTGAGCTCAATTTGCCCAACGCATAATAACTTGTAAAAAAGTTCAGCGCCTAGGAGAATATCAACCTTGGCTGGCTTGTAGAATTCCGGGTCAGCCAACTCAAGGTTTGCGGGTATTTTCCAATTCGATGTGGGCACAAAGTTATTAGGCTGACAAGTAGATATGGATTTAAGAACCCAAAAATCAGTGCCAAAGCTGTGAGAATTCAAACGAGATTGAATATCAGCGAACACCTTGTGCCTACTACCAGTAGTGGTTCCACCTGCCATTACAATACTCACAGCTGTGTCTTTACGCTTTAATCGAAGGCGCTGCGCAAGGTTCTCAGTCATGAGGTTCAACTGTGAGCCGCCATCAAGTAACACACGAGCAGGATGGTAATGGCCGAATCTTTCTTTAATTTTTACGACTGCTGTGGCAAGAATTACTTGATCGGCACTTAAAACGTGACCTAAGTACGCTTCTGGAGGTGCGACTGCGTGTGGAGCGGGTGAATTTGACACAGCTACAGAGTATCTGTGCAACAACGAATGGTGTGGTTTTGAACACACCCGACACTTGGAAGCCTCGCAGCTGGAAATTATATGGCCCACATTCAAACAATTGAGGCACATTTTTTGAGTCTTAGCAAACTCAAATCGCTGCATAACAGATATAGAACCGAAGGAAGGGCAAGAATAAATATTGTGATCCGCAGAACCACAATATGTGCACTTTGAAACCGGTTTTGAAGGCTTTGAAGGACCCTTTGTGCAAGAAAACGAAGCTTTACTATTTCTTGCAGGTTCTACTCGCGGTTTATTTGGAACCCGAGTTGTCTCTTCAGCCGCTAAATATTGGTCAACGAAGGATCGTCATGAACTAGACTTTCAAATAAGCACATAAAATTCTTAAATTCGGCATGCTTTCCACTGAATGTAGGCAGCCGCATTTTGGATAACTGGGACCGTTGACTGGCCATCATAGAACAGTCATGAGAAGTCTGACTTTCAACTTTTTGTTTCGTTGCCTTCACATACAACGCCTTAGTTGAAATGCACAAATCCTCAAGTGGCCCTCTACTATCGTTACTTGGATTGAGACTATCCAAATCTGCCTGAAGCGCCATAGCTTTCTTTATGTAATCTTCTAACAGCTCGAGACGACACTCGAGTTCTGTTTGTTCAAACGAAATTGTCTTTAACTGAAATGCTGTTCTCATACGAGCAATATCAGCGCTAACCTTATCAAATTTCTGCAGATTTAGCTACTACTTGTTGCTTTTCAGATTCCGACATGGTAGAGTATAACCGAAGTAAGCTCTAAACAAGTTGCAAATCAAAGAAAATGAAAACCGAACTTTCCTAACAACCCTCGCAAATAACAACGCGCTAAAACAGCAAGAGACCAACTGAAATGCACGCAGATTACGTACACACGAACTCAATATAGTATGCACGTAAGCAAAGTGGCAGTCCAAGCGTCCGCACAAACAACAACGAAATCTGCAAGCAATCTCAGCTGTACTCAGAAAATAGGCGTCGATTACCGCAAGTACGCTTGTAGGCAACGCTAATCCAAACGGGTAGCGGAGGGGAGTTCGTTGGCCCAGCGACAAGTGTAGCCGAAAAAAGGCAGCTGATGCAATAAACATCTACCGAAATAACCAACATAATGTAACTACAAATAACTTCAAAATATTTGTTTTTTTTTTATGTTAAAAATCAGCTTAACAGCCCTTTTTTAATTGTTTTGGTTTGTTTTGCCTCGAGGTTTTGTTAGTAGTTATGTATGTTTATGAGGGTGTATAATTTCTTAATTTATGAAAGGTGTGGTGTATGTGCGTATGTATATGTATGTATGTATATAATATTATCATGCAGTGGCGAGTATGTATGTATGATTATGTATTTGTGTATGTAATGTGGTTGCACAAATAATTTAAGTGCCAAAAATTGAGTCCGCATAAGCATACACGTACTATATATACATATGTATGTACGTATGTGAATAGGTTTTGAACACCTTTCGCTTGCACAAATTTGCAGCAATTAAACTTCTTAGAGCTTTATGCTCAATTGTTGGTACAGAATACTTGTAAGCTCTCAAACGAGTCCACCGAAACTTCCCTGGATTCCGAGCGACGACCACCCATTAGCCAAGCCAAACGATAGTACCGCAAGTAAGGCAGACAGCAGCTCCACAGTCCAAACGAGCAGTTGTAGTTGATGGTATCCAGAACACCAAGGCACCAAGATCCAAATCCAAATAAATGTAGCAGGATGGTATCCAATCGACACCAGCCTCAAACAAACGAGTAGTTTTCACACGACCGCGCACAAAAACCAAGCCACAAAGCTCGCAAACAAACGAGAAAATAATCTTAAGAAAACCGATGTCCCTGCTCGGGCGCCAATGAAAAATCGGTAGCTTTTTAGCGATTGCAACAAACAATATTGTAATTTAATGAGACGCAGTATTCATTCGATTATTAGTACAGCTTTAATGGCTTGGATAATTGTACAACGAGGTTCACAGTGCCGATATTGCAAGACAAGTGATTTGCCTGCTGCCGCTACAAGTCAGCGGGCCTGCATAAGAAAAGGAATGCACAAAGAGAGCGCAGTAAAGGGCGCGATAGAGAGCGCAAAGAAAAGGCTTAGAAGCTAAGTAGGGTGCTCCAACAATCACTACGGTTCCATAAATAGTAAAGATACAAAGAAAAAGCATATACTCCTAATTATAGATGCCTGCACAAAGTACCTTCGATTGTATCCTGCAAAGACGACCAGTTCGAAAGATGCTATAGAAGCACTTAACGATTATTTTAAATTGTACCTTCGACCCAAACACCTAGTGCCTGACAGAGGCTCGTGCTTCACCTCTCATAAATTTGAATCATTCCTAAAGTCCAACAATGTTGGTCACACAAAGATCATGACAGCGTAGCCCCAAGCCAACGGACAAGTGGAAAGAATAAATAGAGAGTTAGGGCCAATGATAGCTAAAATACAAGTGTTGAGGCCCCGAGCTTTTTCTGGAACCTTTTTTTATTATACCCTGTACCCGTAGGGTAAAAAGGGTATATTAGGTTTGTGCAAAGTATGTAACATACAGAAGGAAGCATCTCCGACCCCATAAAGTATATATATTCTTGATCAGCATGACGAGAGAAATCGATCTAGACATGTCCGTCCGTCTGTCCGTCCGTCTGGATGAACGCGAGGATCTCAGAAACTATAAAAGCTAGAAGCTAAAGTTGGCATCCAGATTCTCCTAGATCCGAGTAAGGACGAGTTTATTTTTATTTTTTAATTTCCCCCCCCCCCCCCCCCCCCCCCCTTCCCACGCTACAGAATTTCGTCAATAGCGTCCATATTTCAAATGCTACCTGAACCAAACTTTGTACACATAATTTATAAATAATTATCGACTGTTTTTTAAAATTTTATTGAATTCTGTCAATTCTAAGAAAAGTTATTAGCGAAACAAATTCTCGCCAGTACAACCACCCCAAACTGCAGCAACAAGTTCGCTCTTTTTCTTCCTCTTTTTGCTGCTGCTTTGGGCGCATATAACTCAGTGATGGAAGTTTACCTGTGTACAGGGTATTACATTGTCGAGCTTGCTCGACTGTAGCGTTCTCTCTTGTTAGTCTATGGGTTTTGACTGAAGCGGGCATCAGATACAACAGTTAAAACAACAACGATTTCTTTTCAAATGTAATGTAATGTATTTTTGCCGCGCAGGGCCAATTATGTTTGTCTATAAACCGAATTGATATACACGAATTTAAGAGGCCACCAACTCAAATAGTTGAGCCTTTAAACAATATGCGCAAAAGTAGAAGTGCGTTATCGCGTACAATAGCACAGCGAAAAGCGTTAGATTGCCACGGCGAATCTAAGTCAACTAACTTCGATTCCAGCTGCATTGGCAGCTGAAGAGACTAAGAAAAGGATAAAAAATGGAAATGTACAAAGAGAGCAATTATTGAGCGCGATCAAAGCAAACATTATAAAAGTTATATTAGGACAGAAACCAATTCCAATGCCCAGACAAACAATTACACCAAGTAATTCAGTTAACCACCAACAATCAATCAACTTCCGTCAACTGCCAACCCACTTTCGTCAAGAACCACAATGGGGGCAACAACTCCATAGAAATTTTCAAAATTATTCAAACCTCCAACAACGTGACAGACATATTTACCAACAACAACCAATTGCACCACCTCGCCCTTCGGCACCAAAACCGCTGCCACGCTCAGAACCTATGGACGTGGATCCCAGCATCCGAACTAGACAAATCAACTACATGAACCGACCAAATTTCGAGACTGGTAAGCGACCTTCAAGTAATATGCTGCCAGCAGACAAAAGACAAAGAAATTTCAATAGCGAAAGCAACGAAAACGAAACGAACGGCACAGACAACACAGTGACAGACTACGAACAAACAATCGACAACGACGAATCTGGGGAAACATTAGAAGAATACCAGGAACGATTCAATTATGACTACAGTACTGATACACCACAAGCTGAATATGCCGACGTACATTTTTTAGAGTAAAAAGCTCCTCGCTACCTTACTTTGAAGCAAGAGTGAGGGGCGGACAAACTCTGAAAATTCTCATTGACACCGGCTCCAACCGCAATTATATCAAACCAACCCTAGTTTCAAACCCAATCCCCAATAATAAACCTTTCGAAGCCATATCAGTGGGTGGCAATATAAAAGTCGCACACCATAAAATTGCGAACTTATTTAACATGTCCGCTGTCCCAATTAAGTTTTTCCTACTGCCCACTCTGAAATCATTCGATGCCATTCTAGGCAATGACAGTCTGAAGGAATTAAAAACAATAATCTACACTGACAAAAATTTTATGTTAGTTAATAACCAAGTCACCATTCCAATAAAACAAAAAAAAAAAAAAAAAAAAAAAAATAGAAGCGGTAAACAATATAAGCCCACGAACAGACCATTTGACCGAAGAACAGAAAATAACACTACATAATTTATTCAAGAAATATTACCAATTATTTGCAAAACCGGAGGAAAAACTCACTTACACTACTAACGTAACTGCAGAAATACGAACAAATTCAGAAACCCCAGTCTATTCCAAATTCTATCAGTACCCGATGTCCCTTAAGGACGAAGTCAATAAGCAAATATCCCAACTATTAGAAGACGGTATTATTCGACCTTCTAGGTCCCCGTAAACCTCACCCTTGTGGGTAGTACAAAAAAAAAATGGACGCCTCAAATGAAAAAAAAAAACAGAGTAGTAATCAGTTGGGTAACAACAAGTTTTTTTCGGTGCTTGACCTTAAAAGCGGGTTCCATCAAATAAAATTAAAAGAGTCCGATATTGAAAAAACAGCGTTCTTAATAAACAATGCGAAATATGAGTTCACACGACTACTCTTTGGGCTAAAAAATGCCCCTTCTATCTTCCAACGCTTTGGACGACATCCTACGCGAGCACATAGGTAGAATTTGCTATATTTATATAGATGACATCGTAATCTTCAGTAAAGACGAAAAATCCCATTTTATGAATATCAGAACAATATTTGAAACTTTACAAAGGGCCAACATAAAATGACAATTGGATAAATGCGAGTTTCTCAAATCCAAGGTAGAATTTTTAGACTTCGTCATTTCCGACAAAGGAGTCGAGACCAACCCAGAAAAAGTTTTGGCAATAGCCAAATACCCATGTCCGAAAACAGTCCGAGAACTGAGAGCCTTTCTAAGTCTCTCAGGTTACTACAAAAGATTCATCAGAGATTACGCAAAGCTGGCCAAGCCCCTAACTTCTATGCTGAGAGGTGTGGATGGACACGTTAGCAAAAAAACTTCTCAGGCAAAGGCAATCAATTTCAACCAAAAGGCAACAGAGGCATTTCGCAAAATAAAAAATTCTCTTATATCCAGCGAAGTAGTCTTGAAGTACCCCGACTTTAGTAAAGAATTTCATCTCACCACAGATGCTTCCAATTTCGCAATAGGCGCTGTTTTATCCCAGAATAATCAGCCAATATCCTTTATTTCTAGAACACTCTCAAAGGCAGAGAAAGAAATGTTAGCCATAGTTTGGGACCTTCAAGCCCTGCGAAATTATCTATATGGCAGAGCCAAAGTAAAAATCTTCACTGCCTTCTTTATCAGTCGAAGAGATGTTAGAATTCTCAGACGTATCAATTTTACATAATAAAACTGTACTACTATATGTGGTGAAAATACCAAATTTGGAAGAAATAGATTATGAAAATATTTTAGTCAAACCAATAATAAAAAACAACGTAATTGTCAACACCCAATTTCGAGAAATTTTTTCGAACGAAGAAAATATGTACAGGATCATAAAGAATTGCAAGAGCTATAATAATATAAAAATTTGTCATAAGAATGAAATTGTAAACCTCAGAAATAACACTTGTTTGCCTAGGCTCCTAAAAGGAGAGAAATCGCTGTGTGAACAAACGCCGACCACATCGACAAAATTGAAGAAATCAGCAGCGGACTCATTATGCTCAACGACTTCAACGGGATTCTGACCTTTCGGCAAAACAACACGAGGAACCTGGCCGGATCTTACCTTATTAACTTCTGGAATGAATCCCTCACAATTGACAACAGAGTGTTCACTAACCAGAAACCACAGTACTAAAAACGGGCTCTCCAGTAATCCAAATCACCCCAGAGGAGACCAAGCGACTTAGAATGTTGTCTCTGGAAGCTCTAGAAGCTTTACACATCGACAACATCGAGCAGCTGAATAAACTACGCATAGCAGCTCATAGCTCATGGGTCTTCACTGTCATCTGCATTGTGGTAATACTCATCAATATATTCTACCTCAACAAGAACAAACAGCAAAAGATAATACTGCAAAAGGTTTCTCAACCTCAACTCGAAGCGATACAAGACCTACAGCCACAAAGAAATGACCCACTACATTTTAACAATATACCATTCTTTTGATGCTATTTGGAGAAGACGAAAACCGCTCTTGAGGACAAGCGTCAGTTAAAGGGGGAGGAGTTAACAATAACAACATTAAAAGTACTCTGGTCAACGCTCCTATTCGGTTGCACCAGCTTGCACTGGCACGATACACAAAATCACAGAATCAGCGCCTCGTCGGCTTCTGCCACATGCCAAGCCAGTGCAGTTGCAACATAAAATTCACTCTAAGTCATAATATGCTGACATGGCCAAGTTTCGTCAACGTGAGGTTCGCTGCATCGCCGACCGACGGGAAGAGCCGCTGCCAGCGTCACTGAAAGCGTCCACAGCTAGCGTAGGGGTAAACTTTAGTTTGTAAATTCAGTTTTAAAATTATATCAAAACGAAAAGATCTTAATTTTCCAATAAATAAATAAAATTTTTCAATAACTAAACGTTGTGAAAATTAACTTATATGAATAATTATGCGTCTGCTGCGGAAGACTCCGCTGCCTGCGCCTGCTGCTTTACTAAACAACAAGAAATTGAGAAAAATTAACCTTGACAGAAAGTGTTAGATAAATTAGAAGTCGCAATGAATAATACAAAAAAATAAGCATAAATGAATATCCAAGTGCTTAAAAGAACATGTTCTAAACGAAAACCAAGAAGATGTTCAAAGAGATTTTGAGCTAACTAGAAGGAAGGTAGCAATAATTCAGAAAATAACACAGGAATATAATAAAAGCTATGTTGATTCGAAAAGGCAGAAACCTAGAGTTTTTTAAAAAGGCGATTACGTAATGGTTAGAAATTTTAACTCATAACCAGGTGTTTCTCACAAACTAGTACCAAAATTCAAAGGGCCGTACGAAATTTCCAAAGGTTAGGAAAATGATCGATATGTTGTTCAACCGTACAATAGATAAACAACAATTTAAACAAAAAAAAAACCGATTTCAAACTATTAACAGGCACTAAAAAGTAAAAAATAATTGCGTATTCTTCTACAACTTAATATTCAATATATAATGTAGATACAATTATTGATATTTTTGGAGTCGGTGTCAGCGGTCGCGCGCCGCGCCAGTCAAGAGAAAGAGGCACTTTATTACGAACCATTTCAGATTATTTTCTCTTTCTATATCTACTACGTTATTCTTACGGTAATTCCTTGTTTTTAATGTTGACTATATTTTCGTATCAGCATTTCCTTGATTACCCGTATGTCTCAGCATAGTGTCGTATTAAAATTCGTTTGATTGGTTTAACTAGGTACCGGTTTATTTGTTGTTTCAAAGTAGCAGATATTGTCACAGTAGTTATACGTGTATTGTTATATAAAAGTTAATTTGAAATTGGGTTTAATTAGGTATTGGTAATCTATCACAGTATATTGTCGTTCATATAAAAGTTAATTTGTAAAAAAAAGTATTTCTTAAAGTATTCTCATATTATTACTGGTAGATTGATTTATTGATATATTGTAGTGTTTCCTTGGCTGACACCGACACCAAAAATAACAATATTTGTATCTTCATTATATATTTAATATTAAGTTGTAGCAGAATACGCAATTATTTTTTACTTTTTAGTGCCTGTTAATAGTTTGAAATCGGTTTTTTTTTTTTGTTTAAATTGTTGTTTATTTTTGGATTTTTAGTGAATGTGCAGTACACTAACTAATGTGTAACAATATGGGTAGACCTAATAAACGTGTTTCTCATATGAGATAGCGCCGTTTAAATGAAGCAGAAGAAGTCAGGGAGAAACTCCTCTTTCGACAGAGGAGTCTTTCGAACTTTTCATGTTCTAAAGAATTCGTCGTGGATATACAAAGACTGAATCGAGCACTCTTGTTCTCAATATATTTTGTCGAAAACGTTCATCACACTGTCTGTCTGTCGTCTGGGAATATCTT
The DNA here is from genome assembly GCF_003285725.1 of Scaptodrosophila lebanonensis. NCBI lineage: Eukaryota > Metazoa > Arthropoda > Insecta > Diptera > Drosophilidae > Scaptodrosophila > Scaptodrosophila lebanonensis. The sequence continues at coordinate 213,230 of NW_022060605.1, read as the reverse complement.
CTGTTCTGAAATGTTGAGTTGCGGCTCTTGTTGCAGTTTGTTCTTCTGACTTTTGAGCTTTTAGAAAGCTGGGGTCGTGTATTTTTGCTACACGCATTGTTACGGTTAGATTTTTTCGACGGCATTATACTGAAATTGAAATTCTATTTCCCATGATATCTCATTTAAATTTGACACTCATCTACCGGATGCCTTCGCATGATATCTAAAACCCATGAACATTTTGTATGTTTTAAGAATTATATGGATTTCTCATTGATGCCATTGGACTAAAATTGGACTAAATTGAAATGGGTCCACATGGGAATCATCAGCTTTCAAATACAAAAGGAATCATATAAATCGGTTTACACAGTCGAAAGTTCTGAGGTAGCAATGAAAAATACAGTCGAATTGAGAACGTCCTCGTTTGCAGAACCCAACCAAACTCTCATCAAAGTACCCTTAAAGTACATCCTTTCCAATAAAAGAATCGTCGAAATCGGTTATCGTGATATAAAGTTATTCGTTCATTTGTCTTGCACATACTTAATACAAATTTAAGACTTATGCTGTTTTCTCATGGATGCCATTATATTGTGCGAAAACTGTCAAAGTAACAACACATATTTTTGGGTGCTCCTCAAAATATTTGATTTATTTTTAATTTTTGGTTAAAAATTCCGCTCTAATTATTCGCCGCGACAGCGTGACCCAGCTGCACATACACACACTGTGTGTGTTATTACAAACTTTGGAAAATAGCATTAGGCAGACAGCGAAAACTTAAAATTTACGCAGCTTAAGCTTGTCTAACAGGGAGCTTATTTGTCCGCTTCCCCCTCAGACTCCCTGAGACTTCGCTGAGACTCCGACGACACACTTGAACCGGACGAGCCAAGGAGGAAACCCCCGCGCAAGCATTCCCGTAGAATAGACGGACCCAGTACGAGCAAGGCCGCTGCCGAAGCTCAAGCGAAGTTGGTGACCAATCGATTCGCACCTTTATCATCGGATGAGGACGACGAGTATGATGAGGACGATGACCTGCCAGCCAATTCTCCTCCAAAGGAGAAAGAAAAGGAGAAACCTAAGGCGATCAAGCCGCCACCGATCTTTATCCCGGACGTGACCAACATCAAGGCCCTTGCCAGTAACATCACTACTGTGCTCGGCAAAGACGTGGAGTTCACCTTCAAGGCGACCAGCAACAACAACGTTCGCGTGATGACCCCGGACAAGGAGAGCTACTCCGCTCTCAAGAAGTTTTTGACGGAAACCAATAAAAGGTTCCAAACCTTCCAGCCCCGATACGAACGCGCCTATCGGGTCGTCATCAAAGGTCTTCATCACTCAATGGATCTGGGGGAAATTCGGGAAGGGCTAAGCCATCTCGGGCACAAGGTCAGAGATCTCTTCAATCCCACCCAGAGAGGCACCAAGAAGCCTCTTAACATCTTCTTCGCCAACCTCGAACCGGCCAGGAATAATAAGGAGGTTTATCAAGTTAAGCGGCTTTGCAGCTCAGTGGTGACGATCGAGCCACCGATCAAGTTTAACGATGTGCCCCAATGCTATCGCTGTCAGGGATTTGGACACACCCAACGGTACTGCGACCTGGAGCACAGATGTGTCAAGTGCGGAGACGGGCACCCAACCTCTGAGTGCACAAACACCAGCAAACCGGCACACTGCCTGCACTGCGAAGACCCACATGCGGCCACCTACAAAGGTTGCTCCGCATATAAGAAAGCAAAGAACATGCTCGCTCCAAAGCAGCCAGCTTCTCGTGTCCAACATCCCGCGAACTCCAGTAGGGTTAATCCCAACCTCAGCTATGCCAACGCAGCTAAACAGGCAACCGGTGGGACTCACACCTCCCCGCAACCAGACAGTCTGATAAGGGCAATGATGACCAGGATGGAATCCATGTTCCAGAGAATGATAAAGAAAATGATGAGCCAAATCACGCAAATGATGGCCACCGTTTGCAAGTCCCTATGCAAACGGGATTAGACATTACCATTTAGAACGCAAACGGCCTGATCAAGAGCAGGCCTGAGGTCGAGCTATACTGCAAGACCAACCAAGCTGACATTATACTCATTTCCGAAACCCACTTCTCCGCCAGGTCTTACTTCACCTTAAGAGGGTATGACCTTATCCCTGCCAACCATCCAAGTGGTTCGGCCCGCGGCGGGGCGGCCATCCTCATCCGCAGCAGCATCAAGTTCGAGACCCTACCGGCCATCCAAGAGGATTGGCTGCAATGCGCCCGAATTTCCATCAACACCACTCATGGCGACATCACTGTAGGCGCTGCCTACTGCCCTCCAAGGCATAGGGTCAGAGACGAGGATTTCGAAATGCTCCTGGACAGCCTGGGCCCCAAGTTTGTCATAGGGGGGGACTTCAATGCCAAGCACACCTGGTGGGGATCCAGAGTCTGCAATCCAAAAGGCAGAGTGCTGTGCAGGCAGGTTCTGTCCCGCAATCTCAAATGCCATGGGACTGGTGCACCGACCTACTGGCCCACCGATCCTGCAAAAATCCCAGACGTTCTGGACATTGCCATCTCCGGTGGCTTGGATTCTGCAAGGATTCTAGCCAGAGAGGTCGAGGATCTCCTTTCGGACCACAGCGCCATAGCTATTTCCGTGTACGCTTCAGCCATGCCGCGAACCGCCCGTAAAAGGCTGATATACAAAACCTCAGACATCAGCAGATACCATCACTGGCTGAACTCCATGAACCCGAACCCACCACTGGACACTCCCGAAGATATCGAGACTGCCGTCGAGAATCTCACCACGCAAATTAAGGAGGCAGCGGCACGTGCGGCACCAAGGCTCTCAAACCAGCTGAGAGCTACCAGCAGGGACGTCCACTTTTGGAATCCCCAAGTAATCGAGCTGAAGACCCAGAAACAACGTCTCCGACGAGTATGGTTCCTCTCAAGAAATCCTAGAGACAAGACCGCTCTTAACAGAGCCACAAAGGAGCTTAAGGAGGCTTTGGCAAACCTGAGGAAGGAGGCCCTTGACAGCTTCGTAGGACAGCTTGCGCCTGGTGACCCTCACCACAATTTGTGGAATGTCACCAAGCACATTAAGCGTCCGCTCAAGAGGATTCCGCCCATTAAGAAACCAGACGACTCATGGTGCGGAACAGAGGCGGAGAGAGCCAACGCATTCGCCGAGCACCTGGAGGGAGTCTTCACACCAATTCTTCGATGCTCTCCCTATGACGCAACGGAAACGGCCAGACTCTTGGATGAACCTCACGCAGACTCTGAGCCGATTCAAGCAAGAAACTCATAACGCTCATATTTAACAAATGCTTGCAAATGGGACACTTTCCATCATCATGGAAACGTGAAGAGATAGTTATGATACCTAAGCCTGGAAAACCTGAACCTAATCTTGCCTATCGGCTGACCAGCTTACTGCCAGCACTCTCAAAGATACTCGAAAGAGTATTCTTAAATAGAGTATTGCCGATAATGGACGAGGCTGGTCTGATCCCCGATCACCAGTTTGGATTTAGGCGCTGCCACGGAACCCCAGAGCAATGCCATCGAGTGGTTCAATATATCTTGGACGCTTTTGAAAACAAGAAATATTGCCTAGCGGTCATGCTGGACGTCAAGCAAGCCTTCGATCGGGTCTGGCACCCTGGACTTCTCCTGAAGATTAAAACCGGCCTGCCCCAGCCCTACTTCAAGTTCTTGAAGTCATTCCTGGAAGGCCGAAGGTTCGCCGTTAAATGTGGAGAAGCCCGTTCAGGTCTCAAAGATATTCGTCCCCCAAGGAAGCGTCCTCGGCCCGCTTATGTACAATGTTTACACGGCCGACCTCCCGGTGCTACTGAACCCCAACATTATGGTAGCCACATATGCCGACGACACGGCCTTCCTCACCGTAGCAGACACACCAGCAGAGGCCTCCCAGGTAATGCAAGAGCAACTCCATCTGCTTAACCCGTGGCACAAGAAGTGGAATATCTCTGTTAACAGCGATAAGTCCACCGCCACCACCTTCTCCACCCGCTTCGGCAACTGCCCACCAGTTAGCCTCAATGATACTACAATCCCAGAAGAAGACACTCCTAAATATCTTGGCATCACCCTCGACAGGAGGCTAACGTGGAAACCGCACCTGCAAAAGAAGCGCCGCCAGGCAGAAGACCGCATTAAAGCGTTCTACTGGCTGATGGGTAGGAGATCCGAGCTGCCGACGTCATCAAAGCTTCTTGTATACAAGGCGATCATCAGGCCAATCTGGACATATGGTATCCAATTGTGGGGCACCGCCTGCTCTCCGCATCGCCACCAGCGCTCATCCTCTGCACGACAACGACACTATTCCTTCCCTTGGGTGAAGGACGAAGTTAAGAAAATCAGCAAGCGGTACATGCAGAGGCTACATGACCACCCCAACAACTTGGCGATGAACTTGTTGGACAACAGCGAATGGACCAGGAGGCTGCTCAGGACCCATCCTCTCGACCTCCCCAGGTACTAGCCGGATACTACAACTACACTCTAAATGAAATAATAAACTGAGAAGTTTATCTTTATCAAATTTAATGATTGTCCATGATGGACAGTTTTAAATAAAATACGAAGAAAAAAAAAATGGATGCCATTGTCAGAACTGGAATAAATTTATATGGGACCATTCTGGAAGCACCAGCTTTCAAATGGTATAACCATTAAAAACAGTTCACCCAGTCGAGTGCACCGAGGTAACAAACATAAAAATAAAAAATACAGACGAATTGATAACCTCCTCTTTTTTGAAATCGGTTAAAAATAAAAGCAATGAAACAAAACACGATAAAACTAATAACAAAGAGAAAAATTTTAAAAAAGTCAATAACATATATGGTGTAAATAGTATAGTAACAAGAAGTATGACTACGAGGACCAGGAGTTTCTCTCTGTCAGGATAGCCGAGCTGTAGCAATATAGTTAGCACGTAAGACCACTGTACATATACATACTGTAGCAATATAGTTAGCATGGTCTCGAGAGAACATAGAATAAGAGAATATAAACGTTAGCATGGTCTCGAGAGAACATAGAATAAGAGAATATAAACGATGTTGGAGCACCCTACTTAGCTTCTAAGCCTTTTCTTTGCGCTCTCTATCGCGCCCTTTACTGCGCTCTCTGTGGCGCTCTCTTTGTGCATTCCTTTTCTTATGCCGGCCCGCTGACTTGTAGCGGCAGCAGGCAAATCACTTGTCTTGCACTGTGAACCTCGCTTCTACAATTTTCCAAGCCATTAAAAGCAATATTAATAATCGAAAGGTTTCCGCGTGTCTTCAATTAATACTATAACTAGTTAAATATTGTTTGTTGCATTGGCGCCCGAGCAGGGACATCGGTTTTCTTAAGATTATTTTCTCGTTTGTTTGCGGGCTTTGTGGCTTGGTTTTTGTGCGCGGTCGTGTGAAAACTACTCGTTTGTTTGAGGCTGGTGTCGATTGGATACCATCCTGCTACATTTATTTGGATTTGGATCTTGGTGTTCTGGATACCATCAACTACAACTGCTCGTTTGGACTGTGGAGCTGCTGTCTGCCCTACTTGTGGTACTGTCGTTTGGCTTGGCTAATGGGTGATCGTCGCTCGGAATCCAGGGAAGTTTCGGTGGACTCTTTTGAGAGCTTACAGTTATTCTGTGCCAACAATTGAGCATAAAGCTCTAAGAAGTTTAATTGCTGCAAATTTGTGCAAGCGAAAGGTGTTCAAAACCTATGCACATACGTACATACATATGTATATACTAGCAGGTATTGCCCGTCGTAGCCCAGGCAAGTTAATTTTATTATTTATTTCTTCGAATAAAAATTCTAAAATAAAACAATTCAGAATTTTAGCATACCGTTTAACTTTTGTCTTCGTCAAAATAACGTTAAACGTACAACTAAGCCCACTACAATTTATTATTCCTTTTTTTGATAAGGATAGATACTTAATAATGGGCATTTTAATTAGACAAATCAATTTCATGTTTCCTTCTTTCCACACCACCTTAGAGGTAGACGTTTGGGTGCGTTTTTATTAACGTGGTATCCCGTTTAGGCCTACTCCAGGGTCCCACTTAATATGCACGTATTTAACATAGGTTAAATGTGCACTATATAAACCATTAATAGTTCTTTAAGTTGCAAGTTTTACATTAGGTCTGTTGTAAAACTTCTCTATAAACAACATTTGCCTATTTTCCCCCTTGTGCGAGAATCATTAAGCTGCTAGCGGAGCTAACCCTTGAACAGGCCACATAGAACTGTCCATGAGAGAAGCAATCCTCCTGTAGGTCTAATCCAGCTAGCTTTAATGTCTGGCCCTGTGACTTATTTATTGTAATGGCAAAACAGACTTTGAGGGGAAATTGAAGTCTTTTAAATTGAAATGGAAGGTTTGATGGTATAAGTGGGATTCTTGGTATAAATACCGTCTCCCCTTTGGCACAACCAGTGAATACCGTGGCTTCAATTACATAAGAGTGAAAACTTTTTACTTGCAATCTTGTTCCATTGCATAATTTGGGAGGATTAAGATTCCGCAGCAACATTATTGGTGCTCCCACATTATGTGGGGGAAGCCCCGAAGGATTTTGCGAGTTGAGGAACTCAACAGGATAATTAACTGCATCCTCGACTTCTATTACAGAGTCGACGGACTTATAGGTAATTTCTTCTCCATCAAATGACTTTAGAAGTATGTTATTCATTTTTTGAGGTTAAAATTGCTCGCTCAGATAACCAATCAAGAGATTTTGTTGATATATTTGAAATATCTGGAAATATGCTGGAGCTAAGCTCTTTTAGAGACTTAACCAAAGTGCCCAAAAATGATGGAATGACTATTTTCCCATCTGTTGTTGGATATACTCCGTCTCCTATTTTAAGAAGTGTTTCAGCGAAAATGCCGGCATAAGTATCACCTTTTAGGTACACTCGCATATTTTTTGTTAATGCCATTTTTTGGATCTTAGGCCACAAAAATGAGCAATTCAAGCCTGACTTTATTTCATCAGCTTTTGTTCCTCGAGGCACTACTGGAAGCGTTTGAAGAAAGTCTCCAGCTAAAAGGACAGTAATTCCTCCCATTAAGGAGTTATTATCTCTTAAATCCTTTAGTGTTCTATCTAACGCTTCAAAGCCGCCTTTATGGGCCATTGTGCACTCATCCCAAACAATAAACTTGCAGTCCTCAAGAACCTTAGCCATATTGCATTGCTTTGAAATAGAGCAATGTGGTGTTTCTACATTTATTAAATCAAACGGGAGTTTAAATGCAGAGTGTGCTGTCCGACCTCCGTTGAGCAATGTGGCTGCAATACCAGAAGAAGCTACAGGCAAGGCTATTTTCTGGTTGTGCCGCACTTTCGCTAACAGTAAATTTAGCAAAAATGTTTTTCCTGTACCACCAGGGGCATCCAAGAAAAAGATTTCATCTTTTTCAGCTTCAATGCTTTCTAATATTTTTTTTATATACCCCATTTTGCTCATCGGAGAGTAAATGTTCATTGTTATTAACAATATGTTCATTGTTTTCATAACTTATTTCTCTGAGGTACTCTTTATTTTGCAGCACTTCTTCGGATCTACTCGGCTTAGGAAGTCCATATACTGTAAGATTTTGTCCGCCTATGGACAAAACTATATCTTCAATATGGATGAGACATTTATACATTTACATTATATCCATAATAACTGAATCAATATTACCATCTGTAGGTAATTCCATATCATTTACAATGTCTTCCGATAGGCTTTCTTTATACTTATCCCAAAGGCTTAAAGAGTCAGATATTTGACAAAAAACTAACATAATTGCGAAAAGCTCTCGCAATTTACGGGGACCTTGATATAGTACTGCTTCTGCTAAGGTACTTACTTCATGGAGTAGAAGTCTTAAGTAATAACATTCAGTATTTTTGGGGTGCACAGTGTACACTCTACCCAAAGCTTGATCTTTTTTTACTCCAGGAAAATTATCCACATCACAGCCGCGTTTCCTTCTTTGAAACTTCTTGCTATTCCATGTATAATAAGGAGGAACATCTTCATACAAAAGTGTTTTTGCAAAGTCATCAATTTTGCATAAATCAAAAAACGCTGTAAGTGTCGTTTTGGATGGGTTGCTTAGCTTTTCAACTAATTGGTTGGGATTATTTGGATTAAAGTAAATGCGCTGGCCATTTTCTAAGTGCACAGCCAAGTGTGCGATAGCCGGAAACCTTTCATGTATGGGAAATGCAAGAATTCTCCACACGGCTTCTGAACTACTGATGTATCTACCACTTTCATACGATTGAACCTCATCTCTGTGGTTCTCAAGCGTAAATGATGCTTGATCACTGCCTTTATTAACATATTTGCAAATGTATTTGATTGACTTCACAGAACTGCAGTACTCCACATTTATGTGATTTAGGTTCAATTTACCGCAAGGGCCATGAATCATATTACCCTTGACAATTTCATGTAGAAGAGGATCCTTTTCAGGATCTGGTATCTCTGCACAGATAATCGCGTCTATTTGATTTGGCATAATATGTTTTTCTAACCAAAGTAGTATATGGACGTGGGGTAGACCACGTTTTTGCCACTCTATAGAATACATAAAGCATTGGACTTTACCAAACAAAGCACCCTTTGTCAATAGTGACATTAAAGCCTTGACTTTTAAATGAAAAACTCGAGCTATAATATCATGACGATCGTAAGACTTTTGACCTGGCATTAATGCATCTGTTATATCCTTCCACCTAGGATTACAGGTAAATGTAATAAAAAGGTCAGGACGACTGAAATGTCTAACATACGTCATAGCATCTTGAGTTTTTTCATGCATGTATCGCGCTGAGCCGGTAAAAAAAAGATGGTAGGATTACCATTTGCCCAATCTGAGCAACATCAATATCTTGCTTTCCTATAGCATCTTGGAGATGTATGTAACTGTCTGCTCTCAATTGGGCTTGGTTGTGGCGAATGTAATTAAGCCTTTCTGTTTCAATTTTGGCATACATATCAACCAAGAACTGACTGAATAGAGATCGACAGTAAACCAAATGATTGGCTTCAGATTGACGAATCATTATTCTGTAGCTATAAAAGCTTAGAGCAGAAACCGTCATGGTCAGAGGCAGTTTTGTTATGGGGTTACATTGGGGTGTGTCAACGGAATATCCATCCTCCCCATAACAGAAAAGCATTGGATATTGCAAAGCATCGTAAGAACGATGAACTTCACTGATTCGTTGCAATTTATTATTATGACTTTCAATAATAATATCGCGCTTCTCAAACTGCTGTCCGACTATTAGCAAAGCTACTTCGCTTGCCTGGGGTGCATTAAAGCGACCCTTATGAGCCCCCGTTGGTGTTCTATCAGCGTGAATAATCATTTTATAGTCTTTTTTATTTTTGGGTGCTTTATCAAGAGCAACTTTTAAATCCTTGATATATGAGTTACTTATGCGAAACATGGATTGGAGCGCCTTTATTAAGTCAAGTTTGACATCAGAGATATTTTTGCTCCTCAGATGCGCTTCTCTGTCATCTTCACCAACAAAATATATTTGAAGAAACTGTTCTTCTTTTTGAGGGCAAGGGAAAAGACTACCAACTAAATGATAGACTTGACCCTGTACCTTAAATGTTGGCATAAACCCATCATTTACAATTCTTGTACTTCCAAATGCAGTCATTTGGAAGCAACTATTGTATTTTCTTATGCGGTCCATAAAATGGATATGGTTGGGATGGCCACCTAATATGAGGCTAGCAAGAGGTTCAGGTAATTCCTTAAATGAAGGCAGATCAACTTTTCCCTCTTTGCAGCACATCCCTAGAGACTCATCTTTCCATTTAAGAGCACTACAAAACTTGCATTTGTGATCCATGGAACCTAGTGCAATGCTTAAGTCTGTACTATATGCCGTTTTGGAATCATACATTAAACCAGACATTGCTTTAACTTTCCATGGGAGCAAACGTCTCTCTTCTCGCACTTTATTGCGTTCATAGCGGCAAATAGCTCTTCTATGAACATCAGGATTTTGATTCTGATATTTATCGGCTGCAGCACGGTGCACTTCAGGATTATTTTCCTGGTATTTATCTGCTGCTGCTCGGTGCACTTCAGGATTCTCATCCTGAGATTTCTGTGCTGCAGCACGGTGCACTTCAGGATTATTTTCCTGATATATTTTTGCTGCAGCTCGGTGAACTTCAGGATTATTTTCCTGATATTTATCTGCTGCAGCTCGGTGCACTTCATAGTATAGTAACAAGAAGTATGACTACGAGGACCAGGAGTTTCTCTCTGTCAGGATAGCCGAGCTGTAGCAATATAGTTAGCACGTAAGACCACTGTACATATACATACTGTAGCAATATAGTTAGCATGGTCTCGAGAGAACATAGAATAAGAGAATATAAACGTTAGCATGGTCTCGAGAGAACATAGAATAAGAGAATATAAACGATGTTGGAGCACCCTACTTAGCTTCTAAGCCTTTTCTTTGCGCTCTCTATCGCGCCCTTTACTGCGCTCTCTGTGGCGCTCTCTTTGTGCATTCCTTTTCTTATGCCGGCCCGCTGACTTGTAGCGGCAGCAGGCAAATCACTTGTCTTGCACTGTGAACCTCGCTTCTACAATTTTCCAAGCCATTAAAAGCAATATTAATAATCGAAAGGTTTCCGCGTGTCTTCAATTAATACTATAACTAGTTAAATATTGTTTGTTGCATTGGCGCCCGAGCAGGGACATCGGTTTTCTTAAGATTAATTTTTATTATTGCGGGCTTTGTGGCTTGGTTTTTGTGCGCGGTCGTGTGAAAACTACTCGTTTGTTTGAGGCTGGTGTCGATTGGATACCATCCTGCTACATTTATTTGGATTTGGATCTTGGTGTTCTGGATACCATCAACTACAACTGCTCGTTTGGACTGTGGAGCTGCTGTCTGCCCTACTTGTGGTACTGTCGTTTGGCTTGGCTAATGGGTGATCGTCGCTCGGAATCCAGGGAAGTTTCGGTGGACTCTTTTGAGAGCTTACAGTTATTCTGTGCCAACAATTGAGCATAAAGCTCTAAGAAGTTTAATTGCTGCAAATTTGTGCAAGCGAAAGGTGTTCAAAACCTATGCACATACGTACATACATATGTATATACTAGCAGGTATTGCCCGTCGTAGCCCAGGCAAGTTAATTTTATTATTTATTTCTTCGAATAAAAATTCTAAAATAAAACAATTCAGAATTTTAGCATACCGTTTAACTTTTGTCTTCGTCAAAATAACGTTAAACGTACAACTAAGCCCACTACAATTTATTATTCCTTTTTTTGATAAGGATAGATACTTAATAATGGGCATTTTAATTAGACAAATCAATTTCATGTTTCCTTCTTTCCACACCACCTTAGAGGTAGACGTTTGGGTGCGTTTTTATTAACGTGGTATCCCGTTTAGGCCTACTCCAGGGTCCCACTTAATATACACGTATTTAACATAGGTTAAATGTGCACTATATAAACCATTAATAGTTCTTTAAGTTGCAAGTTTTACATTAGGTCTGTTGTAAAACTTCTCTATAAACAACATTTGCCTATTTTCCCCCTTGTGCGAGAATCATTAAGCTGCTAGCGGAGCTAACCCTTGAACAGGCCACATAGAACTGTCCATGAGAGAAGCAATCCTCCTGTAGGTCTAATCCAGCTAGCTTTAATGTCTGGCCCTGTGACTTATTTATTGTAATGGCAAAACAGACTTTGAGGGGAAATTGAAGTCTTTTAAATTGAAATGGAAGGTTTGATGGTATAAGTGGGATTCTTGGTATAAATACCGTCTCCCCTTTGGCACAACCAGTGAATACCGTGGCTTCAATTACATAAGAGTGAAAACTTTTTACTTGCAATCTTGTTCCATTGCATAATTTGGGAGGATTAAGATTCCGCAGCAACATTATTGGTGCTCCCACCTTATGTGGGGGAAGCCCCGAAGGATTTTGCGAGTTGAGGAACTCAACAGGATAATTAACTGCATCCTCGACTTCTATTACAGAGTCGACGGACTTATAGGTAATTTCTTCTCCATCAAATGACTTTAGAAGTATGTTATTCATTTTTTGAGGTTAAAATTGCTCGCTCAGATAACCAATCAAGAGATTTTGTTGATATATTTGAAATATCTGGAAATATGCTGGAGCTAAGCTCTTTTAGAGACTTAACCAAAGTGCCCAAAAATGATGGAATGACTATTTTCCCATCTGTTGTTGGATATACTCCGTCTCCTATTTTAAGAAGTGTTTCAGCGAAAATGCCGGCATAAGTATCACCTTTTAGGTACACTCGCATATTTTTTGTTAATGCCATTTTTTGGATCTTAGGCCACAAAAATGAGCAATTGAAGCCTGACTTTATTTCATCAGCTTTTGTTCCTCGAGGCACTACTGGAAGCGTTTGAAGAAAGTCTCCAGCTAAAAGGACAGTAATTCCTCCCATTAAGGAGTTATTATCTCTTAAATCCTTTAGTGTTTTATCTAACGCTTCAAAGCCGCCTTTATGGGCCATTGTGCACTCATCCCAAACAATAAACTTGCAGTCCTCAAGAACCTTAGCCATATTGCATTGCTTTGAAATAGAGCAATGTGGTGTTTCTACATTTATTAAATCAAACGGGAGTTTAAATGCAGAGTGTGCTGTCCGACCTCCGTTGAGCAATGTGGCTGCAATACCAGAAGAAGCTACAGGCAAGGCTATTTTCTGGTTGTGCCGCACTTCGCTAACAGTAAATTTAGCAAAAATGTTTTTCCTGTACCACCAGGGGCATCCAAGAAAAAGATTTCATCTTTTTCAGCTTCAATGCTTTCTAATATTTTTTTTATATACCCCATTTTGCTCATCGGAGAGTAAATGTTCATTGTTATTAACAATATGTTCATTGTTTTCATAACTTATTTCTCTGAGGTACTCTTTATTTTGCAGCACTTCTTCGGATCTACTCGGCTTAGGAAGTCCATATACTGTAAGATTTTGTCCGCCTATGGACAAAACTATATCTTCAATATGGATGAGACATTTATACATTTACATTATATCCATAATAACTGAATCAATATTACCATCTGTAGGTAATTCCATATCATTTACAATGTCTTCCGATAGGCTTTCTTTATACTTATCCCAAAGGCTTAAAGAGTCAGATATTTGACAAAAAACTAACATAATTGCGAAAAGCTCTCGCAATTTACGGGGACCTTGATATAGTACTGCTTCTGCTAAGGTACTTACTTCATGGAGTAGAAGTCTTAAGTAATAACATTCAGTATTTTTGGGGTGCACAGTGTACACTCTACCCAAAGCTTGATCTTTTTTTACTCCAGGAAAATTATCCACATCACAGCCGCGTTTCCTTCTTTGAAACTTCTTGCTATTCCATGTATAATAAGGAGGAACATCTTCATACAAAAGTGTTTTTGCAAAGTCATCAATTTTGCATAAATCCAAAAACGCTGTAAGTGTCGTTTTGGATGGGTTGCTTAGCTTTTCAACTAATTGGTTGGGATTATTTGGATTAAAGTAAATGCGCTGGCCATTTTCTAAGTGCACAGCCAAGTGTGCGATAGCCGGAAACCTTTCATGTATGGGAAATGCAAGAATTCTCCACACGGCTTCTGAACTACTGATGTATCTACCACTTTCATACGATTGAACCTCATCTCTGTGGTTCTCAAGCGTAAATGATGCTTGATCACTGCCTTTATTAACATATTTGCAAATGTATTTGATTGACTTCACAGAACTGCAGTACTCCACATTTATGTGATTTAGGTTCAATTTACCGCAAGGGCCATGAATCATATTACCCTTGACAATTTCATGTAGAAGAGGATCCTTTTCAGGATCTGGTATCTCTGCACAGATAATCGCGTCTATTTGATTTGGCATAATATGTTTTTCTAACCAAAGTAGTATATGGACGTGGGGTAGACCACGTTTTTGCCACTCTATAGAATACATAAAGCATTGGACTTTACCAAACAAAGCACCCTTTGTCAATAGTGACATTAAAGCCTTGACTTTTAAATGAAAAACTCGAGCTATAATATCATGACGATCGTAAGACTTTTGACCTGGCATTAATGCATCTGTTATATCCTTCCACCTAGGATTACAGGTAAATGTAATAAAAAGGTCAGGACGACTGAAATGTCTAACATACGTCATAGCATCTTGAGTTTTTTCATGCATGTATCGCGCTGAGCCGGTAAAAAAAAGATGGTAGGATTACCATTTGCCCAATCTGAGCAACATCAATATCTTGCTTTCCTATAGCATCTTGGAGATGTATGTAACTGTCTGCTCTCAATTGGGCTTGGTTGTGGCGAATGTAATTAAGCCTTTCTGTTTCAATTTTGGCATACATATCAACCAAGAACTGACTGAATAGAGATCGACAGTAAACCAAATGATTGGCTTCAGATTGACGAATCATTATTCTGTAGCTATAAAAGCTTAGAGCAGAAACCGTCATGGTCAGAGGCAGTTTTGTTATGGGGTTACATTGGGGTGTGTCAACGGAATATCCATCCTCCCCATAACAGAAAAGCATTGGATATTGCAAAGCATCGTAAGAACGATGAACTTCACTGATTCGTTGCAATTTATTATTATGACTTTCAATAATAATATCGCGCTTCTCAAACTGCTGTCCGACTATTAGCAAAGCTACTTCGCTTGCCTGGGGTGCATTAAAGCGACCCTTATGAGCCCCCGTTGGTGTTCTATCAGCGTGAATAATCATTTTATAGTCTTTTTTATTTTGGGTGCTTTATCAAGAGCAACTTTTAAATCCTTGATATATGAGTTACTTATGCGAAACATGGATTGGAGCGCCTTTATTAAGTCAAGTTTGACATCAGAGATATTTTTGCTCCTCAGATGCGCTTCTCTGTCATCTTCACCAACAAAATATATTTGAAGAAACTGTTCTTCTTTTTGAGGGCAAGGGAAAAGACTACCAACTAAATGATAGACTTGACCCTGTACCTTAAATGTTGGCATAAACCCATCATTTACAATTCTTGTACTTCCAAATGCAGTCATTTGGAAGCAACTATTGTATTTTCTTATGCGGTCCATAAAATGGATATGGTTGGGATGGCCACCTAATATGAGGCTAGCAAGAGGTTCAGGTAATTCCTTAAATGAAGGCAGATCAACTTTTCCCTCTTTGCAGCACATCCCTAGAGACTCATCTTTCCATTTAAGAGCATTACAAAACTTGCATTTGTGATCCATGGAACCTAGTGCAATGCTTAAGTCTGTACTATATGCCGTTTTGGAATCATACATTAAACCAGACATTGCTTTAACTTTCCATGGGAGCAAACGTCTCTCTTCTCGCACTTTATTGCGTTCATAGCGGCAAATAGCTCTTCTATGAACATCAGGATTTTGATTCTGATATTTATCGGCTGCAGCACGGTGCACTTCAGGATTATTTTCCTGGTATTTATCTGCTGCTGCTCGGTGCACTTCAGGATTCTCATCCTGAGATTTCTGTGCTGCAGCACGGTGCACTTCAGGATTATTTTCCTGATATATTTTTGCTGCAGCTCGGTGAACTTCAGGATTATTTTCCTGATATTTATCTGCTGCAGCTCGGTGCACTTCATAGTATAGTAACAAGAAGTATGACTACGAGGACCAGGAGTTTCTCTCTGTCAGGATAGCCGAGCTGTAGCAATATAGTTAGCACGTAAGACCACTGTACATATACATACTGTAGCAATATAGTTAGCATGGTCTCGAGAGAACATAGAATAAGAGAATATAAACGTTAGCATGGTCTCGAGAGAACATAGAATAAGAGAATATAAACGATGTTGGAGCACCCTACTTAGCTTCTAAGCCTTTTCTTTGCGCTCTCTATCGCGCCCTTTACTGCGCTCTCTGTGGCGCTCTCTTTGTGCATTCCTTTTCTTATGCCGGCCCGCTGACTTGTAGCGGCAGCAGGCAAATCACTTGTCTTGCACTGTGAACCTCGCTTCTACAATTTTCCAAGCCATTAAAAGCAATATTAATAATCGAAAGGTTTCCGCGTGTCTTCAATTAATACTATAACTAGTTAAATATTGTTTGTTGCATTGGCGCCCGAGCAGGGACATCGGTTTTCTTAAGATTAATTTTTATTATTGCGGGCTTTGTGGCTTGGTTTTTGTGCGCGGTCGTGTGAAAACTACTCGTTTGTTTGAGGCTGGTGTCGATTGGATACCATCCTGCTACATTTATTTGGATTTGGATCTTGGTGTTCTGGATACCATCAACTACAACTGCTCGTTTGGACTGTGGAGCTGCTGTCTGCCCTACTTGTGGTACTGTCGTTTGGCTTGGCTAATGGGTGATCGTCGCTCGGAATCCAGGGAAGTTTCGGTGGACTCTTTTGAGAGCTTACAGTTATTCTGTGCCAACAATTGAGCATAAAGCTCTAAGAAGTTTAATTGCTGCAAATTTGTGCAAGCGAAAGGTGTTCAAAACCTATGCACATACGTACATACATATGTATATACTAGCAGGTATTGCCCGTCGTAGCCCAGGCAAGTTAATTTTATTATTTATTTCTTCGAATAAAAATTCTAAAATAAAACAATTCAGAATTTTAGCATACCGTTTAACTTTTGTCTTCGTCAAAATAACGTTAAACGTACAACTAAGCCCACTACAATTTATTATTCCTTTTTTTGATAAGGATAGATACTTAATAATGGGCATTTTAATTAGACAAATCAATTTCATGTTTCCTTCTTTCCACACCACCTTAGAGGTAGACGTTTGGGTGCGTTTTTATTAACGTGGTATCCCGTTTAGGCCTACTCCAGGGTCCCACTTAATATACACGTATTTAACATAGGTTAAATGTGCACTATATAAACCATTAATAGTTCTTTAAGTTGCAAGTTTTACATTAGGTCTGTTGTAAAACTTCTCTATAAACAACATTTGCCTATTTTCCCCCTTGTGCGAGAATCATTAAGCTGCTAGCGGAGCTAACCCTTGAACAGGCCACATAGAACTGTCCATGAGAGAAGCAATCCTCCTGTAGGTCTAATCCAGCTAGCTTTAATGTCTGGCCCTGTGACTTATTTATTGTAATGGCAAAACAGACTTTGAGGGGAAATTGAAGTCTTTTAAATTGAAATGGAAGGTTTGATGGTATAAGTGGGATTCTTGGTATAAATACCGTCTCCCCTTTGGCACAACCAGTGAATACCGTGGCTTCAATTACATAAGAGTGAAAACTTTTTACTTGCAATCTTGTTCCATTGCATAATTTGGGAGGATTAAGATTCCGCAGCAACATTATTGGTGCTCCCACCTTATGTGGGGGAAGCCCCGAAGGATTTTGCGAGTTGAGGAACTCAACAGGATAATTAACTGCATCCTCGACTTCTATTACAGAGTCGACGGACTTATAGGTAATTTCTTCTCCATCAAATGACTTTAGAAGTATGTTATTCATTTTTTGAGGTTAAAATTGCTCGCTCAGATAACCAATCAAGAGATTTTGTTGATATATTTGAAATATCTGGAAATATGCTGGAGCTAAGCTCTTTTAGAGACTTAACCAAAGTGCCCAAAAATGATGGAATGACTATTTTCCCATCTGTTGTTGGATATACTCCGTCTCCTATTTTAAGAAGTGTTTCAGCGAAAATGCCGGCATAAGTATCACCTTTTAGGTACACTCGCATATTTTTGTTAATGCCATTTTTTGGATCTTAGGCCACAAAAATGAGCAATTGAAGCCTGACTTTATTTCATCAGCTTTTGTTCCTCGAGGCACTACTGGAAGCGTTTGAAGAAAGTCTCCAGCTAAAAGGACAGTAATTCCTCCCATTAAGGAGTTATTATCTCTTAAATCCTTTAGTGTTCTATCTAACGCTTCAAAGCCGCCTTTATGGGCCATTGTGCACTCATCCCAAACAATAAACTTGCAGTCCTCAAGAACCTTAGCCATATTGCATTGCTTTGAAATAGAGCAATGTGGTGTTTCTACATTTATTAAATCAAACGGGAGTTTAAATGCAGAGTGTGCTGTCCGACCTCCGTTGAGCAATGTGGCTGCAATACCAGAAGAAGCTACAGGCAAGGCTATTTTCTGGTTGTGCCGCACTTTCGCTAACAGTAAATTTAGCAAAAATGTTTTTCCTGTACCACCAGGGGCATCCAAGAAAAAGATTTCATCTTTTTCAGCTTCAATGCTTTCTAATATTTTTTTTATATACCCCATTTTGCTCATCGGAGAGTAAATGTTCATTGTTATTAACAATATGTTCATTGTTTTCATAACTTATTTCTCTGAGGTACTCTTTATTTTGCAGCACTTCTTCGGATCTACTCGGCTTAGGAAGTCCATATACTGTAAGATTTTGTCCGCCTATGGACAAAACTATATCTTCAATATGGATGAGACATTTATACATTTACATTATATCCATAATAACTGAATCAATATTACCATCTGTAGGTAATTCCATATCATTTACAATGTCTTCCGATAGGCTTTCTTTATACTTATCCCAAAGGCTTAAAGAGTCAGATATTTGACAAAAAACTAACATAATTGCGAAAAGCTCTCGCAATTTACGGGGACCTTGATATAGTACTGCTTCTGCTAAGGTACTTACTTCATGGAGTAGAAGTCTTAAGTAATAACATTCAGTATTTTTGGGGTGCACAGTGTACACTCTACCCAAAGCTTGATCTTTTTTTACTCCAGGAAAATTATCCACATCACAGCCGCGTTTCCTTCTTTGAAACTTCTTGCTATTCCATGTATAATAAGGAGGAACATCTACATACAAAAGTGTTTTTGCAAAGTCATCAATTTTGCATAAATCAAAAAACGCTGTAAGTGTCGTTTTGGATGGGTTGCTTAGCTTTTCAACTAATTGGTTGGGATTATTTGGATTAAAGTAAATGCGCTGGCCATTTTCTAAGTGCACAGCCAAGTGTGCGATAGCCGGAAACCTTTCATGTATGGGAAATGCAAGAATTCTCCACACGGCTTCTGAACTACTGATGTATCTACCACTTTCATACGATTGAACCTCATCTCTGTGGTTCTCAAGCGTAAATGATGCTTGATCACTGCCTTTATTAACATATTTGCAAATGTATTTGATTGACTTCACAGAACTGCAGTACTCCACATTTATGTGATTTAGGTTCAATTTACCGCAAGGGCCATGAATCATATTACCCTTGACAATTTCATGTAGAAGAGGATCCTTTTCAGGATCTGGTATCTCTGCACAGATAATCGCGTCTATTTGATTTGGCATAATATGTTTTTCTAACCAAAGTAGTATATGGACGTGGGGTAGACCACGTTTTTGCCACTCTATAGAATACATAAAGCATTGGACTTTACCAAACAAAGCACCCTTTGTCAATAGTGACATTAAAGCCTTGACTTTTAAATGAAAAACTCGAGCTATAATATCATGACGATCGTAAGACTTTTGACCTGGCATTAATGCATCTGTTATATCCTTCCACCTAGGATTACAGGTAAATGTAATAAAAAGGTCAGGACGACTGAAATGTCTAACATACGTCATAGCATCTTGAGTTTTTTCATGCATGTATCGCGCTGAGCCGGTAAAAAAAAGATGGTAGGATTACCATTTGCCCAATCTGAGCAACATCAATATCTTGCTTTCCTATAGCATCTTGGAGATGTATGTAACTGTCTGCTCTCAATTGGGCTTGGTTGTGGCGAATGTAATTAAGCCTTTCTGTTTCAATTTTGGCATACATATCAACCAAGAACTGACTGAATAGAGATCGACAGTAAACCAAATGATTGGCTTCAGATTGACGAATCATTATTCTGTAGCTATAAAAGCTTAGAGCAGAAACCGTCATGGTCAGAGGCAGTTTTGTTATGGGGTTACATTGGGGTGTGTCAACGGAATATCCATCCTCCCCATAACAGAAAAGCATTGGATATTGCAAAGCATCGTAAGAACGATGAACTTCACTGATTCGTTGCAATTTATTATTATGACTTTCAATAATAATATCGCGCTTCTCAAACTGCTGTCCGACTATTAGCAAAGCTACTTCGCTTGCCTGGGGTGCATTAAAGCGACCCTTATGAGCCCCCGTTGGTGTTCTATCAGCGTGAATAATCATTTTATAGTCTTTTTTATTTTTGGGTGCTTCAGATTGACGAATCATTATTCTGTAGCTATAAAAGCTTAGAGCAGAAACCGTCATGGTCAGAGGCAGTTTTGTTATGGGGTTACATTGGGGTGTGTCAACGGAATATCCATCCTACCCATAACAGAAAAGCATTGGATATTGCAAAGCATCGTAAGAACGATGAACTTCACTGATTCGTTGCAATTTATTATTATGACTTTCAATAATAATATCGCGCTTCTCAAACTGCTGTCCGACTATTAGCAAAGCTACTTCGCTTGCCTGGGGTGCATTAAAGCGACCCTTATGAGCCCCCGTTGGTGTTCTATCAGCGTGAATAATCATTTTATAGTCTTTTTTATTTTTGGGTGCTTTATCAAGAGCAACTTTTAAATCCTTGATATATGAGTTACTTATGCGAAACATGGATTGGAGCGCCTTTATTAAGTCAAGTTTGACATCAGAGATATTTTTGCTCCTCAGATGCGCTTCTCTGTCATCTTCACCAACAAAATATATTTGAAGAAACTGTTCTTCTTTTTGAGGGCAAGGGAAAAGACTACCAACTAAATGATAGACTTGACCCTGTACCTTAAATGTTGGCATAAACCCATCATTTACAATTCTTGTACTTCCAAATGCAGTCATTTGGAAGCAACTATTGTATTTTCTTATGCGGTCCATAAAATGGATATGGTTGGGATGGCCACCTAATATGAGGCTAGCAAGAGGTTCAGGTAATTCCTTAAATGAAGGCAGATCAACTTTTCCCTCTTTGCAGCACATCCCTAGAGACTCATCTTTCCATTTAAGAGCATTACAAAACTTGCATTTGTGATCCATGGAACCTAGTGCAATGCTTAAGTCTGTACTATATGCCGTTTTGGAATCATACATTAAACCAGACATTGCTTTAACTTTCCATGGGAGCAAACGTCTCTCTTCTCGCACTTTATTGCGTTCATAGCGGCAAATAGCTCTTCTATGAACATCAGGATTTTGATTCTGATATTTATCGGCTGCAGCACGGTGCACTTCAGGATTATTTTCCTGGTATTTATCTGCTGCTGCTCGGTGCACTTCAGGATTCTCATCCTGAGATTTCTGTGCTGCAGCACGGTGCACTTCAGGATTATTTTCCTGAAATATTTTTGCTGCAGCTCGGTGAACTTCAGGATTATTTTCCTGATATTTATCTGCTGCAGCTCGGTGCACTTCAGGATTCTCATCCTGATATTTCTGTGCTGCAGCACGGTGCACTTCAGGATTCTCATCCTGATATTTCTGTGCTGCAGCTCGGTGCACTTCAGGATTCTCATCCTGATATTTCTGTGCTGCAGCTCGGTGCACATCAGGATTCTTTCCCTGATATTTCTGTGCTGCAGCTCGGTGCACATCAGGATTCTTTCCCTGATATATTTTTGCTGCAGCTTGGTGCACTTCAGGATTATTTTCCTGATATTTATCTGCTGCAGCTCGGTGCACTTCAGGATTCTCATCCTGATATTTCTGTGCTGCAGCACGGTGCACTTCAGGATTATTTTCCTGATATTTATCTGCTGCAGCTCGGTGCACTTCAGGATTCTCATCCTGATATTTCTGTGCTGCAGCTCGGTGCACTTCAGGATTCTCATCCTGATATTTATCTGCTGCAGCTCGGTGCACTTCAGGATTCTCATCCTGATATTTCTGTGCTGCAGCACGGTGCACTTCCGGATTATTTTCCTGATATATTTTTGCTGCAGCTCGGTGAACTTCAGGATTATTTTCCTGATATTTATCTGCTGCAGCTCGGTGCACTTCAGGATTCTCATCCTGATATTTCTGTGCTGCAGCACGGTGCACTTCAGGATTATTTTCCTGATATTTATCTGCTGCAGCTCGGTGCACTTCAGGATTCTCATCCTGATATTTCTGTGCTGCAGCTCGGTGCACTTCAGGATTCTCATCCTGATATTTATCTGCTGCAGCTCGGTGCACTTCAGGATTCTCATCCTGATATTTCTGTGCTGCAGCACGGTGCACTTCCGGATTATTTTCCTGATATATTTTTGCTGCAGCTCGGTGAACTTCAGGATTATTTTCCTGATATTTATCTGCTGCAGCTCGGTGCACTTCAGGATTCTCATCCTGATATTTCTGTGCTGCAGCACGGTGCACTTCAGGATTATTTTCCTGATATTTATCTGCTGCAGCTCGGTGCACTTCAGGATTCTCATCCTGATATTTCTGTGCTGCAGCACGGTGCACTTCAGGATTATTTTCCTGATATTTATCTGCTGCAGCACGGTGCACTTCAGGATTATTTTCCTGATATATTTTTGCTGCAGCTCGGTGCACTTCAGGATTCTCATCCTGAGATTTCTGTGCTGCAGCACGGTGCACTTCCGGATTATTTTCCTGATATATTTTTGCTGCAGCTCGGTGAACTTCAGGATTATTTTCCTGATATTTATCTGCTGCAGCTCGGTGCACTTCAGGATTCTCATCCTGATATTTCTGTGCTGCAGCACGGTGCACTTCAGGATTATTTTCCTGATATTTATCTGCTGCAGCTCGGTGCACTTCAGGATTCTCATCCTGATATTTCTGTGCTGCAGCTCGGTGCACTTCAGGATTCTCATCCTGATATTTCTGTGCTGCAGCTCGGTGCACTTCAGGATTACTTTCCTGATATTTATCTGCTGCAGCTCGGTGCACATCAGGATTCTTTCCCTGATATATTTTTGCTGCAGCTTGGTGCACTTCAGGATTCTTTTTCTGGTATTTTTTTGCTGCGGCTGATACTTTACAGCTGAATCTTTGAGTTTTTCACGATGCTCAGCCCTATATATTTGAGATGCAAGCTTTCGCTGCTTTTTTCTCATTTCGTCACAAAATCGAGCTCGTCTTTTAACAGGCTTTTTCTCACTTCCTGTTTGGGATTCCCTTTGAGCCCCAAGACTTGTGTTAAGTACAGTTTCAGAATGAAAGTGTATTTCTGTTTCTCGGTGCGCATTAGGATTGTTCTCCTGATACTTTTCCGCTTCATCTTTTAGCAGTTCACGATGCTCAGACCGATAAATTTGAGATGCAAGCTTTTGCTGGTTTTTTTTTTTTTTTATTAGAAAATCGAGTTCGTTTTTTGATGGGGTTTCGTGCACTGATTGCTTGCGATCCCCCCTGAGAAACAGAATCTGCAGTGGATAAGTGCCCATTAGAGAGGCCGCCGGAGAAGCGGAGCCTTTTCACAGGGCCTTCTGTACCAAATCTTCCAAGAATATTCCCATTACGAAAGACTTCAATGCAAATTGGATATAATTCGCTTGCTGCTTTTAGCTCGCATGTGGTCCCATATGTGTGGGGAAGCATCATTTCGGACTTATATAGTGCAGGTGTACTATAATTATTGCCCATAGAATCGAAGGTAAAAGAAACAAAATTATGCCAGTTATTCACCACATGGGTTACTATTTGTTGGCGTATTAAGCCTGAAAATTCCTGTGAGCCAATTATAAAAACGACAGAGTGGGGCACCATTATGCCATTTGTATTCAAGCTTTCAGTATGCATGATGTCTTACTGGTAGCACTACCGTAAAATATGGCAAATTTTTAATTGCTTAGTAGTAAATTAGCAAATGAATTCGTTTTATAAAAAACGTTCTCAGCAACTACTATAAATTATAGTATAAGTACTCCACTATTTAGAAGAAAGTGGAAATATCGTAATTTTTCAACTATTTCAAAAATAGTTTTAATGCAAATTTTACGATATATTATATGTTTCAGTATCAAAAATACCGTGTTGTGTGATAGCCTAAAATGTTTTTAAGGCACAAAACACTATTTATATTTTGAATATAAAAAAAATATTGCAAAATAATTTTACCGTAAGAATACAACTATTTATAAAATAGTTTCCTGTAAATCTTAGGATTTATATTTCATTACTAAAAGTACTGTGTTGTATTATCCCCTAAAATATTTCAAACATGCAAATATTTAAGGCTGAAAATACAATTATTTTGAACAATATTGCAAAATAATTTTACCATAAGAATACAACTATTTATAAAATAGTTTCATGCAAGTCTTACGATTTATATTTCAGTACTATATATACTTGGTTGTATAATCTCCAAAAATATTTCAAACATGCAAATATTTAAGGAAGAAAATACAATTATTTTGAACAATATTGCAAAATAATTTTACCATAAGAATACAACTATTTATAAAATAGTTTCATGCAAGTCTTACGATTTATATTTCAGTACTATATATACTGGGTTGTATAATCCTCAAAAATATTTCAAACATGCAAATATTTAAGCAGAAAATACTATTATTTTATATTAGTATTATATTAGTATTAAAAATACTGACTTGTTTGATAGTCTAAAATATTAAAAGCATGCAAATATTTAAGACAACAAATTCAAAACAATATTTTGAGTCACCTCAAAAATATTTATACCGATATATAAATACCGATTATAAATACCGATATTTATAGTGCAATATTCAAAAAACTTTCTTGTATGAGAGCCCAGAATAGTGAAATTTTGTTGAATAGTGCAAAATAAAATATCAAATATTTTTAAGCCCATATATACATATGCATATGTATGTATGTATGTACAAAAAATGTACATACATTTGCATGCATGTTTCTCTCCACATTTTCAACCGTACGTAGAGACTGCACTCATAGACACGAACTGTTGCTTGTTGTGTGTGCGAGTGTATGTACATATGTGATGTCCCCAACTATTTGATATTAGCGTTCTTTGTTATTTGTTGTTGCGTCATAAAGTTATTAATCCCTAATGCCAAATGCACTAAACAAAGAAAAAATTACTTTTAAAAATGTTATATAATTTTCAATTAATTAACATTTCTAGCTCTGCCAGTTCAAGACGAATGTACATTCATACATATGTAGATACATATGTACATACATAGATGTGCACATACATATGTATCTATGGACATTCACACATTAGTGTCTCACATTTTGCTTTGGCTATTTCAATCGTTTGCACGCAACTGCACGAACAGCTGCTTGCATGTGTGTGTGTGTGTGTGTGTATGTATACTTAGTTGTCCCCAACTGTTTGATATTTTGTATTGTTTGTTCTGCCTGCTTTTGTAAAATGCATATTTTGAAAATCCTTGAATGCAAAGTTGTAGATTTAGTTACGTAGATTACATTACCCAAATTGTTCACAAAAGTGAACAAGAGCTCAAAAGTTAGCATAGGGAGCACAAGCAGTAGGTAGGCTAAACAACAAATCTCGGTCTAAAAATAGCCGCATGCAGCAGTGGTACAGACCAACGCATAGTAGATAGCAGAAAATGCATAGGCAAATAGGACCGCGACAGCGTTTAAGGGTGGGTGCACACTGCGTTCAAGAAAGGCTTGGAATATACATATGAAGGGGAAATCCACTTGACACCGTTAGGATAGAATAAGACGAAAAATGTAAAATTAGAGTAAGTACAATGTTTAGAAAATAAGAAAGAGTCAAATATTGAATTATTAGTACATAAGGAAAAACCTAGTAAATAATCCAAAAATTTTATAAATACTGAAGGAATTTCAGAAATAAAATCAGAATGAAATTGGAAATTTAAGCATTGGTTTGTTTCCTTTTTTGTTCTCTCAGAGACGCTCTACACGGGATAAAGTGTAGCCTCTGATAGTGAATAGTTCCTAGCTGTATAGCAAGGAACTATTTACACAAATTTTAAATCGATCGGACTAAATTTATAATTCAAACTTTTCATTTGAGATCTCTATATATATGTATATACATATATTCATTTTATTTCATTTATATGTAATATGTACATGTACATTTTAATTTTCAGGCTGTGCCTGTTGGATGGGCCCTTGGAATCCCCAAGGCACCCAATTCCCCTCCACCAAACCACCTGGCCAAACTCCTTCTTGCAGCGGCATGAGTGCAAGGCATTGTTGGGGCTGCTTCAAGCCATGGATTAGACTTTGCAGCTCCTGGATCTGCCGTTGTTGTTTTTTAATTTGTGCAGCCAAATTTTTGATCTGCCGCTGTTGTTGCTGCTGTTGTTGGGCATGCTGCCGGCGAAAATTATTCAATTTTAACAGCAGCTGTTGTTGTTGTTGTTTTTTAGGCTGTATTGGCTGAGGCTCACGTTGGCGCTGCTGTTGTTGCTGGGGCTGTTGTTGTTGCTGGGGCTGTTGTTGTTGCTGGGGCTGTTGTTGTTGCTGGGGTTGTTGTTGTTGCTGGGGCTGTTGTTGTTGCTGGGGCTGTTGTTGTTGCTGGGGCTGTTGTTGTTGCTGGGGCTGTTGTTGCTGCAGTTGCCTGTAAGCCTGCCATACGAACCCAGGTTGCAGGTGCTGTTGTAAGTGCAGCAGTTGAGTTGGGTGTGGCGAAAGAAAATTAGAAGCCGGACCCTGCAGTGGTTGTTGCATTGCTGCATTATACTCCAGCCAGCGCTGAAACTGCAACCACTGCATCGCATCCGGATTGTAGCGACCTCCCTCGTTGGCACTTATTTTAATTGTGATCGTAACTTCTGTCTGCATTGCGTAGCAGAATATCCGTAGGTCCGTTATTTGGATTCTCCTTTACTATCGCTCACTCAGTCGCAGTTAGAGATGGGCAAACACGACACGGCCACAAAATGATCTTTTAACAAGTAAAAAAGCTAAAGTCGGGTGTCCCGACTTTGAAATACTCTGTACATATGTTTACAATAATTATAGAAAATAAAAAAAAATAAGAAAATAAAAAAAAAATTTGATCGATTTTACCTCTCTCGGTATTCGAACTCACGTAAAGGGTGTATAATTGCACATTTACATAGCAATTGCGTCTGTGTGAGTGTATGTATGCCTATGCGCATCTATTCGTGTCTGTGTAAGCATTTTCGCAGTCAGCGCTTGAGCAGCGCTGCAGCAGCAAATATATTTATGGCTATAACTTCTTGTTAAATCGGTATCATAGTGAAACTGACACATAATAACTAACTGGGGGTATTTGCAAAATTTTGGTTCGAAATTCCAAGAATTACGGGAGTTACGATTTGTGGGGTAGAGGGGGGAGGGAGGGAAATTCCAAAATATAAATTTTCTGCGTATTCACATAAGGCATCTGGGACTAAAATTTGGTGTACCTAGGTCTTATAGTCTCCGAGATATAGGCGATTATACGAATGGAAAATCGAGAAAACCCCCATAGGGGGGAAGTGCGGGGGAAAATCAAAAAAATAAAACAAACTCGTATAGAATACACACATAACGCATCTTTGTGGAAAATTTGGTGTCTCTAGCTCTTATAGTCTCTGAGATCCAGGTGTTCATACGGACGGACAGACGGACAGACAGACAGACAGACAGACAGACAGGGCTAGATCGACTCGTCTCGTCATGCTGATCAAGAATATATGTACTTTGTGGGGTCTGCCACGCCTCCTTCTGCCTGTTACATTTTTCAGCTCCCGCAAACCTAATATACTTCTGTACATTTCATGTACAGAGTATAAAACAAGATAGAACGCTACAGTCGAGCAAGCCCGACAGTAAAATAGCCTGTACTCTCCACAAAAAAGAAAAATTAAAAAAAAAATTAAATTATTAAAAACAAGTAAAAAAGCTAAAGTCGGGTGTCCCGACTTTGAAATACTCTGTACATATGTTTACAATAATTATAGAAAATAAAAAAAAATAAGAAAATAAAAAAAAAATTTGATCGATTTTACCTCTCTCGGTATTCGAACTCACGTAAAGGGTGTATAATTGCACATTTACATAGCAATTGCGTCTGTGTGAGTGTATGTATGCCTATGCGCATCAATTCGTGTCTGTGTAAGCATTTTCGCAGTCAACCAAACAGCAACATCAACAACAGCCGCGGGCATCGCTTGAGCAGCGCTGCAGCAGCGCTGCAGCAGCAAATATATTTATAGCTATAACTTCTTGTTAAATCGGTCTATCATAATGAAACTTGGCATACGGACACATAATAACTAACTGGGGGTATTTCCAAAATTTTAGTTCGAAATTCCAAGAATTACGGGAGTTAGAGAAAATCGCATTTGCGGGGGAGAGGGGGGAGGGAGGGAAATTCCAAAATATACATTTTCTGCGTATTCACACAAGGCATCTTGGACTACAATTTGGTGTGCCTAGGTTTTATAGTCTCCGAGATATAGGCGATTATACGAATGGAAAATCGGGAAAACCCCCATAGGGGGGAAGTGGGGGGGAAAATCAAAAAAATAAAACAAACTCGTATAGAATATACACATAACGCATCTTCGTGCAAAATTTGGTGTCTCTATCTCTTATAGTCTCTGAGATCCAGGTGTTCATACGGACGGACAGACGGCTATATCGACTCGGCTTCTCATCCTGATCAAGAATATATATACTTTGTGGGGTCTGCCACGCCTCCTTCTGTGTGTTACATACATGCGCACAAAACTAGTATAGCCTTTCACCCTTTGGGTACAGGCTATAAACAGGCACGCTCACGCACGACGAAAATTTTTCTAAACACGGCCCAACACGAACTTGTTATAGCCAAAAAATTTAAAAACGAAAAATATATTTATATTAAGCACTTAAAATTTTTATTAAGAATTAGTTACTTATCTATATTTGAGCTAAGAAGAAGCGGAAAAAACTCGTTCACTTGTTTGAAAAGCTGTCAGGGATATTAAGTATATTGATATATTTGCCTTAGCAATTCAAAAAATTTTGCTTTTTCCACTACTTTAACTTATATAGTAATATACTTCAAAATCTATTCTTGACCTGCCCAGAAAATTTTGGAATTATTAGTACCCAAATATTTAAGAAAGTCGTGTTTACTATTAGTTCCTTGGTTTTCTGATTCAAATTTTCAATCGTTATTTAAGCCATTCCTTTTCTATCGGAACTTAAAAATTCTATTCTTAAAAAGTTAATTTTAAAAAAAACCCCAACAAATGAACTGGACAAATGCTAAAAGCGATCCAATTTCCATATTCCATTTACATATTGCGATTATTTAACCAACATTCGTTTTTTTATTACTTTAGTTGTTACATTTTTTCGGGCTATGCTCGTGCGTGTTTTGCCGTGTCTTTTTGGCTCAACACGAACACGCACGGCCGCGCACGAAATCGGAATTTGCAACACGACCACGCGTGGCACAAACACGGCCCGTGCCCAACTCTAGTCGCAGTCGTTGCCTAGCGGCCGTAACTATAAACTTTTGGAATTTTTCTTTGCAATTAAAAGGAGCAAATGATCAAAAAATGTGAATGAAAGACGAAAAATAAGAGCGAGCCAATGACTTGCTATTTATTAAAATCAAACAACAGTGTTCGATTGTCCACTGTACACATATGTACATACATATGTGAATACATACATATGTATGTATGCATGGAGGTTTTGTATTTCTTAACTGCTCTAATCGAACGTATAGGTATTCATATACATATGTACATACATACATAAACAGGAACTGTTCCTCCTAAACTTTTCGTTAATTTTTGTGTTCTTTTTAGTGTATAACGTAAAGTAAAATTGTTTTATACAATTGGCTCTAGTTATGTTGTGTATATACTTCAAATTTGGAGTCCTTCGAAATAAAATAATACAAAATATCGTTTGCAAATAAATAACGAAAACAAAAATAATTAATAAAAAACCTAATGCCAAATATACTTAACAAAGAACAAATTATTCAAAGCCGTACATAGATGATTAAAAAATGGGAACGAAAGAATAACAGCATGCCAATGACTTGCAGTTGCCGTCGTTGTTTTTCGTTTTAAAAATGTAATTTCTGATTTAAAACCATAGAACACTAGGTCCACTGTATATGTATATACGAACATACATATGAATATAATAATGTACGTTCATATATACTTATTGATGTACATACAAACTATATATACAGTCGTATGAATGTACATACATATGTACGTATGTTTTACATATGATGCTAGTCGAATTCATATTGCGAGATTCTTTCAGGGGGGAGCAATATCCCCCCTGCCCAACCTGCGTACGCCCTTGTAGTCCGTTGTCCCAAAAACCCCTTATGCCAAATGTAGTAAACAAAGAAAAAATTACTTTTAAAAATGTTTATGTTATAATGTTAATAATTTTTAATTAATTAACATTTATTGCCCTGTCAGTGCAAGACGAATGTACTTTTGTATATATGTATGTATGTATGTACATACATGTGTACAAATGTACATTCACACATTACGTGTAGTGTCTCACATTTTGCTTTGGCTACTTCAATAGTATGCACACAACTACACGAACAGCTGCTTGCATGTGTGTGTGTGTGTGTGTGTGTGTGTGTGTGTGTGTGTATACTTAGTTGTCCCCAACTGTTTGATATTTTGTATTGTTTGTTCTGCCTGCTTTTGTAAAATGCATATTTTGAAAATCCTTGAATGCAAAGTTGTAGATTTAGTTACGTAGATTACATTACCCAAATTTTAAATCGATCGGACTAAATTTATAACACAACCTTTTCATTGAAAATAGTGAATAAATATGAAAACCCCAATAATGCAAGCTCCAACACAAATTTCGAAAATCTAAGTATGCAGTTTTGTTTGTATTCTTTAATTGATTTCAGAAACCAAGTTTTATGTCGATCGGCAAAAAAATGCGGATTTTTCAAACAAACTTTGGAGCTTGTTTTTTATTTTTTACAGGAAAACTCCCATATTTTAGGCCCCAAAAAAAATATCAAAAAACCAAGTATACAGTTTCAAACTAAGTTTAAAGTCAATCAGATGAAAACTGTAGATTTTTCATACAAACGTTGGAGCCTGTTTTCCCCCCTTTGGAGCTCGAGTTTTCCAAAATCCCTTCTTAGTGCTCACTTTCACTATAAGAGGGATCTTGTGTCCAAATTTCAGCTTCCTAGCCTTTACCGTTTGGGCTGTGCGTTGATCACCAATCAGTCAGTCAGTCTGTCAGTCAGGACAAACTGTTTTATATATATAGATAGTACGTGTATGCTTATGCGGACTCAATTTTTGGCACTTAAATTATTTGTGCAACCACATTACACACACAAATACATAATCATACATACATACTCGCCACTGCATGACAATATTATATACATACATACATATACATACGCACATACACCACACCTTTTATAAATTAAGAAATTATACACCCTCATAAACATACATAACTACTAACAAAACCTCGAGGCAAAACAAACCACAACAATTAAAAAACGGCTGTTAAGCTGATTTTTAACATAAAAAAAAACAAATATTTTGAAGTTATTTGTAGTTACATTGTGTTGGTTATTTCGGTAGATGTTTGTTGCATCAGCTGCATACATACATACAACCATAGCTTTGTTGTTGTTTGAGCCGCTAGCGTAGCAAAGAATTTTGTCGCTCTCTCTTTTTTGCGTGCCTTTTTTCGGCTACACTTGTCGCTGGGCCAACGAACTCCCCCCCGCTACCCGTTTGGATTAGCGTTGCCTACAAGCGTGCTTGCGGTAATCGACGCCTATTTTCTGAGTACAGCTGAGATTGCTTGCAGATTTCGTTGTTGTTTGTGCGGACGCTTGGACTGCCACTTTGCTTACGTGCATACTATATTGAGTGCGTGTGTACGTAATCTGCGTGCATTTCAGTTTGTCTCTTGCTGTTTTAGCGCGTTGTTATTTGCGAGGGCTATTAGGAAAGTTCGGCTTTCATTTTCTTTGATTTGCAACTTGTTTAGAGTTTATTATGGTTATACTCTACCATGTCGGAATGTGAAAAGCAACAAGTAGTAGCTAAATCTAGCTAAACTAGTACAATGCTTGCAGAAATTTGATAAGGTTAGCGCTGATATTGCTCGTATGAGAACAGCATTTCAGTTAAAGACAATTTCGTTTGAACAAACAGAACTCGAGTGTCGTCTCGAGCTGTTAGAAGATTACATAAAGAAAGCTATGGCGCTTCAGGCAGATTTGGATAGTCTCAATCCAAGTAACGATAGTAGAGGGCCACTTGAGGATTTGTGCATTTCAACTAAGGCGTTGTATGTGAAGGCAACGAAGCAAAAAGTTGAAAGTCAGACTTCTCATGACTGTTCTATGATGGCCAGTCAACGATCACAGTTACCCTACATTCAGTGGAAAGCATGCCGAGTTTAAGAATTTTATGTGCCTAGTTCATGACGATCCTTCGTTGACCAACGTCGAGAAGTTTAATCATTTGGTGTCGTGCTTGTCAGGTGAGGCTCTAGGAGTTGTGAAACCGTTTCAGTTAACGGACTGCAATTACTCGAAAGCCATTGCTAGCCTCAAGTCTGTGTACGACAACAAATGTTTGATATTTTTCGACACTATCTCGCAATTGTTTGACATCCCAAGTATGACCAAACCTAATGCATCTACTTTGCGGTCCATCATTGACACTGTTTCTGCCAGCTGTGCCAAATTCACTCGCTCCACACGCAGTCGCACCTCCAGAAGCGTACTTAGGTCACGTTTTAAGTGCCGATCAAGTAATTCTTGCCACAGCAGTCGTAAAAATTAAAGAAAGATTCGGCCATTACCATCCTGCTCGTGTGTTACTTGATGGCGGCTCACAGTTGAACCTCATGACTGAGAACCTTGCGCAGCGCCTTCGATTAAGGCGTAAAGACACAGCTGTGAGTATTGTAATGGCAGGTGGAACCACTACTGGTAGTAGGCACAAGGTGTGCGCTGATATTCAATCTCGTTTGAATTCTCACAGCTTTGGCACTGATTTTTTGGTTCTTAAATCACAGCCTGGTAACTTTGTGCCCGCAAACCTTGAGTTGGCTGACCCAGAATTCTATAAGCCTATAAACTCACAAAAGATAAAACTCTCCATGATATGCACCACGATTTCATGAGAGCGTATAGTGATCTTGGGCATATGTAAGCCCTTGAATCTCCTCCTCCAGGGCAGCACTATTATATTCCTAATTAATGTGTCCTGAGGCCTGAAAGTCCCACAACCAAATTGGGTGTGGTGTTTGATGCTTTTAGTGAGACGTCAACGGCTCTATCATTAAACGATACGTTAATGGCTGATCTGACTATTCAGACTATTCAACATTTGTAAATTTTCGGTTGAATAAATACGCAATTACTTCCGACATCTCCAAGATGTACAGGCAAATAAACGTGTCTGAAAAAGACAAAAAGTACCAGCTCATTCTCTGGCGAGAAAGCGCCTCTCATGAGCTGCGGTCCTTTAAGTTGAACACTGTACCATACGGGACTGCATCAGCGCCATTTTTAGCTGTGCGCTCGTTGTTTGAATTGGCAAATATTTATGCTCGATGTCACCATGTCGCGTTAAATGTCATTAAAAATTGTTTTTATGTTGACGACATGCTGGCTCCTCATAATGATGATGATAGCTTTACTTCGTTGAAGCCGACAAAGCGGAATATATTATCTCGTTTGTCTGAGCAACTTGGACCTTTGTGCCCCATCGTCACAGCGGCCAAAACTCTGTGGCAAGAGCTGTGGCGATTTAAGATGTTAGTTGGGCTGCTAAAGCAACAGATTTGGGTGATAAATACTCGTAGGTTTTGCTCAGCAGTTTTACATAACTGCCTTCGATGCAAGCCCAAGTTAGTTGAGCAAATAATGAGAAATTTGCCAGGTGATCGCCTTCGAGAAGGTCGACCTTTCAGGGTTTGTGGACTCGAACTTTGCGGCCCATTCCATGGTAGCTATCGCATACGCGGAAGACCGCCCGTTACAAATTACGTAGCGGTATTCGTTTGTTTTGCCTCGAAGGCCGTTCACCTCGAACTGGTAGCTAATTTATCCACTGATACTGTCCTTAACGTCTTCACAAGGTTCATCGGGAAGAGCGGCCTGCCGGAAATGGTCTTTAGCGACAACGTGACGAACTTCGCGGGAATAAGCGGCTTGCTGAGGGACATGCCGTCGGTTTTCGAGCGGAGAAAGAACGCCCTGACGGACTATGCGGCAGAGCGACGAATCGATTGGTGGTTCATTCTTCCCCGACCTCCTCACATGGGAGGATTGTTGGAGGCAGCGGCGCTGCTAGGCGACCAGTCCACGATGTTGGCGGTGCTCCGTGTGGATTTGAAAGACCGGGAGTCCTTCTTTTGAAGAGCATACATGCCAAACTTGTGCAAAGTGTAAAATAAGCGTAAAACCATTTCCAAGAAATTCTGAAAATCGTGCTAAAAATGTGTTGGATTTGGTGCACTCGGACATTTGTGGCCCGATGAAAAAATGTTCGATTGGTGGATCGCGATATTTTGCTACCTTCATCGATGACAGTTCTCGATATGTGTATGTGTGCTTTATGAAAACACGTGATGAAATTAAAAGTTTAAAGAGTTCGTAACATTTGCAGAAAGGCAAACTGGCAAGAAAATAAAATGCATCAGAAGTGACAATGGCCGTGAATACTTTTTAGTGAGCAACGGTATTAAGAGGCAGCTCACTGTGCCACACACCAGAACGCGCAAACAGAACACTTGTAGATATGGCGCGTAGCATGCGAGCAGTTCTCTCTCTTATGCCTAATCGATCGTCAGTCACAAATAAACTCTACTCTGAATACAATTAGAAAAGAGAGAGATTCTGTTGAGTGTAATCGACGTGTTTTATCTGTGCTCCGCAAATTTATTTAATTTTTCGTGTTTACTCCTTGAATTTAAGCATTAAATTGTGCTCAATTTCTAGAGTATTAATATTGTGCTTAGTGCAAGAAGTTGTGCATCTATTGCATTCATTTGTTTGGGTAAATTAATGTGATTTTATATAAACAGCGTCATCTTAGTATTTGTTGTTTGTGTATTTATTTTGCCTGTTTTGCTTTGGCGCCCGGCAGCTGTGTTAAAGGTTTGTGCGTTTGTTCGCTGTCCATAATTTGTTTTTGGTGCATCGCTACTCCCGCGCATTTTGTGTTATTTTTTGCTCTTGCTCTCTTCGCTCTTATTAATATAAGAGTCCACATATATCGCCGCTCAGTGAGTGTATATTCTTCTTCACTTACCGTAATTTCATTTCTGTGTGCTCTTGCATTTACTTACATTTTTAACCCTCTACTTGCTCGTGTCATAATGTCGTGCTGCAATAAGTCATGCACAATTAAGGATGTAAGTTGTTGGTTGTGCGAGAATTTTATGCATATTAAGTGTGCTGGACTAAGTGGTCGTGACCTTGATAAAATTTACTCGCCTAAAAAAGGTTGTGGTGGTTTGAAATGGTCATGCCCTGTTTGCATAGACATACAATTTAATTTCTCTCGTATGTATGACAATGTGAGAAATAAATTTTTCAGCTTGCATAGAATTACTAAGCAACTCTCAAGTGAGTTTGACACAGGGACCAACTTGCTTAGTAAATATAAGTTCGATTCTCCTCCCAAGCGTAGGCTTGAACCTCAATTCTTAGAGGTGCCACCTAGCTCGGCTCAGATAGCTTCTCCGATTCCCTCGCTATTAAATGTAGATGTGTCGCCGGCAATTTCATTGTCTACGTCGCCTGGAAATTTATTTGAAATTTCCCCTCTGCCTTCGCCGGCTCATGTTATGTTGGCCCCGTTGGTAGTTCCTCCTGTGTCTAATATATCTAAACCTTTAAGAGCAAGGGCTTCTTCTAAAACGTCGACACCACCTCCTATAGTTTCTTCAGGAGCTGTAGAATGTGCGGCAGTCCCAGCCCTTCCTCTGCCCCCGTCTCTTACAGTGGTAGCTCCTAGAAAGCAAGTTTTCGTGTCTCGGTTGTCCCCTGATACTTCTTGTGAGGCTATCGCTGCCTATATCGCAAGTAAGTCGACAGCTGCTGTATCTATTTCTAAGTTTAGCTTTTCCGAGCCCCGAGAAATAGCCTCGTTCAAAATAAGTGTACCGCCTGAATCATTTACAACTATTTGTGACCCAAAATTTTGGCCGCCACAAATGATTGTACATGAGTTTAGGCAGAAAAAACGAGCTCGCTCTTTGCCGGTCAACTTACAGTCTGCTGGCCAACCTTTGCAGCCAACCTTAAGCTCGACTTCAAAAAACTAGGAGCTCGTCCACTTTCGTTAAACATTCTATATCAGAATGTTAGGGGTATTGTGCCCAAGCTCAGTAGTTTATTTCATAGTAGTTTTTCGTTTGAATCTGATATTATTGCGTTCTCAGAGACGTGGTTAAATCCCACGATTTCTGATAACGAAATCTTATCAGATAATTTTTGTATCTTTCGACGAGATCGTCCGGCTCGACGTGGCGGAGGCGTACTGATTGCAGTCAATTCCTCCTATCGGTCGGAAATAATTGATGTAAATGTACCTAATGATGTTGAATTTGTTGCTGTAAGAATATCTTTTCCGTCTTTTGCACTATACATCTCTTGTTCTTATATACCTCCCTCTTCTGATATACAGGTCTATATGGAACATATAACCTGTATAAAAGGAATCTCTAATCTCCTACGTGACAGTGACGCGTTCGTTGTGGTAGGTGATTTTAATTTGCCTAACATTGAATGGTCATTCTTCAATCAGTCTAATTATTTGGTACCCTCGGCAGAGCATGCCTGTTTAGACTGCTTGTTTGACCTTTCATTGTTCCAAATTAATTCTATACCTAATCACTTAAGCAGAATGCTTGATCTCGTCTTTGTCACCGACCCTGCTAGTACAGTTATCTGTAGGTCTTCTCCCCTTATACTGCCTGAAGATTCTTACCACCCTACTTTGCAAATTTCCCTCTCAATTTCAAACCCTACCTCTACTCCAACACTTATTCCCAAAAATACTAGTTTGTGCTTTCGCAAAGGAAATTTTTCTTTGCTAAACGAATTTATTGCAGCAACTAATTGGTCCTATTTGTGTAGTGCTGTTGACATCAACATAGCCGTAAAGTTTTTCTATGACACTATTAAATCTCTTTTTGATGTCTGCATCCCAAAAAGTGTCATTTCGTCTGCGTCATCAAAACCTCCTTGGTTTTCACCAAGACTTTCAAACCTAAAAAATGTTAAATCTAGATGCTTTAAAAAGTATAAGCAGTCGGGCCTATCTCTTGACTTCTATAAATACTCTTTAGCGAAATCCAATTTTGCTCTCCTTAATTCACAATGTTATAATAATTACCTTGCCCGATGCAAGATACAATTTGCACAGGACCCTAAACAATTCTATAAGTTCGTTAACTCTAAACGTAAATCTGCTGCGCTTCCTTCGTCATTTTTCCTTGGTGACAAAAAAGCCAGCAACGATTCTGAAGCTGCTGACTTGTTTGCCAACTTCTTCCAATCAACATATTCCTCTGTCTCTATTAGTAATACCTCTTATCCTTATAGCATTTCATCTTCCCACACTATTTACGCTCCCATAATTTCTGATAGCTGTCTACTCTCTGCTATCAAATCCTTAAAATCTTCATACTCTCCTGGAGCAGACAACATTCCTAGTTGTGTTCTCAAGGAGTGTTCTAGTTCCCTTTTACAACCATTACTTAAACTTTTTAATCTTTAATCTTTATTCTTTTTTACTTTATTTGGAGAGAATCTTTTATTATTCCTCTTTATAAAAAGGGTGGTAAGTCTGATATTTCAAACTACAGAGGAATTGCAAAGTTGTCTGCCATACCAAAATTATTTGAAAAAATAGTTTGCAGCACTTTGCAGCACCTCTGTAAATCTGTCATATCTCCAGCTCAACATGGATTCATGAAGAGACGGTCTACTACGACCAATTTGGTGGAATTTACTTCCTTGGTAAATGAAGCATTTATTCTAAAAATGCAGACTGATGTCGTTTACACTGACTTCAGTAAAGCATTTGACTCTGTGAACCATGATCTTCTGCTCTTTAAGCAAAGTCGTATAGGATTTCCCTCCGCTTTTTTGAGTTGGATTTCGTCTTATCTAAAAAATAGGACCCAACGGATCTTGCTTAGGTCGCACATTTCTAAGCCCGTGTTTGCATCATCAGGTGTGCCTCAAGGTAGCCATCTTGGCCCCTTACTTTTTACATTATTTATTAATGACCTCCCCTCTACCTTGTCACACTCTCATATTCTTATGTATGCTGATGATTTGAAACTTATTCTGACTTATAAAGACCATACTCATTCTCATCGCCTGCAGGATGATCTGAACTGCATGCAATCTTGGTGCTTAGCTAACCACTTGTACCTCAATTGCGCTAAGTGTAAGTTCATGACATTTCACCGAACTTTGCCTTATTTAGTTACGTATACGATTGACAATGTGCCATTGCAACGTATATCGACTGTTGAAGACCTTGGGGTTCTTTTTGATTCCAAATTGAACTTCAACCATCACATATCTTCTAGTATTGTCAATAAGGCTAATTTGCCATTCGTCTTGTCTAGGTGCACAACCGATTTTGCTGCGCACAATCGTTTTCGAGTCATGTGTTCCAATTATAATGAGCTTTCTCATTTACTTTCAACAGAACTCTCTCTTTATTCTATAAAATTTCTTCTTTATAGTTATCTCCGTGGAAATCTCTGACCACATACTGCTGTGAGTCGGGGCATAGCTGGCCGGACTGGCTTAAAACGTTCCCCCACCTGGTTGGAGATTTCCCTCTTTCTCCTTTTGTCTTTCTTGTTCTCTTTCCCTGTTCTCTCTTCCCCTTTCTCTTCCTCTTCCTTTCTCTCCCTCTTTACCTCTGTCTCTTTCTACTCCTTACTTTTTCTAATTAGCTCCTAAGTAGAATTAATTTTCCTCTTCTACATACTATTTGTTTAGACGTTATTGTACAGCTTTTTTGTAGGCTTTCTTATCTTGTAAGTTCAGACTTTGTTATATTAATCATATTTGTATTTTTAATTTTAATCTTAATATATATATAATATGTTAATACATATATATTGTTTTGAAATTATTCGACAGAACTAATTGTTGATTTAAATAAATAAATAAATAAATAAATAGACTAATCAAACCTGTTATGCAACTCAATACGACCTTGTTCAAATATATTCCTCTCAATATAAAAGTATCTTATCATATATCACTTCCAACTGAAGATCCAATTCGAGTAATTAAATACAATCGCAACCAAAATATTATACCACAGACAGTTTGTTGGCTAAGGCGACAACCAATTGTAAACATTTTTTTTTTTTGGAAAAACAGTTACATTTTAAATAAACCCAATTGGACATGGCGTTGAAATATTTTTTGGACATGGATAGTTCATTGGTTTTTTGGTCAAGGCAATGTTTATATATTTTTGAAAGTTAATAATAAGCGTTAGTTAATCTGCTGCACTAGTGCATAAAGCATTGAAGTACCAATCCATCAATTAGAAAAAAAAACAAAGAACAAAATTTTCAAGAAAAACCCCTCAAGAGATGGTAGGTAGGTCGGAGCGGCAGCCAGGGTATACACCCCGAGTCAATTAGGCCCTAGAGATTGGCCCGTTGTGATACCGCATGGACAAGTCCACTTCCCAAATGCCCGTGTTTGGCTGCATGTCTGCGCGAGTATTACGTCCATCCAGCTGCCTGGATGAACTTGAAAATGTCTATAGATTTGGGAGGAGGCTGGCTCCCAGGAAGCGTTGTCTTGTCCTTGACAAAGCCAGTCAATCGCAGAACAGGTGTGTTACAGTTTCCTCCTCTTCCACGTCTCTGCAGCTTCTGCATAAATCGTTGTGATAGAGTCCTAGTCTGGCGGCATGGGTGCCCACCAGCCAGTGCCCTGTGATGGCTCTGATTACAACTGAGCATTGGCTTCTGCTCAGTTTGCAGAGTTCAGAAGATCGTCTTTTATTGAGGATTCACGCGTTTGGCGTGTGATTTTACAGGAGTCTGTGTCGGTGGTCCACATTTGATTAGCGAACGAATCAAAGTGGTTTCGAACTGACAGTTTACAGCTGGCCATCGGTGTACCGACGCTCTCCTTGTCTTGAAGGAGGGAGGCGATGGTACCGTGCCTTGCCAACTCGTCGGCTATGCAGTTTCCCTCGATATCCCTATGGCCTGGGACCCAAATGAGGTATATAGAGAACTGTGTTGCCATCTCGTGAAGAGATTTGCGGCAGTTCTGTACTGACATCGAGTTCGACGTGATGGCATTAAGGTATTTTATAGCTGCTTGGCTATCCGAGTAAATGCAGATTTCTCTGGTATGTGTGGCTGGGCTTGACAGTATACTTCTTGAATGGCTATGATTTCCGCCTGGAACACACTGCAGTGATCCGGTAGCCTGAAGGCTTTTCTGATTCCGAGTTCTTCGTAGAAGACACCCCCGGCTACGCGGTTATCCAGCTTAGAACCGTCTGTATATATTTTGATGGAATTGGTTGGGCCTGGCGGGCCGAAGTTCCAATCTTCCCTAGAGGGAATGATGGTGTGGAAAGGAGTATGTGGATACTCCTCTGGGATGCAGTGGTCAGTGACTGAGGGGATAGTGTTATTTCCTCTCAGAATTTTGGCATGGCCAAAGCATTCTTCTGACCACTGGTTGGTTTCTCTCATGCGAAGAGCCGCCAGCGTGGCGTTAATCTTCCCCATGGGATGTATTGGGAGTATTCTCAGAATTGCATCTAGTGCATCGTTTGGAGTAGTGCGTAGTGCGCCCGAGATCGTTAGTTCAGCCTGTCGCTGAACTTTGTGAAGTCTCTGAAGAGATGAGTTTTTCGTAAGTTGAGTTTTCCACCATATGGAGACACCATATAAAAGTATGGGTCTGATTATTGCAGTATATAGCCAGTGGACAACGTAGGTGGCCATGCCCCATTTAGGTCCAATGGATTTTCTGCGGGTATAGTGTGCGATTGTGGCTTTCCTCACTCTGTCTTCAATGTTCAAGTTCCAGTCCAGCTTCCTATCTAGTATCAAGCCTAGATATTTGGCTGAGCTTCTGAAGAATAATGGTACCCCATTTAGTAATGGGGGACGAAGAGGTGGGATTTTGTATTTCCTCGTCAATAATACCAGCTCTGTTTTGCTGGGGTTTACACTTAGGCCACTTGACATTGCCCAAGTTGAAAGTGTGCTTAATGCATCAGTCATGCGTTCGCACAAAGTTTGAGGGAATTTACCCGAGAAGGAAATGGTCACGTCATCTGCGTAGGCTATCGCGCGGCATCCCCCTATCCCTTCTAAGGATCGTAGGAGTGAGTTGACCGCCACGTTCCATAAGAAGGGTGAGAGTACACCGCCCTGAGGCGTTCCGCCACTCACATATCTGGATACCGTGGACAGCCCCAGTGTAGACTTGATGGACCGCCTAGTAAGAAGCTGTCTTACCAGTTCCACAATGGAGTTGTCCATCCCCAGGTCTGTGAGTGAGCTTGTGATGGCGCTTGGAGACATATTGATGAAAGCACCTTCTATGTCTAGGATTAGTGTGTATTGTTTGATTTTGAGAGCCTTTTCGAAGCCCGAAGTGACAGCATGGAGTGCCGTTTCTGTAGATCTGCCTTTGCAGTAGGCGTGTTGAGAGCTTGAAAGCTCTGAGAGCGGGATCTTGCTTCTTAAATATAGACCCATTAACCTCTCGAATGTCTTTAATAGAAAATATGAGAGACTTATCGGTCTGAAATCTTTCGGGGTAGTGTGCGAGGCTTTACCTGCTTTGGGTATGAAGACCACTCTTGATCTAAGCCAAGCTTCTGGGATATTCCTTGTCAGTAAGATTTTGTGAAAAATATCTGCCAGCCATCTGATGTCAGTATTTCCTGCGTGAATTAGCTGCGCCGGAATGATGTTATCCGGCCCTGCTGACTTATAGGGCTTGAAGCTTTTTATTGCCCATCTAATATTATTTTCAGATAGTAGATAGGGTGGCGTTTGAGATGGACAGCGCTTGCTGAATAGCTGGTTGGTTTGATGCTTGTAGAGCTGGGAAAATGGGTGCCTAGAAGCAGCTCTAGAGACTCTTGACTCGAGGTCGTCCAAGTCTTGTCTGGCTTCTGAAGGTAACCTAGCGTTGAGGGAGTTTTTGAGAGGACCTTCCTTAACCTTGCGGCGTCGCAGGTGTTCTCGATATTTGAGCAGAAGTTCTGCCATGAAGATCGTTTGGCCTGTCAGAGTATTTTCTTGTACTCTGACAGGCTTTGTTTGTATGCATACCAGTGTTGCTCTCCCCCTTGGGATCTGGCTGCATTGAAGAGTTTTCTGGCCTTTTTTCTTACCTCACTGACCTGTGGAGTCCACCAGGGAGGCTTGAGTTTGCCTCTTGGTTTCCCAGTGGGGCATGATTTCTGCAGCGCGATATCGCACGCTGTGGTGAATTGTTTTATTAGCGTCGAGGTGAATTCAACTGTGTCTGGGCCTTCGGGAGGATAGTTTAGAAGTATATTACTTAGGTGATTAGAGTACAAAGACCAATTTGTGCGTCTGGGATTTCTAGTCGCGATTGGTCTTTCATTCTTTAGAGATACTTCGAATTGAATGTATCTGTGATCTGAGAAGGAGTGCTCTAATAGGACTCTCCATTTGGAAATACGATTGTAAAGTGCGTCTGACGCCAAAGTGAGGTCAAGAAGCTGGCTTCGGTTCCTTACCAAGAAAGTTGGATCTGATCCAGCATTACATAAAAGTATGTTAGTAGACAGGATGTTGTTAAAAATGGACTCACCCCGTACATTGGTATCAGTGCTACCCCACTAAGTGTGATGAGCGTTGGCATCGCATCCTATGAGCAGATCTATGTTGTTCTGCCTGCTGTCCTCTATTATCTGTCTTGTCAACAGAGGAGAGCTTCCTCGTAAACCATGCAGACTGAGCATATTCTTAGAGGCTTTGGCTTAGCCTCAATGCATGCCGCTGTGTTATCTTCATTACTAAAATTAGATAGCAGGAAAATGTTTATGTTTTTCTTGATTAAAATACAGGTTCTGGTCTTGCCTGAGCTCTTCGCTGTAATCAGCTTATACTCCTTCGTCCCCAGTCCAGAAACCTTGTCCCTACGGACCCAAGGTTCCTGAATGAGGACTACGTCGATGTCGTCTTTGCTCAGACGATGTATTAGGGCAGCTGTTGCTGCTTTGCAGTGGGTGAAGATTAATCTGTAGAAACCTCAAGGGCATCTACCTCCTTCTCCACCACTGTCCTATCGGCCTCGTCGTCGTCCAGGATGAAGTCCTCATCCTCGTGGCCTAAAGTAGCGAACCCTTTCGCCAGTTCGGAGTTTCGGAGGAATATCCTTCAAGGATATGCTCATCATCCGACGCGACCTCTGTTACAGGACTGCCTGGAACGACCGGTTCTGCGTCTGCTGGTTCGGCGCTTTGTGTGGCAGACTTGCTGTATCTCCTCGGTAGACATGTATGGCTATCGATTTGTAGCCATACCTGGCCAAATTTCCACTTCTGGCCGGCTCGTCCACCGATTCCTTATTGATAACGAGTACGATCTGGCGCGTGGTCCCTTCCGCTTCCTCTACCTTGACCACGCTCCAGTCGTCCGTTTTCAAGCTAGGGTTGCAGATCTGAAACACCTTCAGGATCTCTTCTGACTTTTCTGGTTTGGCCGATACCCTGACCCTGGCACGTAGTCTACTGGGTACGTCGCACCAGTCCAC
Organism: Scaptodrosophila lebanonensis; assembly: GCF_003285725.1. NCBI lineage: Eukaryota > Metazoa > Arthropoda > Insecta > Diptera > Drosophilidae > Scaptodrosophila > Scaptodrosophila lebanonensis. The sequence goes on along the minus strand of NW_022060605.1, from coordinate 169,491 downwards.
CGCAACTAATTTTGCACCTGGATACACTTCTCCGAGTGCTGCAATAGATTTCTTATAGGCTTCGGCCGACCGCTTGTCATGACAAGCGATGGCCTTGACCCTGCCTTGATGCCATCCTGCATCGTCGCATATCAGTGATGGTCCTCCACTCGTTGCCAGGTCCGTCAGAAACCGACCTTGCAGCTCGTTTTCGACTCCTGCCCATCGGTGTCTCGGGATAAGACCATCTTTGCTGCCCGTGTCAAGGACACCAATGAGGATCTTATCCTTCGCCACTTCTGCGAAGGTTCGATGCAGAGGCTGTGGAGGTCGTGTTCCTTTCGCTGGTTGTGGCGTCGTATCTTCTGCCGACCTCTGCCTTTTCGGGGCATTTTTATTTCTTCTTACCGGAGCTGGCTTGAAATCCGGTAAGATTTTCTTCGCCCATTCCACCATCCTTCGACCGTCTGGTGACATCTCTGTTCAGACCCTACCTCCTCTAAATGATCCAGCATCCGATATTCTTCTGGTGAGCGCAATACTATAAGACTCTCCTAATTCCTCTTTGGGTACTTTAAAGGGCAGACTACCACGAACCTATTAGTAGCTGTCCTTCTCACAGATAAGACAAACTGCGTTTCGCACGTCTGCTCAGCCTCTGTATACCTGTTTGCTGGATGTGAAATCTCTTCACACTGCCAAAATCTTTCCACCAACTTGTGCAGTTTTCTTGTATCCTCTTGGTTTCCTCTTTTGATGGCACGAAAAAGCCTGTAACGTTGTTACTCTGCCGCAGGTATGCTCGCCGGCCAGAGTATGCTGAAATAAATTAGTCACCCCAAAGTGCCGAGGTGTCCACCAAATAAAAGAGGGCGGTATGCCCAAACTTCTCCACGTGTTTCTTTAATTGTAAAACAACATACAGAGCGCTTCAGTGCGCGTTGGGCATGAGCCAAGAACCAGAAGAGAACTAACTTAAACCGAACTTAAAATTACCCGCCTTCATGGCTTACTATTCTTACAATTACTTGTTCCCTTAAACATTACTCGTAATGACGCACAGCTGGTTGCTCCGCAACGCGTCGTTACAAGCCTTCTGCTCGCGTTTGTTGCCGGATTGTATCGCGTTATTTCCTGCAATACACTGAACTTGTCTGTGGCTACGAAATTTGTTGCCCTGGACTTCACCAAAAATTCTCGACTTGGCAGTGATGTGAACTCGAACTCCCAATGCAGCAGCTAGACTGGCCCTTTTGCTATCACCCTTCGCACTTGATTTAGCAATGACTGCCTTTCTGACTTCTCGCCCGGCTAGATTAATTCCTCTATTGCATAAGAATTGTGCTAGCAGCTGCCAAGAAGGTAGCTTGGCGCAATCATATTCGCTCTCCCACTTCCCTAGTGTTTCATCGCCCAACTTGCTACGAACCAAATGGAACACGAGGGGCTCAAGAATTTCCCCTTCATTGCCCAGAGATCGAAGGGCTACAAGTTGCGAATTCACTGTATCTACCAAACTGCCAAGTGACTCTGCGTCTGCATTCTTAATTGATGACGGATCCTCAATCACTTTGATGGAAGAGAAGTTACTTCATGAACTTGGTGTGAGAGGTCAGCCGCAGCCATTATGCATGCGCTGGACAACTGGCATGCATCGTTACGAGAAAGAATCAGTAATGGTAAATTTACGAGTGTCCGGAATTGGCGGCACAAAAAAACACACTGTACGAGACGTGCATACCGTCAAGAAGTTGGGACTTCCGACGCAGTCGTTTAATGCAGAGGAGATGCAGAAGAAGTATAAACATCTGAAGAAATTGCCACTAGCGAGCTACAACAACGCAAAGCCTCGCTTGCTGATCGGACTGAATAATTGCACACTAGGCCGTGCAATAAGAACACACGAAGGCGCTGCGACGGCGCCCATAGCAGAGAAGACGCGGTTGGGCTGGACAGTCAAAGGAGGCAGCCGAAAACTGCAGATGACGGAAACTGTGACTGCGAGAAGGAACTAATTGAACTACTGAAGCAGCATATCTGGAATAAGCAACAAGATATTGGGTACTCACAAGCAGACAAGCTGATATCCAAAGATGATAAGTTGGCTCTGGAGCAGTTAGAGAGTAACACAAGGCGCATCGGAGAGAGATTCGAAACGGGATTGTTGTGGAGACACAACAATATTGTGCCTTCAGACAGCTTTACAATGGCGTTAAACAGAGCGCAGTGTCTGGGGGAAAGGTTAAGGCGGCAACCACAAATGGCCGTCAAAATGAGAGAAAAAATAAACGAATTCGTAACAAAGGGCTATGCAAGACGTTTGACGCTGTTCTGGATACGACGCGTCAGGTCGGTGGTGAGAAGAGTTCGAAATTCTTGCCAGAAATGTAAAAATCAACGTGCCAAGCCCTGGCCACCGCAAATGGCGCGGTTACCGAGTTCCAGGCTGGCGGCTTATCAACCACCATTTACATGCACTGGCGTGGATTATTTTGGACCGCTCCTCGTGACGATCAAGAGAAGCACCGAGAAAAGATACGGCGTGCTATTTACATGCCTGACTACAAGAGCGATCCATCTTGAGGTAGCGTATTCACTAACTACAGATTCTTGTATTTTAGCCATTCGCAACTTCACCATGGTCCGTGGGCAGCCAAGAGAGCTATGGAGTGACAATGCTACGAATTTTCAAGGCGCTAATACCGAGCTATGAGAGCTATGCAGTATGAGATCTGTTGGATTGCCATTCCCGTCGCAGTCGCCGCTTTTCTAAAACCAGGTGCTCGATTTCTCGGTTTGTTTTGATGTGGTTCGATTTTATATTTGTCTCTTGTGGAGTTGAGACCTTCGCGGCTGCAACTAGTACAGACGAGAGTATATCCGATGAATGCTCGATGTCGTCCTTCGTAGTCAGTGTAGGCGTTGTTTCGGTATGTGAACATACATATTTTTTGTACTTCTTCCAGTTAGTTCTGCTGTTTGTGATTTTATTGGGTCGTTCAGCAATGTTCGGGTGGTAGAGGAGGTTAATTAAAACTGGCGAGTGATCAGAAGATAAGTCTGGTAGCGCCTCAGCTGTTACCATGTTTCGTGCAATTTTTCTGATGACTGCGAAATCAATAAGATCTGGAAGCTTGTTAGGGTCTGCTGGCCAGTATGTGGGCGCAAGCCCAGGCAACTGGAGAAACGTAGTTAAGCTTGTTGAGTGGTTTGATTACCGCATTGTACAGCTGTTTTCCTTTAGGGCTTATAAGCCGAGATCCCCAATGCGTGTGCTTAGCATTGTAGTCCCCAGCTGCAATGAATCGCTCCCCAAGTGTGTTGAAGAATCTTGTAAATTGGTCCTCGGAGATCGAAAAGCGAGGTGGGCAGTAGACTGCAGCCACAGTCACGGTACCGCTGTTTGATTGCACATTTACAGATGTAGATTGCAAGTAGTTTGTTTCAAACCGGTGTAAGAAGTGGTGTTTGATTCGGTTTCTAATTAATATGCCTGTTCCACCATGAGCTTTACCATCTGGATGATTCGTTGCATAAAACAAGTACCCTGGTATTTGGAAGTTGCACCTATTTGTGAGGTGTGTCTCTACAAGGAGCATGACATCAATATTTTTGTCGTTTAGGAACTGTATAAGTTCAAGTTTGCGTTGTGAAACGCCATTTGCGTTCCACAGGGAAATTCGTAGCGAAGCCATTATGTTGATTTTGACGATACAAGTAATTGTATCAGCATGTTTTGATTTCGCATGAGTTCTTGCATAGTGGTTTGCATAAAGGTCATAAAGTCTTTCATGCTTTGCTGTAGCGAGAGCATCATTGCTTCAATGCTACTTGGTTGTTGTTGCTTGTGTTGGTGTATAGTTGGCACTGCAGGAAGCGGGAATTGTTCCATTTGGACGGGAGTTTTTAATCCTGACCTAACAGCAGTTGCAAAGGATATTCCAGGAGTTATGCTTGTGGGAACTGATGGTTGTATTGCTGGTTTCGGTTGTGAGGGAGCGTAGTAATTGGAAGTGATATGTGGTCGTGTTTGGGTTACTCGTTTGTTTAGGCGGCTCTTCAGTTCTTTGTAAACTACGCAGCCTCGCCAGTTGGCAGTGTGCTTTTCGCCACAGTTGCTGCACCTTTTAACTGACATATCTTCTTTGTTTTTCAGGCACTTCGCAGTGTCATGGGTTTCGCTACAGATGACGCAGACAGACTTTAGAGTGCAGTAAGTTTTGGTATGGCCATATTCTTGGCAGTTAGTGCACTGCACTGGGTTTTTGCGCTTGTGGGGCTCCTCTACGGTGATCCTCCTGTGCAACAGAAACTGCAGGTTGTAGATAGGGTGCACTTAATTTCTTTTTAAAGTTTTCCCCTCTGTTTCAAGCTCGACTCTAAAGAGTGGTTGTGGTTCTTTGTTTTTGTTCAGAATATTTATGACCATCTTTGCGTTGAAATTTTTGTCTTTCAATGCCGCAATTATTTCGGCAGGTGTCACTGTCGATTCGATTCCTTTGATGACTACTTGTAGCCCTTTACAACTTTTTAGCTGATATGTGTAGTAGTTTTTACCAGCTTCTTCCAAGTATTTGGTTACTGTGCGATGACCCGCCTCTGTTTGGATCTGTACTTTTGTTTCATGAATATTTCCTTTTTTTAGAGGAATTATGTGGAAACTTTTATCTCCAATAAGTGCAACTAATTTATTTACTAGCGCACTTGAGCATTGTTCACGAATGTATATTGGAGGAGGTTTGGATTTTTTCAGCTCCCCTTCTTTTTGCGCGGCCGGTTGGTCACCTTCAACATCTGCCAAAAGGGCAAATCTGTTGGGATTGGCTGTTGCAGTTGTCTCGTATCCAACATTAGTACGGTTGATTTTTGATTTGTTAGAAGCCTTCTGGGTTTGTGGGCTAAGTTTCCGCTTGATGTGGATGTAGCGATCGATACCAGTCTGTACGGCCGAGGCCACTTTTTTATTTTGTTTTGGTTCTTGTTCTTGCACGTTGTTATTGTTGCCGGTATTGGCACTTGTGCTAGTGTTCGGTGTTGTAATGTTTTTTTGTGCTTGCGTTGCAGAAGATGCTAGCGCAGTCATTATTGCATTTGTTGTTGCTGCTGCGATTACAGTTGTCGCTGAGGTTATTGAGCAGGCAAGATAGCAGCCGAATTCACCGGGCCGAGAATGAAATGGAAATTCATACCGCCTGCTTCGCCACACATGGGTGGCGCATGGGAACGGTTTGTGCGTTCCGTTAAACGCACGCTATATTCAATCATGTCCAGCAGACGCCCTACCGATGAACTATTGCGGGCAGCACTTATGGAAGTGCAGATGATAGTAAACTCCCGTCCACTGACATACATACCAGTGGAACACGAAAACGAGGAGGCGCTTACGCCTAACCACTTCCTGCTAGGAAGTTCCAATGGGCAGAAGCCAGCAGTACAAACGCAACCTGAACGTGTACTCATGAAGAAGAATTGGCTTACAGTGCAGCAAATGGCAGATGAATTTTGGCGAAGATGGCTACGCGAGTATCTACCGGACCTGACAAGACGCTGCAAATGGTACGAGAAGGTCAAGCCGATAGAAGTAGATGACATTGTGTACATTTGCGATCCCGATAACCCAAGGGCTCGCTGGCCAAAAAGGAAGAGTAATTGCAGTGAAACGCAGCACAGACGGGCAAGTACGAAGTGCCACAATAAAAACGGTCAACGGCACTTATGTGAGGCCAGCTGCAAAGCTTGCAGTTCTGTCTATTGGATTGGATAAGGTAGATCCCGACCGGAATATACCGGGGGGGAGTGTTACGACAGATCTGGCATCGCTTTAAGATGTCATCGATAAGAGTAAAGCCGATACAAGTAAAATCGATATTGGAAGGTAGGCACTGAAAGCGGCTAGCGCTACCATAACCAAGAAACCACGTTGGTTGTTTCTTTTCAATTCTGCAGCGAAAGGAAGCGGACTAAAAGTAAGAACAGGCTCTAGATCATAAGCATATTGTAATTTGTAATTCCACAGGAATTTAAAGCGTTCGCTCAACTTCGTCCAAACGTGCGACCACCGTCGCATATCTATCAACTCTATTGGAGAGTTTGTAAATAAATATTAGCCTGCATCAACACCAGAGGTAGTTCGTTATTGGGCGGCGCTGGGAAACTTCAAACTGTCGCAACACCCTCATATTAATTAATATTATTATTGTTCGGAGCAGAACAATTGATTTAATGTAAAGTAAATGTAAATGCCTGTTGGCTTATGTTTGTTTAGTTCCTGTTAGAAATTATGTTATCTTCATCTTGCTTAGCTGTATCTGATAAAGATCAATCCGCTCTGGCTCTCACTTGCAGACAGAGCTTTTATATGCAGACGAGCTTTTTTCTAACGCTGCAGACACACATTGACTGCAGCCAGGTTCTTGTTCAAACACTCCAATTCTAGACACGCTACAATAAAGTTAAGTTTAATTGAATTCGTCCCATGTTTTTTATTAAATATAACTGATCAGGTGATATATTCGATATCTCCTCTAAACATATTGGTGACCCCGACGTGATCTAGAATTGGTCGTGGTTTTGTAAAATTGTTTCATATCGTTGTAACAATTTAGCTGTTTGTGCATAATTCGATGCAAAACACATAATTTTCGGTCGCTTTACAGCATACATACAAACACACAAGCAATACCACAGCACTCGTCGGCGTGTAGTTTGGTGGTTGAAATAAGTGCCGCTGCGTGAACAGTTATACGCATACATACTTGTGCCTACATTCGTGCATAGGCAGTCTCGCCCGCACCAATATTTCTTTGCATTCTTTTCACTCGCGCTTCTTCATAAAGGGTGCTTTGTCGTGTGCTTTGCAAGTATCATAATTACGGTTATATTTTCTGTGGTGAAAATTAACTCTCGAAATGGTAGATAATCAAAAAATTATGGACGCGTCAGTTGTCTTTTTTAAAGCCAAAGTGGAGGCAATAAATCGGCAAGTTGCTTCATTAAATTCGGGCTTGCACGCTGAAGCATTAAGCAGCTTTGATGAAGCTGATTTAACGGCTCGAGTAGAGTTTCTGGAGAGCATTAATGTGGACTTCAACGCAACGCAGACAACATTGGAAAGGCTTGACTTAATGGAATTGGCAGGTGATGCGCGTATGAATTTTGCCAGCGCATATCTCGCGGTCAAAGCTAAGTTATCTCGGGAGCTAGCTATGCACAGAAGGCAATAAGATGCGCGTTCTACTTCTGTTGCTCAAAACTTTGCAGAGGAGTCAACAAGCAGCACAACGTCGCGGAAAACAACTGCAACTGCCTCGTTTTGCCGGTGCATACGCAGAGTGGCCGGATTTCTTCAACGATCACGAGCTAAGTAATATTGAAAAGTTTCAGTACCTCCGAGCCACTTTGGATGGGGCTGCGCTTGAAACAATTCGTTCGCTCGAACCATCTGACGCGAACTACAAAAAGGCTATGGAACTGCCTTAAAACCGCTTTGATAACAAGGTTTTGCATTTTCAGGCACACATAAGAGAAATATTTGGGTTGAAAGGTGTCGAGAAGGGAGCTGCGTAGAGTCTGCAAGAACTAAGCGACAAAGTAAATTCTCACTTAAGGGCACTGAGAACACTGGCTTCCTCTGAAGAGATACTGGACGGCTTGCTGATGCATATTGTGAACCGTAAAGTGGACCAGAAAACTCGCGAAAAATGGGATGAAGACTTACCCATAGATAAGCTGCCTACTTGGGAAGCAATGGCTTCATTTTTGGAAAATAGATGCCGCACTCTGGAAAATTTGGAATGCGCCATGGTAACAGAACTACCTAGCCAACAGGTGGGAAAAAATTTGCGTAGATCTGCTCAAAATGTTTTAATTACCTCAATCAATACTGCCAACTATCCGCTGTGTATTTTTTGTGAAGGGAAAAATCATTATTTGTCCAAATGCAATCGGTTTCTTAATCTTAGCCCCGATCTAAGATATAAGGAAGCCAAGAAGTTGCATCTCTGCCTTAATTGTCTACGCAAGGGCCATGGTCTACAACAATGCAAATCGAGCCATTGCAAGCATTGTCGCATGAAGCATCATACTTTGCTGCATCTTACTTCAGGTCATGCTGCATCGAATGCCAGCATAGCACAGCCAACAAATGAGGAAATACTCAGCCAGTTTCATCTGCACTTGTCTCATGTTTCAATATGCCGATTTCGCACCCTCCACCTAAATCCTCAAACATATTGCATCATGATTACGTGTTGCTCGCAACTGCCATAGTCTATGTGCGCAATCGAGCTGGCATCTTTATAACTTGTCTTGCTAACGAAATCTGAAATTGGATGAACATCCATAAACTATGATTAAGCAGCTCTTTTGGAGTACAGCCTCGTGATAGCACATCAGCAGGGTTCAAGTTGGTTGGAACGTGATGCCAAGTTACATTTTTGGTCAGTTCCTGGATCCGCGACACCCTGTTGGATACAAAAACGTTGAAGTTAGAAGGCTTTTCTCAAATCCAAGATAAAACAATCGTTGAATCCGACCAACAGTGCAAATCACATGCAAATGGCATGCTTTGCGCGACGTTATCAATAAGTTCAGATAATAAAATTGCTGCCGACAGCTCCAGTTTAGGAACAGTCAAAGTTTTTAAGGGTGCGACCTTAGACTTTGAACAAAGCAATTGCGAAGAGATGCATCCATTTGCTTCTGACCTTACGTAGATGCAAGCCCCATACGCCGTCAGACTGGCATCACAAAAATCGTGCAGTTGTATTGAAGCTTCCGGCAGCATAACGAAACGAGGAAAACGTAAGCTTTGTAAGATTTTCCTTCCATAAAGCTTGCAAAAAGATTTTCGATTTTGTTATTATAGGCGAAATCAATCCCAACGGGTCATAAAATCTTGCGATTACTGACAGTACAGATCGCTTGGAGACTGGAGATGCAGTTGAAATTTCCGAAAAAATAAAAAGCAAATTGTCCATATTGGGGTCCTATACCAAGCCCAAGTCCTTTGCTATCCGTTCCATCATGAAATTTCAAAAACTGCACTTTTTCATGCTCTGGCTCGCCTTCAAGAGCGCGTGGATCGTTAGAGCACCATTTTCGTATCGGAAAATGACCCTTAGCCAGTAGCCCTTTGACTTGACGTCGGATTTCCACAACTTCTTCAAGTGAATTGCTTCCAGACATGAGATCGTCGACGTAAAAATCTCTTCGAACAACCTCAGCACCAATGGGAAAGGATGCCTCTTCATCGTACGATAATTGGTGCATAGCACGAATTGCTAAAAAAAGCTGCAGATCTTGTCCCATAAGTGACAGTTTCAAGTTTGTATGCTTGTATTACATCCTTGGGGTCGTTGCGCCAGAGAATACACTGCAAATATTCGTCTGGGTGGGACACTCGTACGCATCGGTACATTTTGCAAATATCACCACATAACGCAATCTTAAAAAATCGAAAACGCAAAAGAGTATTTAAGATTTTTGGTTGAATTGTAGGGCCCGTTAATAAGAGATCATTCAAAGAAAATCCTGAGGTTGTTTTTGCCGAACCATCAAAAACAACGCGTAGCTTGGTGCTGGTACTATCCAACTTTTGCACGCAGTGGTGAGGTAAAAAGAATTGGGTTAAGCCAGGCGTATCCAAAGCTAAAGACATGTGACCCAAATCACTATATTCCTTAATGAACGCAGAGTACTGTGCTTTTATGGATTCGTTTTTCTCCAATTTCATCTCCAAGCCTTTAAAACGTCGAACAGCGCGAGAATAGGAGTCTCCAAGTGCTTTATAGTCAGAGTTTGGGAGAAGTCGAACAGAATATTGGCCGTTATCCAGGCGCTGATAATTCTTGTTAAATAGCAACTCGGCCAGAGCATCCTCGTCCGACATCGAAGGCGATGAGTCGATGCAGTTCTCTATCTCCCAAAAGCGTTTGACCAGATCGTTGAGTGAGCTTTCCTGAGACCGACTACTTTGAGATTTGACGAGCGATGTGAGAACTGAATGTTTACAAGATGACCTCGAGTAGCCTCCAGATATAACCCAACCAAGTTTGGTTTGTTGAAGCGTTGGAAAATTATTGGCCATCCGAATTTGGCCATTGCAAATCATATCAAAAAAAAGACCAGCTCCAATCAAAATGTCAATACGTTGCGATTTATAAAAAAAACGGGTCAGCCAAGGAAATGTCCTTAGGAACATTCCACTCAGTTGCATTAATATCGAAGTGTGGCTGGTGATCAGTTATAGTGCCCGTGAGAACAGCTGAGAATGAAGCACGATAGCTCGCATCCTGTGATTGCACGACAACGTCTACTGATCTATCAGAATCCAACGTTGATTCTCCAATACCAGATATTGAAATATGTGACTGACGAGAATGAAGTTTCAATTGACCAGCAAGACGCGTTGTAATAAAATTAAGTTGCGATGCTGAATCAAGTATGGGCACTTATTATCTTCTTCGAAGTATTCAACGTGTTCATTTTTTTTAATGAATACAAGGTTTTGCAGGCCGATAAGGAAGTTTCATCAAAAAGCAAACTGCTTTCGCTAAGGCCGAAAGTGGATTCAAATGGATTGCTTCGGGTTGGTGGTAGACTCCATAACTCACAGTTGGACTACGACGCCAAGCACCCAATGCTACTTCCTAAAGGGCATCCGGTCACCGCAGCTATTATACGCTATTATCATGAAAAATATATGCATTCTGGGCCTCAGAGTCTTCTTGCAATCCTACGGCAAAGGTATTGGCCAGTCGGAGGACGAAAGGCAGTGGCTTCGGTGATTAACAAGTGCATCCGATGTTTTCGCGCAAAGCCTAAATTGACGACACATATTATGGGAAACCTGCCTGCAGAACTTGTTCAGCCTTGTCCAGCATTTCACGTAACTGGCATCGATTTTTGCGGTCCTTTCCTTCACAAAGCTGAAGCTCGAAACAAGCCACCTCACAAATGCTATATTTCCAACGCATTTGGAGGTGGTGCCAGACCTTTCAACTTCATCATTCATCGCAGCTTTAAAACGTTTTATCAGTCTGAGAGGGAAAGCACGCACCATATGGAGTGATAACGCCACAAATTTTGTGGGTGCAAAAAATGAACTTTTAGAGCTGAAAAGACTGTTCCTGAGTGAGCCGCACATCGCCTCTGTTTCTGCTACCTGTTTGTCCAATGACATCGATTGGAAATTCATCCCACCGCGTGCGCCACATTTTGGTGGTTTGTGGGAAGCCGCAGTAAATGCAGCTAAATATAGGTTCTATCGAGTCGTCGGCTACTTAATTCTTACTCTTGATGAACTTCGTACCCTGGCTTACGAAATATCAGCCATGCTTAATTCCCGTCCACTTTGTCCAATTTCAGAAAGTCCAGAAGACTTAGAAGTTCTTACACCTGCGCACTTTTTGATTGGCTCTAGCTTTGCCACTTTTGCTAAGCCGGACATCACACATCTACACGCTAGTCATCTCAGTCGTTAGCAAATGGTCGCCCAGATGAAGCAAAATTTCTGGCGGAGATGGAGCACGGAATACTTGTCCCTGCTTCAGGAGAGGGGCAAATGGCGAGCCACGTTGCCGAATCTTCAAGTCGGTAATATGGTGCTGCTAAAGGATGACAATATGCCGCCTCTTAAATGGAGTCTTGGTCGAATAGAAGAAGTCATTCCTGGTCAGGATGGTATCATCCGAGTCGCGTTGGTTCGGACTCCTACTGGCTTGGTCAAAAGGGCTACTGTCAAGATTGCTATTCTGCCCCTTGAGAGTTCTGCGATGGTTGAAAGACTTCCTCTTCCAACGGCATGAGTATGTTCGGAGCAGAACAATTGATTTAATGTAAAGTAAATGTAAATGCCTGTTGGCTTATGTTTGTTTAGTTCTTGTTAGAAATTATGTCATCTTTATCTTGCTTAGCTGTCTCTGTTAAAGATCAATCCGCTCTAGATCTCACTTGCAGACAGAGCTTTTATATGCAGACGAGCTTTTTTCTAACGCTGCAGACACACATTGACTGCAGTCAGGTTCTTGTTCAAACACTCCAATTCTAGACACGCTACAATAAAGTTAAGTTTAATTGAATTCGTCCCGTGTTTTTTATTAAATATTACTGATCAGGTGATATATTCGATATCTCCTCTAAACAATTATAATATTAACCAAATTAATAGGAACCACTAGAAATTTTACCGCAACAATTCTTAGCTACGCCAACAACAACAACAATGTTTGAGAGCAGCAACAGCTTCAGCTGCCGCGTAAATATTTCAATTATTTTTTACTTACAATATTTGAATAGTCAACACATCAAACTGAGAATATGTATATGCCGTGCAAAAATACTAGGAGCACCATGCAGAAAACTACTCACAGTCGAGTTGAAGCTGCACTCCAATGTGCACCAGCATCCAATCTCCAGGATGATGTACAAGTATGTACAAATATGTTAGAGCTCCAACAATGAGCTCCAATCGGGTTAGAACTTTGTCCAAGAAGTCCCTGCTCGGGCGCCAAATGATTCCGCAACTTCCAAATCAGATGCGGATCGAAAATTCTAGCAAATAAAAAGCCGAATGGCTGCTGATTTAACTAAGTCGGAAACGAGTATTTTATTATAATGATGATGCTTAGCCTAGGTGTGGACGTGTGCCTTTTATGCACACAATCGATACAACTCCAATACATCGATATCTGTGTAGTAATCGAAAGTTCTTCACTTTGACACTTTAGTTATTATTGTATTATTTATTAATTATAGTTTGTTTGGTGACAATATGCTTATTATATTATTGTTATATTATATCGTTTAATGACGATAGTTAATGTTGTGGGTAATGAATATATTGGCTTAACTTAATTTACAAACGACGATGTGATCGAAACGAGATTCTGTTGGCAACTGTCGAGTAGTATGGTGAAATGCAATAGCAAGAGAGCAAAGCTACAAATGAGAGCGACATTTAGTAGCGTCGGCCTTCTTGTCGGACTTCTTGTTGCTCTCTCTATTTGTGGCGCATCTTGGATTTCTACATTCGGCTGTCCTGTCCAAGGCTTCATATATTCTGCAACAGTCGATGTTTTGCAGGGTCCTTCTCCAATTCCGACTTTCTCTACCTCATACCTGCCATGATTCTTTACTTTAACCACTTTATAAGGACCTAAAAACTTTCCTTTCAATTTTAATCCTGTTCCGTACTGTGTGCGCTTAATAGCCACCAGATCATTCACTTTATATGTACGACTAGTCTTTCTTTCGGAATCATACTGTCTCTTATTCTCATTTTGTAGCTTCTGTATGTTTTCACGGGCCTGTTCACGTATGTTATTACGCTCGTGTTCCAGTTCCACTATTAACTCTTCCTTGATTAATTCCTTAATTTCTTTATCATCTGATAAGCGCATTTCAATACCTGTCAAAAGCCTAAACGGTGAAAACTTTGTACTTCTTGGTGGTGTGTCATTAATAACCTGCTGCACTCTTCCCAAATGCTTGTACCAACTTCCGGGATATTCAAGACTCAGCTTTGAAAGCATAGGCACCACAATCTTGTGCATTCTTTCAACCTGGCCATTACCGCGTGGTACTCCAGTAGCAATTAATAAATGGATTATTTTTTGTGTCATGCAATACTCTTTAAACGTTTGTGATGTAAATGCTGTCCCCCTATCTGACACAATCCTAGAGGGGTTTCCAAAATTGGTAGCCTGCCTTTCTAAGCAACTGATTACTTCATCCGAAAATGCGTCAACGATCACTAAGATGTGTGAATTCCATAGGCCCTACGTGATCAATATGATAAGTGGATAAAGGCTTATCCCCCTTGTCTATTGGTGCCAAAAAGCCTTCCCTTTTTCCAGCTTTTGCATTAACTACAATGCACTCTACGCAACTGTTTACGATGCGAGAAACCTTTTCTTTCAACTTTGGAATATAATAGTTTTTCTCTACAAGATCTTGTGTTTTCTTTTCTGAGAAATGGCCTTGCTTATGAGCAATTAATATTATTTCATTTTCCATTTGGCTAGGTATGACTATGAGCTCTCGACTTGGATCTTTAAAAAGAATTTGGTTTTCAATGTAAAAGTCCTCATATCCCTTTTCCTCAACGATGCTTCTCAATACCTCGTTCCAATTATCTAAAAGTTGAGCTTCCTTTAAACGATGAGCTACGCTATCAGTCAATACATAACACGATACCCGACTCAATGCGTCCACGTGCCGTATCTTGGAGCCTGACCGATGCTCAATTTTAAAATCAAAATCTTGGAGATACATTGCCCATCTTGCAACACGCAATGGAACATCCTTTTTCTTGAGTGTCATAGTAAACGCGTTGCAATCAGTTACTATTTTAAACTTTATGCCCAATACATACACTCGCCACTTTATCAAGGCACCCATTACCGCAAGAACTTCGAGTTCGTAAGAGCTATACTTTTCTTCACAGGCCGTGCTCTTCCGACTCATGTACTGAACAGGGTGAAAAGCTCCACACTCCCCCGAAACCGTATTTACACGCGTCTGTGTGAATTTCCGTTTCCAGTCTGGCATCATACAACTTTAGCACTTTAGCACCGCTAGTTAATGCTGATTTTAATTGGTGGAATGCAACATTTTGCAACTCTCTAAATTCAAACTTGGCATCCTTTCGCAAAATGACCGACAGAGGCTTAGCCATTACAGCATATCCTTCCACGAATCTCCTAAAATAAGATGTCAGCCCCAAAAAGCGTTGAACTGCCTTCTTATCGTGCGGTGTTGGAAAATTAGCAACCGCTTGAGTTTTTTCTTCGCCTGGCTTTATGGTGTTATCTTGCACAATATAACCCAAGAAGTTCGAGTACTCTTCCAAGTTTTACGAGTCCGTCATATACGTCTCTGCTGGGAATAATTATATCGTCCATATAGACGACCGCGTCCCCATTTACAATCAACTCCCGCATGACTGCCATTATAAATTTAGTGAAAACTGCCGGGGAGTTTGATATACCAAAAGGTACAAACAGATCTCAAACTGCCCATTCATGGTAACGAACGATGTGTATTTCTGGGAACCTGCCTCGACAGGCACATGGAAAAATCCATTTGTTAAATCCAATGTTGAGTAAACTAATGCACCCTGAAGCTTTTCCAAGACACAATCCATCTGTGGCATGGGTAAATTATCTCTTATCACTTTCTCATTCAACTTCCTGTAATCGCAACATAACCGTTTCTTTCCATTCTTTTTTGTAACCAAAACGACTGGTGAAGCATACTCGGCTTTATAATTCCATCTGCTAACCATTCTTTTATTTGCTCGTCAACTATCTTTTGGTCACATACTGCCATGCGCCTTGGATGTTGATATACTGGCAACTCATCGGTTAATAGGATTTTCATATCAATCTGAGCATTCGGATTTCTAACAGGCTTATAAACTTTGATTAATTGCTTAACTTTATTTTCTTCCGACACTTTCAAATGAGACAAATTTAACTCTATACCCATTTCATCCTCTATTAGGCTAAGCATACACATACTCTTAAATTCATCTAACAACTCGCTGCAGTGACCATTCTCAAAACCTACAATTTTGTTAAATTCATTTGATGCCTTGCTTATCAATTCTGTGCCCATTTTAGTTACTATCATATCGACATTGTTATGTATGGCCTCGAAAGCCATGTCTTCATCTGGAACCACGTGAAACTCAACTCGCATCTCTATGCCATCAATCTTCACAAGTAAACGAAGCTTCCAAACGTCAAAACCAGATTGTCGCCTATACCGGTTAAACATTTTGCGCATCCAGTAAATTGTTTAATGCCTAGCTTGAAAAAGACACATCTGCGCATAAGACACAAGTCCGCTCCAGTAAAAGTCCTTTAAAAATTATTGAACCATGGACTTCTTTTAATTCGAGACCCGAAGCGGTAAAATTGCTTGACGGCTTAGTTACCTGCTTCGCCTCCTGCACTATGTTCGTCGACCTTTCTTGTTTGATTTGGACATCGGACTTGCATTGCGCTGCGCGATGACCACATTTAAAACAATTAAGATCCTTGCTTGTGCAATCTTTTCTAACATGCGACGTCTCACCACATTTAAAACATTTGCGTGCTTTTTCTGTAACCCATTCCTTGTTTGTTTTTCTTCCGCTCTTATTACCTTGTGTTTCATACCTGTTTAACGACGCGCATGAACCACGAGCTTTTTGATAAGCTTCTATTTGGACTTTTAATTGTTTAGTAGTTTTCGCCTGATACAACAGTGATTTGTTTGCCCTAGAATCCGGTATACAAAAATAATTGTTTAGGTGGTAAATTGATAGATATCGAAAATGAAAATGATATTTTTAAAATTGATTTAACTAATGACTGCCAAGAGCCAGAATACAATGTTGATGACAGAGTCGGCATAGAAAACATAAGGCGATTTGAAAGCCTAATTACAAATTGTTATATAAAGCCCAACAGACCTGAAACACCTGTTATAAAGTGCGAAATGAAATTAAATTTTAGCGAAATTAAACCGTTCCATTGCCCTCGAAGACGATTAGCATTTACAGAAAAGAATAAACTCCAAGAACTGATCGATGAGTATATAAGCAAAAAGTATATTAGGCCAAGTGAATCCAAATTTGTTTTTCCAATAGTTTTAGTTAAACAAAAGACCGGGGATATAAGAATGTGTTTAGACTATAGAACATTAAACAAGGTTACACTAAAGGATAACTATCCTATTCCACTGATCGATGACTTGATAGATAGGTTGGCAGATAAACATATATTTACCAAATTGGATTTGAAAAATGGGTTTTTTCATGTTTTCATGCACGATGAATCTGTAAAATATACATCGTTTATAACGCCATTAGGGCAGTTTGAATTTTTACGAATGCCGTTTGGTTTAAAAAACGCCCCGTCAGTTTTTCAAAGATTTGTCCACAAAGTTTTTCAAGACATGATTAAAAATGATGAGGTAATAATATATTTAGACGATATAATGATAGCGACCGACAGTATAGAAGATCATTTTCGAATCTTAACAAAAGTATTCAAAAGATTGGTGGATAATAGATTGGAACTAAGACTAGACAAGTGTGAGTTTTTAAAATCGGTCGTAAATTATTTAGGTTATGTTATAAGTGGAGATGGCATCAGACCAGATGAAAAAGGCTTACAAGGTGTACGCGATTTTCCAGTACCTAAGAAGGTACATGAAGTTGAAAGTTTCCTAGGACTGTGCTCCTACTTTCGAAGATTTGTGAAAGATTTTTCTACTTTAGCGAAGCCTTTACATGACCTTACTAAGAAAGACAAAAAGTTCGAGTTTCAGAAAAAGAGTTGGAAAGTTTCAATATCCTCAAAAGTAAATTGTTGGCAGACCCAGTGCTAGCTTTGTATAGTCACACGGATCCGACGGAGTTGCATTGCGATGCCAGCTCTTTGGGCTTCGGTGCTATTTTAATGCAAAAGAAAAAAGATGGTAGATTGCACCCGGTATTTTACTATTCCAAACGAACGACCGACGCAGAGTCAAGGTACCATAGTTATAAACTGGAAACGCTAGCGATTATATATGCATTAGAAAGGTTTCGTATATATTTGTTCGGCCTAAAGTTTAAGATAGTGACAGACTGTCACGCACTTACTTTGACGCTAAGTAAGAAAACCATAAATGATAGAATTGCGAGGAGGGCATTAATTTTGCAAAATTACGACTATGTTTTGGAACATAGACCAGGCAACCGCATGAAGCATGCAGACGCGTTGAGCAGATGTACAAATATACTAACAATTGATACAAATACGTTCGAGGAGAATTTAATAATATGCCAAGGAAAAGACGAAAAACTAAAAAAATTGATAGAAGACCTACAAGCGAGGGAGCATAAACACTATGAAATGCGCAATGGTGTGATTTATAGAAAGAGAAGTGACAAATCCATAGTATTTTGTGTGCCTAAGGATATGGAAGATCATGTACTATATAAGTACCACGATGAGATGGGGCATATAGGAATAGACAAAATGACAGATGTAATTTCCAAAAGTTACTGGTTTCCCAACATTAGGTCTAAAGCGAATGTTCATGTAAAAAATTGTTTAAAATGTATAACGTATTCCCACAAACATGGAAAGGAAGAAGGGCTTCTTCATAATGTTCCCAAGGGCTGTTTACCTTTCGAGGTTATACATATTGACCACTATGGCCCCGTAGATGCTGGTAGATCTAAAACACACATTCTTGAAGTAATCGACGCGTTTACCAAATTTATCCGACTTTATGCTACTAAGACTACGAGTACAAAAGAAGTTATAATTGCTCTGAAAGACTACTTTAGGGCCTATAGTCGACCAAAGAGTGTTATATCTGATCGTGGCAGCTGCTTTACTTTAGGTGATTTCGGAAAGTTCATGGAAGAACACGATATTAAACACATAAAGATAGCAACAGGGTCTCCACAAGCCAACGGACAAGTCGAAAGAGTGAACCGAAACTTAGGTCCAATGATAGCCAAACTAGTAGACCCTAATAGAGGACTACATTGGGACGTAGTCATTGAAACGGTAGAATATGCCCTGAACAATACTTTACAACGAAGTGTTCAACAATATCCTAGTAAAATGCTTTCCGGAGTTTCTCAAAAAGGTAAAGTTATAGATGAGTTAAAAGAAAATTTGTTGGAACTTAATGAAAGTACAGAAGAGTGTAACATAGAAAAAATAAGAAAGGCAGCGCAAAAGAGTCAAGAAAAGTCTCAGATATACAACAAAAATTATACTGATAACAAGCGTAGAATAGGAACAAAATATAAAGTCGGGCATTATGTTGTTGTGAAAAATTTTGATTCAACTTCAGGTGTTTCAAGAAAGCTTATTCCAAAATTTAAAGGGCCCTACCAGATTACGAAAATTTTAGAAAATGATAGGTACGTTTTGAAGGATGTGGAAGGGTTTCAACAATCACGAGTGCCTTATAACGGTGTTTGGGCAGTAGGGAATATAAAACCGTGCCTCGATAAAAGACAAATTGGAATGAAGTAATTAATAAATAAACTAATTGTAAGTTAATAAATCAAAATTGTAAAATAAAATTTAAATTAATTGTAAAATAATGTAAATTTAAACGTAATCGTATACATATATGTATAAATTTATAAAAAAAAAAAGCCAAAAGATCAGGAGATCTTTACCGGTCAGGATGGCCGAGTTGTAGTAGTATAAGTATGAGTATAGGCATGTAAGCATGTGTGATATCGAATGATCGAATGTTATATGATATCGAGTGATTGTGAATACCAAAGGACAGTATTAAACAGATTGGCAAACAGAGCCGACGTGTTTTACTTGTGGTGCAAACCCCACCACATAATACTTTTTTTTACATATTTTTTGTGTGTATTTGAGCAACCTGACAAAGGAATCCAATGATACCAACAAAAATCTACCCATTGCAAATTACCACACACGGAAATTTTATTTTTTTTTTTATGTGAACAAAACAAATCCAACTACACAGTGTAGTGACAATACGCAGCAACAGCGAACACCAAGCAATAATATTACAACGAAAGCAACAATATAAGAACAATGAATAAAAATTTACAACAAAACAAACGCAGCACAGTGAGCCTAAAACAACAACAAAAGCAGCAGTGACAAAATAAAACCCAAATGTGCAAACGAAAAGTGCATAGAGGCAGTGACGTCATCAGTGATGTGCAGGGTCGTCAGTGATGTGCCATGTCACTTGGCACTCCCAGGGTGCAACCTGGGCAACAGACCTGAAACACCTGTTATAAAGTGCGAAATGAAATTAAATTTTAGCGAAATTAAACCGTTCCATTGCCCTCGAAGACGATTAGCATTTACAGAAAAGAATAAACTCCAAGAACTGATCGATGAGTATATAAGCAAAAAGTATATTAGGCCAAGTGAATCCAAATTTGTTTTTCCAATAGTTTTAGTTAAACAAAAGACCGGGGATATAAGAATGTGTTTAGACTATAGAACATTAAACAAGGTTACACTAAAGGATAACTATCCTATTCCACTGATCGATGACTTGATAGATAGGTTGGCAGATAAACATATATTTACCAAATTGGATTTGAAAAATGGGTTTTTTCATGTTTTCATGCACGATGAATCTGTAAAATATACATCGTTTATAACGCCATTAGGGCAGTTTGAATTTTTACGAATGCCGTTTGGTTTAAAAAACGCCCCGTCAGTTTTTCAAAGATTTGTCCACAAAGTTTTTCAAGACATGATTAAAAATGATGAGGTAATAATATATTTAGACGATATAATGATAGCGACCGACAGTATAGAAGATCATTTTCGAATCTTAACAAAAGTATTCAAAAGATTGGTGGATAATAGATTGGAACTAAGACTAGACAAGTGTGAGTTTTTAAAATCGGTCGTAAATTATTTAGGTTATGTTATAAGTGGAGATGGCATCAGACCAGATGAAAAAGGCTTACAAGGTGTACGCGATTTTCCAGTACCTAAGAAGGTACATGAAGTTGAAAGTTTCCTAGGACTGTGCTCCTACTTTCGAAGATTTGTGAAAGATTTTTCTACTTTAGCGAAGCCTTTACATGACCTTACTAAGAAAGACAAAAAGTTCGAGTTTCAGAAAAAGAGTTGGAAAGTTTCAATATCCTCAAAAGTAAATTGTTGGCAGACCCAGTGCTAGCTTTGTATAGTCACACGGATCCGACGGAGTTGCATTGCGATGCCAGCTCTTTGGGCTTCGGTGCTATTTTAATGCAAAAGAAAAAAGATGGTAGATTGCACCCGGTATTTTACTATTCCAAACGAACGACCGACGCAGAGTCAAGGTACCATAGTTATAAACTGGAAACGCTAGCGATTATATATGCATTAGAAAGGTTTCGTATATATTTGTTCGGCCTAAAGTTTAAGATAGTGACAGACTGTCACGCACTTACTTTGACGCTAAGTAAGAAAACCATAAATGATAGAATTGCGAGGAGGGCATTAATTTTGCAAAATTACGACTATGTTTTGGAACATAGACCAGGCAACCGCATGAAGCATGCAGACGCGTTGAGCAGATGTACAAATATACTAACAATTGATACAAATACGTTCGAGGAGAATTTAATAATATGCCAAGGAAAAGACGAAAAACTAAAAAAATTGATAGAAGACCTACAAGCGAGGGAGCATAAACACTATGAAATGCGCAATGGTGTGATTTATAGAAAGAGAAGTGACAAATCCATAGTATTTTGTGTGCCTAAGGATATGGAAGATCATGTACTATATAAGTACCACGATGAGATGGGGCATATAGGAATAGACAAAATGACAGATGTAATTTCCAAAAGTTACTGGTTTCCCAACATTAGGTCTAAAGCGAATGTTCATGTAAAAAATTGTTTAAAATGTATAACGTATTCCCACAAACATGGAAAGGAAGAAGGGCTTCTTCATAATGTTCCCAAGGGCTGTTTACCTTTCGAGGTTATACATATTGACCACTATGGCCCCGTAGATGCTGGTAGATCTAAAACACACATTCTTGAAGTAATCGACGCGTTTACCAAATTTATCCGACTTTATGCTACTAAGACTACGAGTACAAAAGAAGTTATAATTGCTCTGAAAGACTACTTTAGGGCCTATAGTCGACCAAAGAGTGTTATATCTGATCGTGGCAGCTGCTTTACTTTAGGTGATTTCGGAAAGTTCATGGAAGAACACGATATTAAACACATAAAGATAGCAACAGGGTCTCCACAAGCCAACGGACAAGTCGAAAGAGTGAACCGAAACTTAGGTCCAATGATAGCCAAACTAGTAGACCCTAATAGAGGACTACATTGGGACGTAGTCATTGAAACGGTAGAATATGCCCTGAACAATACTTTACAACGAAGTGTTCAACAATATCCTAGTAAAATGCTTTCCGGAGTTTCTCAAAAAGGTAAAGTTATAGATGAGTTAAAAGAAAATTTGTTGGAACTTAATGAAAGTACAGAAGAGTGTAACATAGAAAAAATAAGAAAGGCAGCGCAAAAGAGTCAAGAAAAGTCTCAGATATACAACAAAAATTATACTGATAACAAGCGTAGAATAGGAACAAAATATAAAGTCGGGCATTATGTTGTTGTGAAAAATTTTGATTCAACTTCAGGTGTTTCAAGAAAGCTTATTCCAAAATTTAAAGGGCCCTACCAGATTACGAAAATTTTAGAAAATGATAGGTACGTTTTGAAGGATGTGGAAGGGTTTCAACAATCACGAGTGCCTTATAACGGTGTTTGGGCAGTAGGGAATATAAAACCGTGCCTCGATAAAAGACAAATTGGAATGAAGTAATTAATAAATAAACTAATTGTAAGTTAATAAATCAAAATTGTAAAATAAAATTTAAATTAATTGTAAAATAATGTAAATTTAAACGTAATCGTATACATATATGTATAAATTTATAAAAAAAAAAAGCCAAAAGATCAGGAGATCTTTACCGGTCAGGATGGCCGAGTTGTAGTAGTATAAGTATGAGTATAGGCATGTAAGCATGTGTGATATCGAATGATCGAATGTTATATGATATCGAGTGATTGTGAATACCAAAGGACAGTATTAAACAGATTGGCAAACAGAGCCGACGTGTTTTACTTGTGGTGCAAACCCCACCACATAATACTTTTTTTTACATATTTTTTGTGTGTATTTGAGCAACCTGACAAAGGAATCCAATGATACCAACAAAAATCTACCCATTGCAAATTACCACACACGGAAATTTTATTTTTTTTTTATGTGAACAAAACAAATCCAACTACACAGTGTAGTGACAATACGCAGCAACAGCGAACACCAAGCAATAATATTACAACGAAAGCAACAATATAAGAACAATGAATAAAAATTTACAACAAAACAAACGCAGCACAGTGAGCCTAAAACAACAACAAAAGCAGCAGTGACAAAATAAAACCCAAATGTGCAAACGAAAAGTGCATAGAGGCAGTGACGTCATCAGTGATGTGCAGGGTCGTCAGTGATGTGCCATGTCACTTGGCAGACGAACCAGTGAGCCGAACCAGTTGGTCACATTGCCTCCATGGTTATTTTGTATTTTATTTTTGTTTTTTTTTTAAATGTAAACAAATATCTGAACAACAATGAACAATATCTGGAACAAAATAAATAAATAAAAATGAATTTTAACAATGCAACAATACAACAATACAATGACACATGCAAATAAATCCATTAAAACAAAACCCATCCACCAGCAATAAGAAGACAATAAGAAAAGAAAGTGAACAAAGATGAATCCAGAAATTCAGGGTGAGTCCGATCCGGTAGTCACTAGAAACCCTGGGGTGGGAACCGGCTGGATTTATAGCCGGTCGCAAACAGAACTGGAAGAGTTCTCAGTTTAAAACAGAATTTCGCGACGTTCATTGCGGGAAAGGCATTGCAGCGCGAAACTTGGGCTCGGTTGGCGGATCTCGAACGGCATTATACGTCGAAATTCGTACCGGCCACAGCAGGCAACGTTACGGCCTCAATGGCAGGTCATAATACAAGCCCAGAGCGCATAAGAAAATGGGGTCTTCGTTTTAACGGGTGCACAGACCCGCTGGCATTTATAGAACAACTCGAAGAACGGGCTGTTTCCTACGACATCGAGTTCGACGACCTGCCGCGCGCCACGCCGGAGGTTCTAACTGAGGAAGCTGCGCTCTGGTTCCGCACAAGCCGACTCCAGAATGCAACATGGGCAACCTTTCGAAAAGAATTTTTAGAATTTTTTCCGTCCTCCAAGTATTTTCAGCGGCTAGAAGACGAGATAAGAACTCGTTTCCAAGTAGAGGGGGAAAATTTTAAAGATTTCGTAGTAGAGCTGCGAGCACTCATGCATCATGCCGGGTACACCGAGGCCCAAGAACTAGATCGTATTTATGAAAACACTTTGCCAGAATTTCAGCTATATGTACGCCGCCATGAATTCCGGACGCTGCCTCATCTTATCCAACTCATTGGAGAGATGGAGAGTGTCAAGCAGCGTGGTCAGAGGCGCACGCCCATGGCCGCACCCTTCGCCAACACTTCACCGAGCAGGTCGCATACGCCTGCAGCTGCAACATATGGCCGCGACAGAAACACGAGACCAACAACGTTCGAGACGCCATGCAATCCGTTCCGACAACGACCGATGCCGCGGCTGGAACCACCGACGATGACGTTGGCGGTGCCTGGAATGCGGCAATGTGGCAGTCTGGACGCAGCGAACCAAATGATGACACAGGACTCGCATGTTCCGGGCGATGCTCGACGAGCATGCAGGGCAATTTCCAGGACCAGTGCCGTAACAGACGGGTACTGTTCTGCTGGGAATGTGGTCGAGGCGTACGAACCCTTGCCTGTTGCCCACACCGAGCATCGGGAAACGAGCAGCGTCTCCGCTCGACTGGGAACCCAGCGGAGACAGCGCAAGGAACACCCCCAGCCTAGATAGCCAGACGTATATGTGCGAAGGACGCATTGTGGCCAGAGTCCAGATAAGCGGTCAAAGCATAGTTGCCACAAGAGACACCGGGGCAACTCGCAGTTTCATCAGCGAAACGTGCTTTGATACGGTGGCTCGACAGGATGAAATCCGCAGCGCCAGCACGAACATTCGGCTTGCCGATGGTTTCAGATGCGAGATAAACAGAGCCTTACACACGAGCGTACGCATAGACAATCGCACTGTTCGCATGACATTCCTGGTTATGCCCAACATGCTCGACCCCGTTATCTTAGGTATCGATTTCCTACAGACCATTGGCACGATGATACAATGCGGGACGGTTTGCCTGAAACTTGGACCAGGCACAACGAGAATCCTGATCTACCCACTAGCCGGAGAAGAAGCACAACCAAGGTCACATCACCGCGCCGTGCACCAGCCGGCAGGCCATAGAGAGGTGTTGTCAACAACATGCAGACGACAATGAGGAGAACAAGGAACCACAGAGTCCCTCAACGACCACGACTACGCAGGCCAGCCCCTTCGACGTCACTGAATTGGCTGAAGAACCCGAGGAACCAGATTACGACTCGGTGTTACAACGAGAACCGGCAGAACCATAGCCACGGGACATACAGCTCAAAGCTCAACAGTTCCTAGACGAGGAGCTACCAAGATTTGACACGCTCAGTGGAGTCACGCATATGGCGAAGCACTCGATCGTCATGAGAGATAATCGCCCAATCTAGCAGCGATACTTCCCAAGAAACCCGGCCATGCAACGTATAATCAATGAACAAGTGGATGAACTCTTGGAGCAAGGATTAATAGAGCCTTCTCGGAGCCCACACAGTGCTCCCATTGTGCTTGTTCGAAAAAAGAATGGCAAGTGGCGTATGTGTGTGGATTACCGGCAACTCAATGAGCGTTCAATTCCTGATGCGTACCCTCTGCCGCGCATTAGCCACATACTGGAGCGACTACGCAAAGTTTATAACCACGCTGGACTTGAAGAATGGCTATAGGCAAATACTAGTACAGGATGGCCGAATGTAAGATGGGAAGGCGGGATAGTGAGAATGGCGGAACACCTAGAAGCAGCATCGCCATCAGTACTCGGTACTCATTTTGGTTTTAAGCAGTAGAAATGTACTTAGTTGTCAGAAGTAAGTTGTCAGCCGCACTACAAATACAGTCGTCAGCCGTAAAGAAAGAAGCAGAAGTCAGCAGTCAGAAGAAGAAGCAGAGAGAAGCCGTCAGAGAAGTAAGCCGTCGAACCAGAGTGCATTAGCTGCATATGCTAATATTCGCCATTATCATTTTACATTATATTCCTATTTTAAACTATATCAGAAAAAGAGTTGGAAAGTTTTAATATCCTCAAAAGTAAATTGTTGGCAGACCCAGTGCTAGCTTTGTATAGTCACACGGATCCGACGGAGTTGCATTGCGATGCCAGCTCTTTGGGCTTCGGTGCTATTTTAATGCAAAAGAAAAAAGATGGTAGATTGCACCCGGTATTTTACTATTCCAAACGAACGACCGACGCAGAGTCAAGGTACCATAGTTATAAACTGGAAACGCTAGCGATTATATATGCATTAGAAAGGTTTCGTATATATTTGTTCGGCCTAAAGTTTAAGATAGTGACAGACTGTCACGCACTTACTTTGACGCTAAGTAAGAAAACCATAAATGATAGAATTGCGAGGAGGGCATTAATTTTGCAAAATTACGACTATGTTTTGGAACATAGACCAGGCAACCGCATGAAGCATGCAGACGCGTTGAGCAGATGTACAAATATACTAACAATTGATACAAATACGTTCGAGGAGAATTTAATAATATGCCAAGGAAAAGACGAAAAACTAAAAAAATTGATAGAAGACCTACAAGCGAGGGAGCATAAACACTATGAAATGCGCAATGGTGTGATTTATAGAAAGAGAAGTGACAAATCCATAGTATTTTGTGTGCCTAAGGATATGGAAGATCATGTACTATATAAGTACCACGATGAGATGGGGCATATAGGAATAGACAAAATGACAGATGTAATTTCCAAAAGTTACTGGTTTCCCAACATTAGGTCTAAAGCGAATGTTCATGTAAAAAATTGTTTAAAATGTATAACGTATTCCCACAAACATGGAAAGGAAGAAGGGCTTCTTCATAATGTTCCCAAGGGCTGTTTACCTTTCGAGGTTATACATATTGACCACTATGGCCCCGTAGATGCTGGTAGATCTAAAACACACATTCTTGAAGTAATCGACGCGTTTACCAAATTTATCCGACTTTATGCTACTAAGACTACGAGTACAAAAGAAGTTATAATTGCTCTGAAAGACTACTTTAGGGCCTATAGTCGACCAAAGAGTGTTATATCTGATCGTGGCAGCTGCTTTACTTTAGGTGATTTCGGAAAGTTCATGGAAGAACACGATATTAAACACATAAAGATAGCAACAGGGTCTCCACAAGCCAACGGACAAGTCGAAAGAGTGAACCGAAACTTAGGTCCAATGATAGCCAAACTAGTAGACCCTAATAGAGGACTACATTGGGACGTAGTCATTGAAACGGTAGAATATGCCCTGAACAATACTTTACAACGAAGTGTTCAACAATATCCTAGTAAAATGCTTTCCGGAGTTTCTCAAAAAGGTAAAGTTATAGATGAGTTAAAAGAAAATTTGTTGGAACTTAATGAAAGTACAGAAGAGTGTAACATAGAAAAAATAAGAAAGGCAGCGCAAAAGAGTCAAGAAAAGTCTCAGATATACAACAAAAATTATACTGATAACAAGCGTAGAATAGGAACAAAATATAAAGTCGGGCATTATGTTGTTGTGAAAAATTTTGATTCAACTTCAGGTGTTTCAAGAAAGCTTATTCCAAAATTTAAAGGGCCCTACCAGATTACGAAAATTTTAGAAAATGATAGGTACGTTTTGAAGGATGTGGAAGGGTTTCAACAATCACGAGTGCCTTATAACGGTGTTTGGGCAGTAGGGAATATAAAACCGTGCCTCGATAAAAGACAAATTGGAATGAAGTAATTAATAAATAAACTAATTGTAAGTTAATAAATCAAAATTGTAAAATAAAATTTAAATTAATTGTAAAATAATGTAAATTTAAACGTAATCGTATACATATATGTATAAATTTATAAAAAAAAAAGCCAAAAGATCAGGAGATCTTTACCGGTCAGGATGGCCGAGTTGTAGTAGTATAAGTATGAGTATAGGCATGTAAGCATGTGTGATATCGAATGATCGAATGTTATATGATATCGAGTGATTGTGAATACCAAAGGACAGTATTAAACAGATTGGCAAACAGAGCCGACGTGTTTTACTTGTGGTGCAAACCCCACCACATAATACTTTTTTTTACATATTTTTTGTGTGTATTTGAGCAACCTGACAAAGGAATCCAATGATACCAACAAAAATCTACCCATTGCAAATTACCACACACGGAAATTTTATTTTTTTTTTTATGTGAACAAAACAAATCCAACTACACAGTGTAGTGACAATACGCAGCAACAGCGAACACCAAGCAATAATATTACAACGAAAGCAACAATATAAGAACAATGAATAAAAATTTACAACAAAACAAACGCAGCACAGTGAGCCTAAAACAACAACAAAAGCAGCAGTGACAAAATAAAACCCAAATGTGCAAACGAAAAGTGCATAGAGGCAGTGACGTCATCAGTGATGTGCAGGGTCGTCAGTGATGTGCCATGTCACTTGGCAGACGAACCAGTGAGCCGAACCAGTTGGTCACATTGCCTCCATGGTTATTTTGTATTTTATTTTTGTTTTTTTTTTTAAATGTAAACAAATATCTGAACAACAATTAACAATATCTGGAACAAAATAAATAAATAAAAATGAATTTTAACAATGCAACAATACAACGATACAATGACACATGCACATAAATCCATTAAAACAAAACCCATCCACCAGCAATAAGAAGACAATAAGAAAAGAAAGTGAACAAAGATGAATCCAGAAATTCAGGGTGAGTCCGATCCGGTAGTCACTAGAAACCCTGGGGTGGGAACCGGCTGGATTTATAGCCGGTCGCAAACAGAACTGGAAGAGTTCTCAGTTTAAAACAGAATTTCGCGACGTTCATTGCGGGAAAGGCATTGCAGCGCGAAACTTGGGCTCGGTTGGCGGATCTCGAACGGCATTATACGTCGAAATTCGTACCGGCCACAGCAGGCAACGTTACGGCCTCAATGGCAGGTCATAATACAAGCCCAGAGCGCATAAGAAAATGGGGTCTTCGTTTTAACGGGTGCACAGACCCGCTGGCATTTATAGAACAACTCGAAGAACGGGCTGTTTCCTACGACATCGAGTTCGACGACCTGCCGCGCGCCACGCCGGAGGTTCTAACTGAGGAAGCTGCGCTCTGGTTCCGCACAAGCCGACTCCAGAATGCAACATGGGCAACCTTTCGAAAAGAATTTTTAGAATTTTTTCCGTCCTCCAAGTATTTTCAGCGGCTAGAAGACGAGATAAGAACTCGTTTCCAAGTAGAGGGGGAAAATTTTAAAGATTTCGTAGTAGAGCTGCGAGCACTCATGCATCATGCCGGGTACACCGAGGCCCAAGAACTAGATCGTATTTATGAAAACACTTTGCCAGAATTTCAGCTATATGTACGCCGCCATGAATTCCGGACGCTGCCTCATCTTATCCAACTCATTGGAGAGATGGAGAGTGTCAAGCAGCGTGGTCAGAGGCGCACGCCCATGGCCGCACCCTTCGCCAACACTTCACCGAGCAGGTCGCATACGCCTGCAGCTGCAACATATGGCCGCGACAGAAACACGAGACCAACAACGTTCGAGACGCCATGCAATCCGTTCCGACAACGACCGATGCCGCGGCTGGAACCACCGACGATGACGTTGGCGGTGCCTGGAATGCGGCAATGTGGCAGTCTGGACGCAGCGAACCAAATGATGACACAGGACTCGCATGTTCCGGGCGATGCTCGACGAGCATGCAGGGCAATTTCCAGGACCAGTGCCGTAACAGACGGGTACTGTTCTGCTGGGAATGTGGTCGAGGCGTACGAACCCTTGCCTGTTGCCCACACCGAGCATCGGGAAACGAGCAGCGTCTCCGCTCGACTGGGAACCCAGCGGAGACAGCGCAAGGAACACCCCCAGCCTAGATAGCCAGACGTATATGTGCGAAGGACGCATTGTGGCCAGAGTCCAGATAAGCGGTCAAAGCATAGTTGCCACAAGAGACACCGGGGCAACTCGCAGTTTCATCAGCGAAACGTGCTTTGATACGGTGGCTCGACAGGATGAAATCCGCAGCGCCAGCACGAACATTCGGCTTGCCGATGGTTTCAGATGCGAGATAAACAGAGCCTTACACACGAGCGTACGCATAGACAATCGCACTGTTCGCATGACATTCCTGGTTATGCCCAACATGCTCGACCCCGTTATCTTAGGTATCGATTTCCTACAGACCATTGGCACGATGATACAATGCGGGACGGTTTGCCTGAAACTTGGACCAGGCACAACGAGAATCCTGATCTACCCACTAGCCGGAGAAGAAGCACAACCAAGGTCACATCACCGCGCCGTGCACCAGCCGGCAGGCCATAGAGAGGTGTTGTCAACAACATGCAGACGACAATGAGGAGAACAAGGAACCACAGAGTCCCTCAACGACCACGACTACGCAGGCCAGCCCCTTCGACGTCACTGAATTGGCTGAAGAACCCGAGGAACCAGATTACGACTCGGTGTTACAACGAGAACCGGCAGAACCATAGCCACGGGACATACAGCTCAAAGCTCAACAGTTCCTAGACGAGGAGCTACCAAGATTTGACACGCTCAGTGGAGTCACGCATATGGCGAAGCACTCGATCGTCATGAGAGATAATCGCCCAATCTAGCAGCGATACTTCCCAAGAAACCCGGCCATGCAACGTATAATCAATGAACAAGTGGATGAACTCTTGGAGCAAGGATTAATAGAGCCTTCTCGGAGCCCACACAGTGCTCCCATTGTGCTTGTTCGAAAAAAGAATGGCAAGTGGCGTATGTGTGTGGATTACCGGCAACTCAATGAGCGTTCAATTCCTGATGCGTACCCTCTGCCGCGCATTAGCCACATACTGGAGCGACTACGCAAAGTTTATAACCACGCTGGACTTGAAGAATGGCTATAGGCAAATAC
The DNA here is from genome assembly GCF_003285725.1 of Scaptodrosophila lebanonensis. NCBI lineage: Eukaryota > Metazoa > Arthropoda > Insecta > Diptera > Drosophilidae > Scaptodrosophila > Scaptodrosophila lebanonensis. Next base: position 138,772 of record NW_022060605.1, on the reverse strand, counting down.
TAGTACAGGATGGCCGAATGTAAGATGGGAAGGCGGGATAGTGAGAATGGCGGAACACCTAGAAGCAGCATCGCCATCAGTACTCGGTACTCATTTTGGTTTTAAGCAGTAGAAATGTACTTAGTTGTCAGAAGTAAGTTGTCAGCCGCACTACAAATACAGTCGTCAGCCGTAAAGAAAGAAGCAGAAGTCAGCAGTCAGAAAAAGAAGCAGAGAGAAGCCGTCAGAGAAGTCAGCCGTCGAACCAGAGTGCATTAGCTGCATATGCTAATATTCGCCATTCATCATTTTACATTATATTCCTATTTTAAACTATATCATATATCTTGGTATCGTTATCATTAATAAACATTGTATGATACACAAGATCACATACATATGTTTATTTTTATATTATGATATTTAGCATGATTTTATTTCTTATAAAAAAGGAACTCAAATATCGTAAAATAAACAGGTATTTCTTTTCGCTAATAGTTTTGTTGGATTCTTTAATTTATATGCATATACACACTTGCATATAATTTATATGCATATACATACTAGTATACGAAGTTACTATTGAACTAATAGCCGAAAAAATAATAGAAAATGTACGTGCGCCCGCCGATATCATTGGTCATTTCGGTCATGCGGCCATGATTGTAAATACTACGTTCGTTGCACGCAGGCAAAAAGTTTCGGTCGCAACCGCTCACTTCTGAGTTTTTTCAGTTGTGAGTCGAACTGACTGGTTGGTGAGGGTTCATTTAAAACCAATCATTGGTTGCATTCATGCAAGAAGTTTCGGGCACAACCGCTCACTTCTGAGTTTTTGCAGTTTTTATTCGAACTGAGTGTTCGTTGAGAGCTCGTTCGCAACCAGTCTTTGCTTGTCACTATACCCAAATCAACTAATCATATTGAGTATGGGTAAATACTCGAGTATGACCGAAAATGTAGTACTCGTTCAAGTTCTCTGATACTCTGATGGCTAAAATGAGCGACGAACGCTACCTCGGTTTGAGGTTGGTGCGCTGGGCTTGGTACCCGCCACTGTAAAAACGCCAAACCAATGAAAACGTTGAGAAAGCCTCGTATACGGACCCCCTCTGATGACGACCTACGCAATCGTGTTAAGGACCACGATATACGGATATGCACTTGGAATGTCCGAACCCTCCATAGAGAAGGTGCCACTATCCAGCTGGTAAATGTCCTACAGAAATATAGAGCTGACATTACCGCACTCCAGGAAATGCGATGGACTGGACAGGGATGTTCGAGCGCCTGAACATGCTATATGAGCGCTGCCCTCAACATGATGTCAAAATCGTACTTGGTGTCTTCAACGCCAAGGTTGGAAGGGAAGGTATCTTTGGTGGAACTGTCGGAAAACACAGCCTACACGTCAACAATCCCCGTAGAATTATTAAAAGCTGCTCCTCTGTATTTGGATCCTATTTTGATTCTTCATTTAATTGACTGTACGCGTTGCACGCTCAAATTAGTTTACATTCTAAAGCTTCTTATATCGAATTGCTAATCAATAACTGATAACAATTCATTCATTGATTAATTCAGTATGGAAAATGGATAATTCACATGGTATTAATACTAGATACCAGAATTGGCAGTTGGTTGTTGTTTAAATTCAAATTAATTAATTAAATGCACTTATGGCCGCAACAAACAGCATACATTTACATCGGAAGCGTGTTTATATACGTGTATGTAAACAGCACAAAGTTCAACCAAAGCAGCAACAACAACAACAGCTGCGGGCAGAGGTGCAGGCAGAGCATGGGCAGCGATTTTATGAATGGCTATAAATTTATTCAGAATTGACCAATCATGATGAAACTTCGTTTAACTTTATTATTATGGCATACATATACTTAACACTAACTGGATGTAACTACCAAAATTGATTTCAAAATTCCAAGAATTACGGAAGTTACGATATAAAACGTAACAAAGAATACGTATTCCTTGAAGTATTCTTTGTTAATGACACCAATAAAGCGATTCTTTTTGACCAGTACTCAGAACCAGCTTTCTCCAAACATGACATGATTTTTTTGACGTATGATATCTACCTAGATCAAAATAATCATTAAATTACTTATAGGGACCTTAGGAATATTGATATTAGGCTACTCTTCGACTTACATACCATCAACTTTAACGAGATATATACAAAACCCACAGTAGACAATCAGCTTGAACTCTTTAATGAACATATTCAGCACCTTTATAATAGTTTTGTACCGCTGCGACAAAAAGAAATTAAGCCTGTAAAAACGAATGGTTTAGTAGAGAAATTGGTTATGCAATAAAACGCCGAGATCATGCTTTCAATAAGTAGAAACGCTATAAGACCACGGATCACCTATTGCACTATAAGAAACTTAGAAAAATAGTTGGGCTGAAGATCATAAACGTGCCCACTACTCAGCCAAATTTACATAAGCCCTGTCATCAAGTTAGGTCTGGACGCAAATAAGAAAGGTAGGGATTGGAAAATCCAAACCCTCCGTAAACTTTGACGTAAATGTCGATGAGCTTAACAAGTTTGTTTTTGTTTGTGCGGTTTTTAACAGCAAAAGAAAAATTCCTCCAACGGGTCTGACAACTAATACCAGATTGAGAAATGGGAATTCTATCTCCAGAACTGGATTCGCTGCTTGATAAGCAAGAATCGGTTGGAGACGAAATTCAAACCCTGATAAGGAATTACAAAAGGATTCCCTTTTTTTTTTTTTTTTTTTTTTTGATAAAACTTTAATTTTACTGTTATTATTTACAACAACTTAAATTAAACTTATAGAAATATACAAATACAGCTTAAACTAGGAGTTCAGTCTTATTTAATTATTTACTTCATTTCATTATTAATTATTTATTCTTATATTAAATAAATCTATTGGGAAGATCAGCAGGGTGTGATCTCTTCAGCCTCCTTCTTATTACTATTCTTCCTTTTCGTCGCCCTTTCAGCAGGCGCCTTGCTAATACGTTCACATGGGTTCGCAGACGCTCCATGTATTGCTCAGCCAGCTTATTTAGCACGGCTCCAACATTTGCACTCCTAGATCCCTTTCTACATATATGTGTGCCGTTTTCATGTACCAGGGGGCACCTGTTAGGAGGCGAAGGGTTTTCGCTTGCAGGACCCGGATTTTCTGCGGGTGTGACTTTGCAGCGATTCCATAAACTTGTAAGCCATATCGCCAAGAGGAAGCGATGCAGGACTTATAAACAGTCACTTTGTTTTTTAGGGACAGTTTTTTGTTGGTTAGGAGCCATCTCATATTGTTTATTCTAACACTTAGTGTCTTTACAACAGAGCATATGTGCTCTCGAAATGTGAGGCGCCTGTCCAAAAGTACGCCCAAATATCTGTAGCTCTTGGTGTGATTCAACAGCTGGTTCTGTAAGAAGACGCCAGGACAGCTCATCCTGCGCAGTGGGTAGGTGACATTGGCGCACTTGCTTGCGTTGATGTCAATATTCCAGCGATTTACCCACATTTCGAAGCTCTCTAGGTACTGCTGCAAAATATCTGTGGCTTCAAAGATACTCTTGTTTCTAGCCAGGATAGCCATGTCATCTGCGTAGGTAGCTATTAGAAGGTCATTCGGGTCTTCAACAGGAATCGTAGTGCCAGTGGGTATATCATGTGTAAATAAGGTATAGAGGGTGGGCCCCAAGACACTGCCTTGCGGAACTCCAGCTCTGATACCCCTGACACTGGATTCCTCTCCATCCAGCAGCACAGTGAAGGTCCTATCTGCGAGGTAGCTCCGTAGTATCCAGAACATTTGAGGAGGCAGAATTGGCTTAATTTTGGCTAGTAGGCCATTGTGCCAGACTCTGTCGAAGGCCTGCCTTATGTCCAATTACGCCGCCACTACGTACTCCTTAGCTTCAAATCCCTCAAGGATGAAATTTACTACCCTATTCAATTGTTCTGGTGTTCCGTGGGATTTTCGGAACCCAAATTGAAAGGGATTAAAAAAGATTCCCAGGATAGAAAAACGAAAGTTTATTACGAAGAAAGAAAGGCAAGGCTAAGCCATCTTCGGGAGCAATTTCAAGCGGGCAATAATAATGTTATTGTTGCCTTAAATGGTCAAATAATAGACCATAGCTATTTTGAAAGTGACTATTATACAAAAATAATAGATATCGCTAATGAGTATCTAACTAAATTTACTCAGCACGCAACCATTCTTCAAACTTTTGACATGGACCTCAGCCTCATGAATGACAATGCTGAAACTAAAACACAAAACATTGAGCCACATATAGTATAAGGCATCAAAATGCTTTGTTGAATGCATTGTCTCGCATAATGGGCCAAATGACACTTGAAAACAAACAACTGAGGCCTATGGTGGAGAAATATTGGAATCAAATTTCCGATCTTCATTTTCAAATCTATAGAGATTTTTAAAATCCTGATAGCCTGGGCTATAATGTAGCCAATTTTATTTCTGCCGAAAGTGCTGTCATGAAGATGAATGCAACAGCTACTGCAGACAGCGCACTTGACGCAACAACACAAATGACAAGTCAATTGTCGTTGTAGCTGCCGAAGATGTCAATACCGCAATTTGATGGTGACTATGTCAAGGCAACAATTCCATGACATCTTCAAGAAGATGATTCATGAGGCCGAACTTCCCACAAACCAAAAAATGTGGTACTTGAGGCCAATGTTCAAGGCAAAGCAGAACGACTGATTCGCCACCTCTCGCTCACTGAAGCGAACTATGAGATAGCATGGAAAATGCTCAAGGATCGGTTTAACAACCAAAGAGTTCTATGTTCAGAGCTGCTGAAAAAACTCGTAGACCCACTACAAGTTGTGAGTGAAGCCTTGTCAAAAACAGTTTCATGACACCATTCATGAAACAATGACTGCATTGAAAAATATGAAGATAAACACTCTTTCATGGGATCCAATTTTACAGCACATTCTGAAGAAGAAATTGGATCGCCAAACTCACACTTTGTATGAACAGTCCATACTGGACACACGGAAACTCCAATCATTAAGTGAGTTTAAAAGTCAAAGTCAAAACATGCACATTTTGTAATCAGCCGAACCACCGGATTTTTCAATGCGACAAATTTAAAGCAAAACCAGCAACAGAAAGACTAAACTGGGCACAAACGAAAGGTATATGCGTAAACTGCTTGGGAAAAAATCATAGAGCCCTAAAATGCCCCTCCCGAGGATGCTTTAATTGTAATAAAAAACATAAAACGTTAATGCATCTACAACCGAGCGATGTAATGAAATATGGCGAGGCAAAAAGGCACCAGCCGATAGGCTTCCCAGCACTCACTACTGTGTTGCTGACCATAATACTGTTGCTACCATTAGAATTCGCTCAGCCAATCAAGACTACGAAATTCGGCTCGAAGTCTGGAATATTCTATGAACGAATTGGGACAGCCAATTTAGCAATTGCAGAATGGAACATAATTGCCTACTATGACTTAGACCCGTATTGGAACGATATGGATATATTCCGATCTGGCATACTAAGTCTCAACAAATTATGTCCTCACACATATAACAAACAGGCATGTGTATCGCTGCACAAACACTTCTGTCATATAGAGGAAGAGCTTAAGACCGAAAACGAGCTGTTGAAGTACCCACGAACCCGGAGATCCCCTCTAGACATCGTTGGAAGCATAGCTAGTAGTCTATTCGGAGTTCTCGACGCGGAATACGCTAAGGAAATGTCCACCACCATTCACAAAGTTAAAATGAATGAGGAATATCTATTGTACTTGTCAAAAACCAAACCTCGGTTATTGTCTCAACAATAAATGTTGTGAAACGCAACGAGCTTGCGTTGTACAAAAGAATGGAGCATTTGGAACAACAATTGGAAGAACTGACGGGATTAGAAGACCATGGCAAAACATACCAGTGGTATGTGGCAATAACCACACAACTTACACTACTGGCATCCAATCTCCATTCGTCACAGCACCATAAACCCGCTTTTAATCTCGTCACGGCAGTTGGAAGGGCAGTTACAGTTCATGCAGGCTCACCTACAACAGCCCCAAATGGTAGCAGCTAGTAGCAACCATATAATTCAGTTTTATAAATTGATAAAGGCTGAAGGAACAGTGCCAATCGTAGCATCTCAACCACTGGAGCTATACAACTTGGTGCCAATTCCTCTAATAACACGGTCTGGCATATCAACGATCAATATTCAAGTTCCGATCATAGCAGTCAATGATCATAAGGATCATTTTGTCTGGCTCACTCATACTGATCTATGCAATTGTGATCTGCTAAATAATGATGAATGGATATGCTATGACAAGCAATTGATGTTTTCGAGTGACTACAATTGTGAATTTCAAATCTTCAACAATCAAACCCAGAGGAAACCCCGCACGCTTTCACTGTTGACATAAGTGAAGGTTAAACAAATGTTTAACGGCCGCGAGTATGTTGGTGTTCATATATGCCCCATAGCGCTGAAGTTCATCGTACTGTCAATGTCACACGCACTTGGCCGTATCATGAGTTACGCATGGGCCACGCATGTGCATATAAAGCCAACGCAGGAGTTACCATGGCTATACCGGCCATGCCCCCTTCTAAGCCGCCTCGCTCAGCATCTGCCTACAATTAGATTCCACATTGCATTCCGGGATGACTGAACGATGAAACAAGCTGACGAAGTGTCTGGTTGCAGCATAGGAAATGTCTCAGCAACTCGTGGGACAAACATTAATGCTGACCCAACATTCTGGCACATTTGTGTACATTAAGAAATACACAATGTTGAGTTAAGTTGCTTTTAAGAATTCTTATACATAAGCAGTTGTATTCTAGACTTAAAAGATACAAGACGTGTTGTGCGAATAAACTTACATCAAAACTCAGTCAGTGTTAATCATTGCAAAGGAATCTCAAGTGAACTTCAAACAGAATAAATCAGTTCAGGATCCACTGGAAGACACAGAAGGAGGTCCTCATACCCACCATAACTGGCGCAGCTGTTTCTTAAGAACCAATGAAGCTCCTAATTCTTGTTTCCTTGTAAGTAGAGTTATGGAAGTGCCTTATTATAATTACACAAACGACTAGCAGCAAAATGCAACATATACACATATACAAATAATGCCAATTTTCCAAATGTTATGGAGTGCAATTTTTTGTGTGTTTTTCTCTTTAAATATGTAAGTTTTTTATATACATATATAAAAAAAAAAACTCAAAAAAAAAAAATAAAAATAAAAAAATAAACCATTAAAATGCCTACCAAGAAAAACAAGTGACTTGCTACCAAGCAAATTATAAATATAGCATATACAGGTTTCGAATAAAGAGGTACTTCCTCTAACGGACTACTCGTCTGTCCACGACATGTTCTTGTGAGGGATTAGTGCGGCCAGGCTTTGACCTCCCGGTGTGCAGATCGTTTCAGGGCGACTCTGTCTGTGCATGGAGTGGTCAAATGTCAACAAGTGCGCATAAATGTTATGCAATGAGAGGTGTGATACGGTTCATGCAAGCCAGTCCAACATGTTTTGTGTCAGCGCGACTCAAACATGTAGCGAGTATGAACCAGTACGTTTGAGTGCATATCACACAACTTCTTGTTGCATAGGAATATTGACTGACGATCTGTTCGAACTAATTTGGAATTTGTTTCAGTGCGACCCAAGCCATTTCGGTTCGACTGACGTCGGATTATATATGCTGACTCAGGCCACCGCTACGGATTTGCTTCAGTGCGAACAAGTTGGTACGCCTGAGGGTGTTTGTTTCAGGGCGACTCAAGACACACTCGAATGAGACAAATTCGAACCGTGCTCACACAACGCTACATGTTCGTACCGAACATATTTGTTTTCACAAGCATACACTAAAGTCTTTTTTATTACAGAAAAGGAAAACATTTTTTCCGGCACAATACGAGTTGACTCCATAACATAAGAAAAAACACACCGTTTATAATTCCGCTGTACACAAACATAGATACTCATTCTAGTATTTTTTTCCCCCTTTGATAAATGTCAAAACTGGATAGGGTTAAACGTTTACTCCCCAACACTAGGAGTAGAACCAGACTTAGCTCTAGTTTGTCCGACATTAGGGAAGAAGGCTCGAATACACTTCAGGCACTCGCGAAACCAACGTCCCACACTAGAACCAACATGAACACTTCTTCGAGTACTACGGACTCAAAAAACACTCTCCACCTGTCCCGATAATGAACCCACTAGAAATTTGTGCGGCTCTACAAGTACCCGACGGTATCAAACTCTTGATTCCCTTTGAAGGGAATCCCAATGAACTATATGAATTTATTAAACATGTTGAGGAAATATTGTTTATGATTAGAGAGACGGACAAGACTACCTACGGCAGGTTTCTATTAAGGGCTATTAGATGCAAAATTGTGGGAAAGGCTAACGAAGCCTTGATTTCGAATGGAACACCCCTAATCTGGGATGATATTAAGGAAACCTTAGTAAATACCTTCGCGGACAAACGTAGCGAGGATACGATTACGGTAGAACTTTACAATTTAGCCCACAAGAAACTGTTAATTACTAGCCTTTTTGAAGAAATCATGAAGATACAAACGGCCCACGCCGGCATAATCAAGAACACAAGTCTAGAACCCGTAATCATAGAACAGAAACGAATGCTGTTTGCCAAAAGTGGTCTCTTTATCTTTTTACAAGGCATAAAGGGACCCTTGGGATTGGCTTTGAGAGCATTCAACCCGAAGAACGTCAGAGAAGCGTTCGATTTCGCAAAGGTAGCAAACTTTGGACGGAAATAGAAATAGAAGAAATGATACGATTCACGCAAACAGACTTATTTTAATCGGGGAAATTGGCAGAAATATGACAGAACCGATTACAGGACTGGCAGGAAATAATATGATACTTCTAGGCAGTCATACTATAACCATGACAGATCTCGCGATCGTTACGAACCTAGCACTAGCCGTAGGGCCATTTTACCCAGACCTGAATCAAATATTCGACCCCATACTGACAACAAACAGAGACCCTCATTTAATAATATTGAAACATCGGATCAAATCCAACTACACAACATGGACGAAACAAATTTTCGTCTAGGAGCCTCGGCAAATATACAGGATATCTAGAGAAATTCCAAATAGGGGCACCACTTTGCTTTATAATTATAAACATTCAGAATAAACCCTGTAAATTTCTAATTGACTCTGGTGCTACCTCATCCTTTATTAACCCAGAACTAGTTGGCTCTAGGAATAAAATTATATTACAAACACCTATATCAGTACAGACCCCGTTAATGACAACTGATTTAGAGTTTGGTATAACAATTAAAATTTTTCAATTTTTTAAATTCGGAAATAGTAAATCTTTTGTATTTTTTTATTTAACTTCCACCAATTTTTCGATGGCCTTATTGGCATGAACGTGATAGAAGATATCAGAGGCGTGATCAACATATCAGAAAACGCATTCGTCACACCAAATTTTACTATACCCCTAATTAGCCGGTATAAGACTCAGGTCGAAACATTTAACATAGAACAGGAAATGAAGACGACAGCCATACTCCCAGTTAGCATCAAAGAGGGAACCTTTTTGATTGAAGAAATCTAGGTAGATAAAGATACTTTCATCACTGGAGGTTTATATACGGCCAGCAACAATCACAGTTGCATGGAAGTAGTAAACTACTCGGGTGAAGAGAGGGAAATTTGCTTGGAGGCACCAATCGAGGTTTCAGCGTTCAACATCGAAAACTACTTAGAAATTAACGCCATAAAGGACCATGGGAGAACAGACAGCAAAGAGGAATACATTTCATTTAAAGACCTAAGGATGGAACATTTAAAGTCAGAGGAAAGGGAATCTTTAGAAAACCTATGCAATAATTTTCCCAACCTATTTTATAAAGAAGGAGACAAACTGACATTTAACAATAAGGTAAAACATACAATTAACACCACAGACAACATTCCAATCTTTTCAAGACCATTTAGATACATACGCCCAGGTAGAAAAGGAAGAGATTCGCAAACAATTAAATCAATTGCTACATCAAAATAGCATTAGACACAGTTACTCTCCATGGAGTGCTCCAGTTTTTCTTGTCCCTAAGAAAGCGGATGCATCTAATCAACAAAAGTGGAGACTAGTAGTGGACTTTAGGAAGCTAAACGAAAAGACGGTCAAGGATAGATACCCAATGCCAAATATTAACGAAGTGTTGATACTTTTCGGCTTTAGATTTAGCTAGTGGTTACCATCAAATAGAGATGGACCCGAAGGTCAGATCTAAAACAGCCTTTTCGGCTGAAGGAGGGCATTTTGAATTTATTAGAATGCCTTTCGGGCTATCAAATGCCCCAGCTACCTTTCAAAGAGTTATGGACAATATATTATCGGATTATAATGGCAAATTTTGCCTCATATATTTAGATGATATTATAATTTTCTCACCTTCACTGCAACAACACATATATCACTTAAATGCTATATTCAAAAAACTTAGTGAGGCAAACCTAAAACTTCAACCTTATAAATCAGAGTTCCTGAAGAAGGAAATAGAATATCTTGGTCATGTGGTCTCGGATGAAGGTATTAAACCCAATCCGAAGAAAATTTCCGCTATAAAAGCTTTCCCTATTCCCAAAACTAGAACCCAAATTAAATCTTTTCTGGGTTTATTGGGATATTATAGGAAATTTATAAAAGACTTCGCTAAAATAACGAAACCTCTGACCAGGTTATTAAAGAGCGATGCAAAGATAGTAATTGACGAGGAATATACAAAAGCTTTCGAATTCTGCAAGACATTACTCTGCAACGACCCCATTTTACAATACCCGGACTTTAAAAAACCTTTTATACTAACCACGGACGCTAGTAACGTCGCCATTGACGCGGTACTCTCACAAGGCTCTGTGGGCAGTGATCGTCCTGTATCATTCGCAAGCAGAACCCTGTCGGATTCAGAGAGTCACTACTCCACGATAAAAAAGGAATTACTAGCAATTGTTTGGGCCGTTAAGTATTTTCGACCCTATCTATTTGGTCAAAAGTTCACTCTGATCACTGATCATAAACCACTAGTATGGCTCAAGAACCTGAAAGAACCAAACTCAATGCTTGTAAGATGGAAGTTGCAACTCTTAGAATATGATTGCGATGTCGTCTACAAGAAGGGCGACCTAAACGTGGTAGCGGATGCGCCGAGCAGAATCATTATAGATGTGAATAATAGCGATACTACAGTAACGCATATAAAAGACGAAATCTTAAATTCAAGGAAACCTCTAAACGAATATTGCATACAATTAATTTTCAAAGATGCCGATCCTCCAAATTCCACTGCCGAAACCCCATTCAGGAACAAGATTAGGCGTACTATAGGAAAACCCAAATTTAAGTTAGAAGACGTAACAAAAACACTGAGGGAGATCCTAAAACCGAACAGAACGTATGCTGTATTTACAACAAACACGATATTTAAGTTAGTACAAGAAGCATATTCTAAGTTCCTTGCTCCAGCTAAACACTATAAAATAATTAGGTGTGAGACGCTGCTAGAGGAAATCCAAACACCTGAGAAGCAAATTGAACATATTTCACAATACCATACCAAAAACAACCATCGAGGTATCGATGAGACAGTTAGTCACATAGGACGTAGAGTTTATTTTCCAGCCATGAAAGAAAAGGTCACTCAATTCATAAATAAATGCGACACGTGTCAAACTCTTAAGTACCGGCAACCGCAAAAACTTGTATTTCAAAAAACAGAAACTCCAAGCAAACCGCTAGAAATTATACATATAGACCTATAAACAATCAATGGAAGAACAATCCTGACAATCATTGATAATTTTTCCAAATTTGCCGATGGATTTACTATCCCATCGAGGGATGCCATAAACATCACGAAACACATGATGTTTTTCTTTAAAACCCATGGCATTCCTAAAAAAATAGTTTGTTACCAAGGTCCCAAGTTTTCAGGGTTATTGCTCAAAGAACTATGTGAACAATACAATACTTCTTTCCAACAGTCGACCAGCAATGCCCCAGTCGAAAGATTACACTCCTCTTTGACTGAAATATATAGGATAATTGTAGATAAAAAGAAATCAATGAAGTTGTCCGAAGGTCATGAAAGTACACTAGCAGAAACTTTTCTCACCTATAATAACGCGATTCATTCTACAACAAAGCTAATACCCTACGAACTTTTCAAGTTTTGAAAGAGACTTTAAAACAGTAAGTCAACAAGACTATCTGAAACAATTACATCTTTTTAGAGAGAAAATTTACCCCGACATACATAAACAGGTAGAGCAACTAAAAACAGCTAACGTGCAAAAACTAAATACAAACAGGGAAGACCCATCGACCCTACAGCAGGGAGATGTAGTATTTAGAAAAGAAAACAGAAGAAATAAATTAACCCCTAGATTTACCAAGCACACGGGGGCAGAAGATAACGGACCAACATTTGTTTCTACTAAACGACAAAAAATTCACAAGACTAAAATTAAAAGAAGAATTGTCACTAAATAATTTTCTTTTCTGCAGGATATGTACACTAGCGACTCAGCTACTAAATGTACAACATATAACTAACAACGTCCCACTAGTGGAGATTAAATTGGGCCACGGCAGACTTATCAGATCTACCAAAGCTTTCGGTCATATCATTGACCTCAATCAATACCTAACCAATTTAAATGAAATAGAATTAAACTTAAACGAAATAAAGGAATTCGTGGAATCAAAGAATCTAGTGGAAAGTTTACAGCAGAAAGTCGAACAGTTAAGAGATAGAATCTTAGCCTTAGCCCCTAAATCGAGAAGTAGACGGGGATTAATTAACGGTCTAGGTAGTGTAATTAAGATTGTAACAGGAAACATGGACGCCAAAGATGCGTTAAAGATCGACCACAAATTTCAGAAAATAATAGAAAACGAGGAATTTTTAAACTATAGTACAAATGTCAATAAAGAAAATATTATTAAATTTCAGAACATTACTGAGAGCAGAATGAAGTAAAGAGTTATATTGTAACGTTGTTACTCTGCCGCGGGTATGCTCGCCGGCCAGAGTATGCTGAAATAAATTAGGCACCCCAAAGTGCCGAGGTGTCCACCAAATAAAAGAGGGCGGTATGCCCAAACTTCTCCACGTGTTTCTTTAATTGTAAAACAACATACAGAGTGCTTCAATGCGCGTTGGGCCTGAGCCAGAAGAGAACTAACTAAAACCCGACTTAAAATTACCCGCCTTCATGGCTTACTATTCTTACAATTACTTATTAGCTTAAAATTACTCGTAATGACGCACAGCTGGTTGCTGCGCAACGCGTCGTTACACCTCCCCCTTTCCCCAAGGGGTCGAACGGCAGATGTGTAGCAGCTGGGTGGCAGCGCTGCCACCCCTCGCGTTTGGCCACCTGTCAACGCCACCTGTACCTTCACCGTCAGCTCTTCGCTCTGTCATTCGGTCGCATTGTTGTTTTCTGCATTTCCGCCGCGTGGTGCTGACGTGTCGTCATCCTCTGGATTATAGCTGTATAGCTGTTGAGAGTTTGGGCACGCGTCCATACTGTGCCCTCCCATCCCGCAACGTCTGCAGATGGGTGGGCGACGATGCGTGTCCGCTGGGCCAACCGCCACCGGCTGTGGGAACGGCGTAGGGTGTGTGGCGTTCGTCTCATCATTGCCGGCCGCCTGTGACCGTGCTAGGATTGCTTGGTGCACGCCCTGTGCCGCCTGTACGTACCCATCGAGTGAGCTTACTTCTTCGCCTGCCAGGCGGAGATTGGCGCGTATTTCTGGTAGCCCGTTGGCGTGGACAAGTCTCAGCTGCTCCTCTGCAGTCATCTCCGCGCCGCGCATCAGTCGTTGCATCGCTCGGACATACTCGATAGGGCCCTCTGATGCGCCCTGGACCCGGCTGTATGCTTCCCGCCGGCGCTCTTCTATGTGGGGACCCGCTGGATATTCTTTTAGGAGGTCTTGGCGGAACTCGGCCCACCGTTGTGCCAAATTGCGCCTTGACCACTCCCACTCCTTCGCCTCGCCAACCAGGACTTCCGGTAACACGGTCACCAACTCATCTAATCGCACGTTCCTCATCTCTGCCTTATCTTCCAGATCCCGGAGGAACGTTCTTGGGTCCCCGCTGCCGGTAAATCGGACGCCCCACTGGGCTACCTGTGTCGACAGTGCGGCTCGTCTGTCTCGTTCGGCTGATGTTGGCGCCTGTGGTCCTGCCACCGCCTGCGCGCTTGCGAGCGGTGACGCTGGAGTCGGTGCTGTTCGTGTGCAAGTTCGTATTGCCTAAAATTGAACTAAAATATATTTACAAGATATTAGAAGAACAAAAGATTAATATTAATTCTGAAGAGCAACTTTATAGACAGAAACTAAAGATATGAAAATCATATTTCATATTAAAATCCCTATCTTCGAAACAACCAATTATAATTTTTCTCGAATTGTAAGACTACCAATTAATGGCACAAAATTCCTAAGATTCATAATGTACGATAAGGAAATAAATAATATGTTCAGTTTTAAAAAGAAATGCCCTAGAATTAACAACCTATACATATGCGGAATCCTGGAGGCCGAGGACGAGTTTGTCAACAGGGAATGTCTCTCCGACATCTTGAAAGGAAAGGACCCTAAGTGTGGGGCTACAGTCTTCGACAAAACACAGGCCATCATCGAACCAGAGCAGCAGTGGATTATCTTAATCAACGAGAATTTCACCAACATCACTCCTAGCTGTGCAGACCCATTCAGCACGGAAGGTACCACAATTATCAACTACAAAAACTGTTCTGTTAGTATTGATAATATTACCTATGAAGACACCGAAATATTCTACGAGGAAGACATCAAAATGCAATTACCTCACATCGAAAACATCACGATCGATATGGTACCAGAAGACCTAACATTGGATATGATACAGTTGAGTTTGATGAAGAATCAATACGAAGTACGGCAGATTAAAGAAGTATCACTCAGTCATTACATTTTGACTTACATTCTTATCGGCGCTCTGGTACTCGCCCTGACTTATCGAACATGTCTTAAAAGGAGGAAGCTGACCATCTAACCACCGGCTCAAGTGAATTATGTGAAGCAGTTGTATTCTAGACTTAAAATATACAAGACGTGTTGTGCGAATAAACTTACATCAAAACTCAGTCAGTGTTAATCATTGCAAAGGAATCTCAAGTGAACTTCAAACAGAATAAATCAGTTCAGGATCCACTGGAAGACACAGAAGGAGGTCCTCATACCCAAAATAACTCAGGCAGTAATTCTTAGCTATTGTTAGAATAGCGGCCGCGCATGTGCACAAAACAACCACCAACCGGCTGCCACATCTACCTACACCTACGCTCGATATGCACGCACCGACTCAGCTAGCTGCATACAATACCCCAGCGACGATATATTTTTAGACACTTGGATTAGAAATAATTAGACCTAATAATAAGACATTCTCAAGTTTGTATATAAAACCTTGCATTTCAATCAATAAATAGACAGAAACACAAGAACACTCTAATCTCACATTCCATTTCAGCTCCTCCGAATTACACTTGGTTCAAGTACCGATTGTAAAATACGCAGCTACTAGTTTATTACTAGGGGCTAACTCAACAAACAACAACAACTTCTTGCGTTATTCACTCAGTTTTTGTTGCGTTCATAACTATTAATAATTTGTTCGTTATTTGAAATAACTTTTCTCTTTTGCACTTACACCAGACCTTGTTACTTTGCTCACTTGATAAAAACAAAAACACACAAAAAATATAACACAGAAAAGCATCCATTCGCTTTTACATATGCCTTTTATTGCAACTTATGCACTTCTCACAAAACAACGTGGCTTTTGCAATGGCCCATAACACGGGAACACTCCAAGCGACCGTCGTATTTGAGATGAACTACGACACTGCTGATGGAGATCTTCCCGTCTTACGGGAGCATGTGCGAAACGCCGAAATGAACTCTTATACGCTTCCTTAAGCCTAGTTAAGGCATCAGCATGCGCTTTATTTTGTGCCATTTTTGCACGAGCGAAGACAAATCGAAATGACGATATAAAAGCGATATAAATGCGAAAATGAAACATGTTATTTACCCGATAGTCAGAAGTGGCACCTTGCCGAAAATCCGTTGTTATGCCAATTTATACTCTGCCAAGTTAAGTTCAGCAGAAAATAAGCGCTGAAATAATAAAATGCTTAAGCCGAATAACAAAGGCTTATAGGTTATAGGTAACTACAATTTTAATCGTTCAGCTAGAGTAGATTGTGCACGCCTTGCTTCCATGCGATCTCGAAGTGAAAATAAAGCATCCGGATGACGAGGCTGCACAAGAAAACTTTTCTTTGCAGAGATCAAAGATTAAGCAAGGGCCACTGACAACTAGCAAATATTGCCACTGTGAAATAAGACAACCAATAGGTGGCCGATAGCCGTGCGGATGGAAAAAATAACTTTCTTTTTTTTTACAAACAAAACAACTACGGAAAATGTGTGGTTTTCATCAACTAAGGCAACAAAATTTGATTTCAGGCAGTTGGCGCTAAAACCAATCGCTAATTTAAATCGTAACTATACAAGCAGTGTAAGTAGCCAAAGCACAGCTTGACAAAGGTAATGTAATTAAAATTACGATATTCAAGCCAGCGTCGTTACAATTCTTTATATCACCCCAGATAATTACATAGCAACCGAAGTCCTCCTGGGCAGAAATTTGTTGAATTCATTTGGATTAGGATTAACTTTTATTGAAACAATAAAAATGAATTTAGTTGTGTCTTTCTTAAAATCTGATATATATCTGATATTTGCTGCTGCAGCGCTGCTCAAGCGCTGTCCGCGGCTGTTGTTGATGTTGCTGTTTGGTTGACTGCTAACATGTTTACACATTTACGTGAGTTCGAATACCGAGAAAGATAAAATCGATTTTTATAGCCTGTACAGTTTTGTGCGCATGTATGTAACACACAGAAGGAGGCGTGGCAGACCCCACAAAGTGTATATATTCTTGATCAGGATGAGAAGACAAGTCGATATAGCCTTGTCCGTCCGTCTGTCCGTATGAACGCAAAGATCTCAGAAAGTATAAGAGCTAGAATAACCAAACTTGGTTTCCATATTCTCCGAGGACTGAGAAAGTACGAGTTTGAGTTTTTTCCGATGCACCCCCCCCACTCCCCCGCAATTCGTGTTTTTTCTAATAAATTCCGTAATTCTCGGAATTTTGAAAACAATTTTGGTAGGTACATCCAGTTAGTACTAATGTGTCATGTTCATCATGATAGGTCAATTCTGAAGAAAGTTATAGCCATAAGTTATAGCCATAAGTCGGCAGCGCTGCCCGCAGCTGTTGTTGTTGTTGCTGCTTTGGTTCAACTTTGTGCTGCATATCGAACACTGCATATACACGCATATAAACAAGCAACAGTAAATGTATGCTGTTAAAACTGAACATAAACATGTATTCTAATTTAATTAAATTAATTAATTAATTCATTCATTTTTTTTAATAATTAACTTTTTTTTTTAATTTTTTTTTTTATTTTTTCTTTTTTGTGGAGAGTACAGGCTATTTTACTGTCGGGCTTGCTTGACTGTAGCGTTCTATCTTGTTTTGTTTTAAAATGACGAGGCCAATACTTATACACTTGATGAAAGACAAATAACTTAATAATGACAATTTTTTTATATGTTGTTTACTTACCGAAATTTTCGAGTGTGCAATGCTTGATCACAATAGAACTGGTTAATGTATGTGGTAAGCAACCGACGATCCCAATCATCAGTCACATGTCCACCATAGTTCACACCAGCTATCAAATATTTTAATGCACCCCATGGGGTTTCATCATATTCATTTAAATATAATAACAAGAGAATTTCAGAAACTTCAAAATCAGAGTCATTGAAACTATATATAACATTCCATCCCAATTGAAGAAATTTCTTGCGCTCCAAAAGAATTGTGTGGAAAAAGCACAGAGCAAAAAGTAATTTTTTGTATTTAATGGCATCGTTACATATATCCATGTTAACTTCATTGACGTTATTATATAATCTCTTCATATTAGCTTTAATTCCTCGTGGCGGTTCAGTTGTCATTTTAATGCTCGTTTGTAGAATAGAAATAGGGAACTCTGGATGAGGACTGGAACTCAGCCAAAGTCGAAATTTTTTATGCAGCTTCATTGACTGCATGGTGGTTATCATTTTATCAAGCGTGGGCATCCAACTTAATGACAAATGGCAATTGGCTAAAAACACCCAGTTTCCATCACGTATGCCGTCCATAATTAGCTTAGTTGCTACAGGAGCCTGTCCCTGACCCAAGCTAAGAGAAAACATACGCTGTGACATTTTAACCGTTTCTGAAAGAGAAATAAGAGATTGCGCCGGATCTACACCGGGAGAAAGGACAAATATTAAAGGCGTTTGCGAAATAGACTCCTCAAATGTTGCCTTAAGATCGAGTACCGGGGGCTCAACATATCTTGGACCCAACTTGCTTATTATAAATTGTGTCATACAGAATGATATACGATCAGGCCGTAGAGAACGGACGACGCATATTTTCTGAAAGTCTGTTAGCTTGTCATTCCATTCCCCAATAAGATCCTCCTGTTCTGGAAATGTAGTTGCATACCAAGCTGAAATATTAAAATATAACAAATGAAACAATTAAAACTATGAACATTACCATTCCAGGATTTAAAATTTTGTTCGAAGGAGTCAATGATACCGTGAAATCCAGGAACTTTATCCAGCTCAGTTATGTTATCCCAGTTTTGCTCACTAATCCACCCTAAAATAAAAGGGGAATTGAAATTAATTAAATTAACAAATGCACAGAATTCCAAAAGCCGATATTTTTTGGCATAAGGGTAAATACAAAAAAAAAAAAATAAACCTAGGAGAATCTGGATACCAACTTCGGTTGTTCCAGCTTTTGTGGTTTCTGGGATCCTTGCATTCATCCAGACAGACGGACGGACGTACCGACGGACGGACATGTCTAGATCGATTTCTCCCGCCATGCTGATTCAGAATATATATACTTTATGGGGTCGGAGATGCTTCCTTCTGCATGTTACATACTTTACACAAACCTAAAAACCTTTTTTACGGGTACAGGGTATAAAAAGAGTAATGATTTGATTTCATAGAAACCAAAATTATAATTCCTGCAGCCCTAAAGTTTTGCAAGGCCCTGAAAGACGGCTGTTTATTTTAGAGAACATATGGTGTTGCTTCTGCATAAATTTTATCTGACTTCATAACCTTACAAAAATAGGAAATCAAATATAAACAATTAAAGTAAAGCAAGAAAAATAATATTTGAAGTATGTTTAATATAACTGTATTTAATTGTGTTCTGAGTATGTGATCTGTCCTTTGTTTTATGTTTTTGTGATGTGCTGATTTAGTCGAGCTTAACATAGTTTTTCCCGAAATCGAAGAAAATCACGTATATTGCAGCAAAACTCGGGCTTGAGCACACAGAAGTTGGAGCAGCAACAAATACTCAAAAACGCATTTCAGCAATATATGTATGTAAAGTTACGTTAAGTACAATATATTTTAAAAATGATACAAATTATAACAATAGTTCAATTAATTCAGTTCAATTCAATATGATTAATATGTTCACGACGGTTGGCGTTGACAACTTCTTCGACTGACGACCATTCACGACGACTCTCTGCAACGACTGTTCTCTCTCGACTGCTTCTAACGACTTGCTCTTCTCTTGTGTCTGTTGTCCCTCCGCTTTGTAGCTTTGTCGCTTTTGGTGTGTCGCCTGATCGCCTGTAACTTGCCTGCTTACATTCGGCCCTCCTGATTCTCGTCATCTGTCCCAAATGACAACAGATCCTCGTTTTCAGCCACATACCTCCATAACTTCATATTGTCATCGCTTGTAGCCGTAACATTTGGCCCTTCGACGTTTGCTGCTTTCTTGACTTCATAACGGCCGTTTCTCTTAGCCGTCGTTACCTCGTACGGACCCAGCAACTGTAATAATAATGACAATCGAGGTAATAATAATAACGATGAACGATAGTTTTAAGATAACTCTGTATATTTTATCGTAGTGTGCATGGAGCAAGACGCACATTAAAATAAATATAACAAGTAATCCTACTTGTTCCATGGTGTCAGAAGTGAAAATATTAAAGGGTGGAGAGTAATGAACTCACTGGAATGTGCCTTGAATGAAATCGACTGCTCCTTGTTGGCATATGAATGGCCAAAATGGAAAAGTACATTTCTTATGTACATGTTAGCAACGGGAAAAGATAAGGAGCCGGAGTCGAAGAAAATAGCTATATTCTTATGGCTTGCTGGACCAAAAGTTACGGAAATATACAACACACTTTTCCGAACGATGGATCTATCAGTGGAATGGTGGGGTCATGCCCGCTGAGTACTGAGCCTTCATCAAGCAACGCAATTGTTGTAGGCCGTACTTTAGAAGATGTGCTAAAAGCATTTGATGTGAAAAATTTAACCATGGAGTCGTACAAATTCAACATTATAGCACAAGCAGAGTGTCAGTCGTTCATTGATTTTGAAACGCTTCGAAAGCAGGCCCAACTGTGTGAATTCAAATGCGAATGCGGCAAATCATTTGAAAAACGCATGTTGTTTGATCGTCTGATCATTGGAGTGCGTGATAAAAAGCTGCAACTAAAGTTATTGGAATCGAATAATAAAACGCTGGAGGATATAATCAATGAATGCAAAAGTTATGAAGCGGCAACAAAACATACCGTGTTGTTGCAAGAAAGCGTGAATTATTGCCAAAGTATTTGTGGAGGCAAAGAAACAGTAGCTGAATAGAGAGCAGTAAATGCAGTTGCACGACGGTGTTACAATTGTGGAGCGGTATTTGGACTTAAGCATTACAAGGAGTGTCGAGCAAAGGAGATCAAGTGCTACGCGTGCCGAAAACTGAGACATTTCGCAAAATTCTGTAAGCAGCCAAAGGTGTTGAAGGACGGCGCAAAAGAGACAACAGAACGGAGAACATCAAATAGCATTCAGTTGGTGGAATCAGATAAAAAACAAGAGAAGCAAAATAGAAAAAGTATAAGTACTAAACAATTGTATTTTAGTATAAGTGAATGTGGATCAGACAAAGCAAAATGGATGAAGTCATATGAAATTAATGGAAAAGTTGTAACATTTGTGAACTGCATCCCTATAAGTTTAGTTAAAGCTCTTAAGCTACAAATGAAAAATGAAAAGTTCCTAATTTATGATTATAATCATGCTAAAGTTAATAATTTTGGTACAGTTGAATTGGATTGTGTGGATCTTAATACAAAGGAAATTGCTCGAACAGAATTTTTAGTTGTGGATGATAAATGTGAACCAATAATTGAACTTAGAGCAGCAGTAAAATTAAAATTAATTAAGTATTTAAATATTGATTCAATTTTTAATTTGCCCTCAACAAAAGATCAATTTATAGAGAAATTTAAATACTAGTTTGAAGGCCTTGGTAAGCTGCCATCTAAACAATCCATTGTTTTGAAAGAAGATGCAAAACCAGTTTTACATTATAAAAAACGATTTCCCCAAAGTCTGCTGGGAGCGTTAGAACAGGAGTTGTCCGCTATGGTTCAAGCTGAAATTATTTCACCAGTAACATATCCAACTAGTTAGGTAAATAATTTGCAAGTAGTAGAAAAACGAAATGGAAAGTTACGGATATGTTTAGATCCCAAGCTATTAAACAATGCAATAAAAGGTACCATTCGAATGGAATAAAGAGCGTCAGAAAGAGCTTAATGATCTTATTAAAGTAATTACAAACGACCCAGTATTGCGAGTATATGACAGCTCTAAGTCAGTTACTATTCAGACTGATGCCTCAAAAGACGGTCTAGGATGTGTACTTCTTCAAGAAGAACATCCAATTAGTTATGCCTCACGTACATTATCTAAAAGCGAACAAAAATGGGCACAAATTGAGAAAGAACTGTTAGCAATTGTTTTTGCCTGTGAAAGGTTTCACTATTATGTTTATGGCAGGGAATTTAACGTAGAAAGTGATCATAAGCCTCTAGAAGTATTGGTGAAACGAGACATTGATGCAGTCACTGTTCGATTACAAAAAATGCTGTTATATTTATTAAAATACCCTAAAATGACAGTTCAATATAAGCCCGGTAAAGAAATGCTAGTGGCCGACTGTTTATCGCGAGCACAGCTAAGAGATGAAGAGGAAATCCTAGAATTAGCTAACGCTGTACACATTATTACTCGTGCAGCCTGCATATCTGAAGAATGTTACACTTGCTATCGCTCAGATCTCGAAAAAGATGATGGCTATAAACAAATTTGTGAATACGTTGAGAATGCGTGGCCTTCCTTTCAAAGGATGGACAAACTCTGTCAAGAATTTTATAAACATAAATCAGAAATGCATTTTGAAGGAGGTCTTCTGTTTCGTAACTGCAAATTAATAATACCTACTAGTTTACAACATCAAGTAGTAAAACAGTTACATGAACCACATCTTGGAATAGAAAAAACCTTAGCTCGAGCACGAAGTTCTTACTATTGACCAAATATGAATAAACAAATTAGGGACATGGTCAGTTCTTGCGAAATTTGTGAAAAGTTTAGACGGAACAATCAGAAAGAACCTTTAGTTGAAGACGAACTACCAGAATACCCATTTCATATAGCAGGCATGGACATATTTGAATATGCAGGGAAGGATCATCTTGCAATGTTTGATGCATATTCCAATTTCTTGATTGTAAGAGAATTGAAGAACAAATCGGCAGAATATATTACTAGGGATCTGCGAAATATTTTTAACAATTATGGGTATCCAACCAAACTAAAGTGTGTTAATAATCCATTTAATGCAGGTGTTTTTGGAAAATTTGTGAATGAATGTAATATGGTTCTGCAATTCTCTAGCCCAAGGTATCCACAAAGCAATGGTTTGGCAGAAAAGGGCGTTGCAATAGCTAAAAATATTTTAAAACGCTGTTTAGAAAGTAATGACTATTGTCAGTATCAATACCGAATACTCGAATATAATGTGACCCCTATCGTGAGTTTTTATATTCTGTACATGAAATGTACAAGAGTATATTAGGTTTGCGGGAGCTGAAAAATGTAACAGGCAGAAGGAGGCGTGGCAGACCCCACAAAGTATATATATATTCTTGATCAGCGTGACAAGACGAGTCGATCTAGCCCTGTCTGTCCGTCTGTCCGTCCGTATGAACACATGGATCTCAGAGACCATAAGAGATAGAGACACCAAATTTTGCACAAAGATTCGTTATGTGTGTATTCTATACGAGTTTGTTTTATTTTTTTGATTTTCCCCCCCACTTCCCCCCTATGGGGGTTTTTCCGATTTTCCATTCGTATAATCGCCTATATCTCGGAGACTATAAGACCTAGGAACACCAAATTTTAGTCCCAGATGCCTTATGTGAATACGCAGAAAATGTATATTTTGGAATTTCCCTCCCTCCCCCCTCTACCCCGCAAATCGTAACTCCCGTAATTCTTGGAATTTCGAACTAAAATTTTGCAAATACCCCCAGTTAGTTATTATGTGTCCGTATGCCAAGTTTCACTATGATAGACCGATTTAACAAGAAGTTATAGCCATAAATATATTTGCTGCTGCAGCGCTGCTCAAGCGCTGCCCGCGGCTGTTGTTGATGTTGCTGTTTGGTTGACTGCGAAAATGCTTATACAGACACGAATAGATGCGCATAAACATACATACACTCACACAGACGTAATTGCTATGTAAATGTGCAATTATAAACCCTTTACGTGAGTTCGAATACCGAGAGAGGTAAAATCAATCAAATTTTTTTTTTATTTTCTTACTTTTTTTTATTTTTTATATGTTCCAGACGTGCTCCGGAGGGGTCTTCGATCCACTTGATATGTTTTTTGTTGAGCCGATTTGGCGCTGCTGTACCTTTCCCAAATAATTTAAGGTTCGCCAAGGTTGATTGTGTGTATGTGTGTATATTTGTATGTTATGTGTCGTGCGTGCCGAAATGACTGATACCATGCAAGTCCGAAATGCGAGTGCCTTGTTACAAAAAAGGGCATAGCTAATAATGCGTTATGCCGCTATGAGTGCATTTGTTCTCTTTCGCAGAAGAGTTGAGTGAAAACATAAGTAAAAAACAAACGTAAATAAAGTTGCCAGATGGGCTACTTAACAAAAGTGAGTGATGTTACTTTACATATCAAATAGCGCTTATATTATTGTGTTGTCCTCCAACATCCTCCCCCCTTGAAAGGATCTACTTTCAAAAGTGAGAATTCGGTAACGGTGCGATCTTGTGAATAGGTCGACGAAAGGCTCCTTTGCTGGTTTTCAGGTCAACCACTCGAACCTTGCCGTCCTCTCCAGCTTCCATGTTTGCGGGGGTACGTTGTCTTCATGTACAAGAACCAGTTGTCCCTGTTGGGGGTACGTTGTCTTCATGTACAAGAACCAGTTGTCCCTGTTGAATGTTTGGCTGCGCACAGGTCCATTTCGTTTTCCTTTGCAGCGTGTGAATGTAGTCACGATGCCATCTGTCCCAGAATTGCTGCTTTAGAAAGGTCACCTTTTGCCAGCGGTCTAAGTAGCGTAGATTGGTAGTGTCCTCCTGATTGAAGAGGATCTGCTCTGGTGCGGATACCAGTGATGTACCAATAAGGAGATGGCCTGGTGTGAGTACGTCGCCATCATTTGGATCATCTGACACTGGGGCAATTGGTCGTGAATTCAAAATAGCCTCCACTTCAGTAAACAGCGTTTGCAGCTCTTCGAAAGTGAGGTTGGCCTCTGCGACGTTCTTTATCAAAAGAGACTTTGCTGATTTTACTGCTGCTTCCCACAAGCCGCCGAAGTGTGGAGCCCGCGGCGGTATGAAGCGAAACTCAAAGCCTTTACAGGAAGTAAATTCCTTGATGCTGTGGGTTGCCTCTGAGTTAAGAGCGTCTTTCTTAAAATCAGCTAATTTTGCTGCAGCGCCAACAAAATTTGTCGCATTATCACAGTAAATGCGTTCAGGCAGTCCACGGCGTGAAATAAATCTTCGAATACAAAATAGAAATGCGTTAGTTGAGAGTTCGCTGACCAACTCGATATGAATCGCTTTCGAAGCGAAACAAACAAATACTGCTGCGTAGGACTTGTATGGCGCCCTTCCACGTATTCGATACGACGTCATAAACGGTCCGCAGAAATCTACGCCCGTGATCATAAAGGGGCGACAAGCTCGCAAGCGATCTGCAGGGAGATTTCCCATTACTTGCTGCATGAGACGAGGTTTGTACTTGAAACAGTGTGTGCATGCTCGTACAACCTGTCGAGCTAACAATCTGGCGTTTACGATCCATACCTTTTCTCGTAAGAGAGAAACAAGTACTTTCGGCCCAGCATGTAAATTTTGACGATGTAAATACTCTACGTATAAGCGACTGAAACGATGGTCTCGAGGCAAAATAGCTTGGAACTTAGCATCATAGGGAATTTCGGCCTTAGCTAACCTTCCGCCAACTCTCACAACATCTACACACAATTCTCCTAGTTGCATTGTACTTACAAATGGGGCAAGGCTTTGCAAGCTTGGCTTTAATTGTTTATTTTTCGCTAATAGAAGAATCTCATCACGATAGGCTGACTGTTGTATGTGCGCTACAATGCGCCAGAACGTTACACATAATTCTGAGGATTGTATTTGCGAGATATATTTAACCCTTAAGTGGCGATTAGCGGAAACTCTGTTGAATACGCGAAATACATAAGACATGATTCTTAGTATTCGGATGTATGACGATGAGCGTTCGATGACAGTGTCAATGATTGAAGTTGTAGGCTGCAACTCTTCTATGCAGATCAGTGCAGCTCGTTTGCGCACTTCTGTAGGTGCAGGCAATGGCTCCTTAAGTTGTGGCCAGTAAATTTCCTCTTTCTTCAAAAAGTCAGGGCCGGTAAACCACATGTTGGTTTTCAGTTCCTCAATTGTGCATCCCCTTGAAATTATATCAGCAGGATTTTTAGCAGAAGGCACGTGCCTCCATTTTACGTCTCCAGAATGCGCCTGTAACTCAGCAATTCTATTTGCTACGAAGCAGTTTAGTTGAGACGAATGCATGCCAATCCACTGCAGCACAATTTTTGAGTCAGTCCAAAAATAAATATTGTTGATGTATTGGTCCAGTTTACTTTGAAATTTGCGAAAAGTTCTATTGAGCAGAACTGCAGCACATAGTTCCAGCTTCGGTAGTGTTTGAACCTTAATTGGCGCCACCTTTGATTTGGCTATAACCAAATGCACTTTAGTGTCTGTGCCAATCCTTGTGCGTATGTAAATGCAGCAGCCGTAAGCACGTTCAGAAGCGTCTGCAAATCCGTGTATCTCACTTCTGGCTAATGGCGATGTGCTTACGTATCGTGGAATTTTGAGACTTGAGCTGTTTTCTAAGTCAATCTTAAGTTCGTTCCACATCTCGACAAACCTTGCAGGAAGTGGGTCATCCCAGTCGAATTTCCGAATGACCAAGTCTTGAAGAAAGATTTTGCAGCGTATTACTATTGGCCCCATTAGGCCTAGAACATCAAAAATCCTTGCTATGGTTGACAGAACTGTGCGGCGTGTAGCAATGCCATCATGTTGCACCTTGTGTTGAAAAACAAAGCAGTCATGGCTCGGCTCCCACGCTAATCCGAGCGTCTTGGTTACAATGTTGTCATCATGGTGATCGATGGAAATCTCCTGATCCATTTGCTGGTCGTTGATGAGCTCGCACGAGTTGCTAGTGAATTTTGTCATTTGCAATCCGGCATTGTTCAGAATTGCAGTCAGTTCATCCTTTTTTCGTTTAACTTCTTCTAATTTGTCGGCTCCTGTAAGTAAGTCGTCAACATAAAAGTCAGATCGCAATACTGCCGCACCTATTGGAAACTCTGAATCAAATAGATCAGCTAAATGAAATAAACACCTTATGGCAAGAAATGGCGCGGATGATAGACCGTATGTCACAGTATTGAGCTGATAGACTCGTAAGTCGTCTTCTTGATTTGATCTCCACAATATCATTTGAAATTGCCTGTCGCGTGGGTCGATGACGAACTGGCGATACATTTTCGTAATATCTCCTGACAGAGCGTATTTGTGCAAGCGAAAAGCAAGAAGTGATGTTATAAGATCTTGTTGTATTGTTGGTCCAGTCATTAGGCAATCGTTTAGCGATATTCCTAAGTTCGTCTTTGCTGACCCATCGAATACGACTCGCAGTTTTATTGTCAAACTGTCTGGCCGTAATACACAATGGTGTGGGATGAAAAAGTGTTGTTTAGTACGATCAAAGTCAGGGATGAGTGTCATATGACCTAGATCCTCGTACTCTTGCATAAAATTAGCATATGCATGCTTGAGTTTTGCATCGCGCTCAAGTTTTCGTTCGAGAAAATTAAAACGCTTGCGTGCGATATCGTATGACTGACCAAGATCAAATGATTCGATTCGGAATGGAAGACGTACACTGATGCGGCCATCGCTAAGAGCTGATACGGTTTTGACAAAGTGATTTTCACATTTTTGTTCTTCATCAGTGAATTTGGCTGGTGAGCTCGTATACTCCTCGACATTCCAAAACTGTTGAACAATTTTATCTAGCGCTGGCTCTTCCTTTACGACGTAACATGAATAGTTTTGGTTCCTCGGCTGAATGCCTTGACCGCCTACTATCCAACCGTATGCAGTGTTTAATAAACATGGCATGCTGTTGCCTAGCGATATTTTTCCTTCGCGAACAGCATCGAAGAAACCTTCCGTGTTTATGAGAACGTCGATCTTATTCGTTTCGTAGAAATAAGGATCGGCTAACTCGACGTGGGGTGGAAACTGCCATTTTGATATTTCCAAATTGCGATTTGGCTGGTTACTGCAAATGGACTTTATAACAGCAAACGTTGATGGCCATTCGAAATCCGATATACGCGATTTCAATGTTGTTTGAACTGTGAAATTAATCCTTTGAGGAACTTCCGAAATACCGCATACTGAGCTTGAGACTCGACATTTCTCTAACTTGAGCCGTTTAGCAGTTTCTTCAGTCATGAAACTTATTTCTGAGCATGAATCTAGCAAAGCGCGTACTATGTGATAGTCACCGCATTTGCTCTTGATTTGTATTATTGCAGTTGGGAGAATGCCTCTAGTAGACGCTCGAACTACTAACGATACATTTCCTTGTTGGGCCGATGGAGACGGCATAAACGATGGCGTCGTAAATGATGACGTCATAAGCCCGCTATTCGGATTAGCGCTGGCTGTAAGAGTTGGTCCTTGCGACCTTTGCTCAACTTCCGCGAAGTTGTGCAATAGTGAATGATGCGGTGAATGGCACGCTTTGCAGCGTGACTTTGACTGACACTGCTTTTGGTTGTGGTTTTTACGAAGGCAATTAAAACAAAGTTGATTCCTTTTTACCCATTCTTTTCGTTGTCCCAAAAGTAACGCAGTGAATGCAGGACAAGACGAAATGTAGTGCTCTGATGAGCTGCAGAAGACACAAGTTGCTTTGCTCGTGAGGAATGTCTTGGATACATTGCTGAATTAGCCTTATGCTTGACATCTGGCGTATCTAGTCGCCCTAAGGGTTTGGAACGACTTTCTAGAAATCTACATCTGTGCGTTAATGTAGTACAACAATTTTCCCAAGATGGCAAAGATTCAAAAGTCTGCTTCTCGTCGTAATGAAGCTTGGTGTCTGCGTCGACTTTGGATAAAACCATGTGAATCATAATTGAATTCATAACATCCTCAGCTTTACCTAATGACAAAAGCGACGCTCGCATGGCTGAGACAGAATCAATTAGTTTCTGCAGCATCGTCGCATCAGGATTGGTCATCTTCGGCAGACTGAACAAGCTCGATATATAATCAAGGAATATGAGTACATCGTTGTCATATCTCCTTTTTAGTTGACTTAGCGCCTTGGCATAGTTCCCTTCAGAGACTTGAAATACCTGCACGACTTCTAATGCGGGTCCAGACAAACAGTTTAGTAAATAATTAAATTTGTCAATTACCGAGATTGAACTGTCGCTTTCAATAAGGTTGTTGTATGCGGCTATAAATCGTTTATAGTTAGCATACTGGCCATCAAAGGTTGGAAGTTTAATCTTTGGGAGCCTACTCTGATGGACAGCAGTAATGCTTGATGTAGAATTTAGAAACGTCGACTCAGAAACAGTTGTTCGCCTTTTCTCGTTGATAAACGTGACAATTGCTGCCTTTGTTGCGATAAAAAGTTCTTCAATGCTAGACCTGCCTGTATCCCTGTTATGGATGTCCTCGATTTGTGTTTGTATCTGCATAATCTGACGAAAATAGGACTCCAGTATTTGAAGGTTGCACTCAAGAACTGGTACTTCAGAACCAGCTCCAGTTGTGGTTATTCTGGACTTTAAACTTTCGATGTTTCTTTCCATTGTAGTTCTCTGCACACGAAGTTTGATCAAACGGGGATCGTTAACGTCGACGGCCGCAGCTTTCATAATTACGGCGTCGTCGGATTGACTCATTTTAATTTATTTATCTAAATTAATTACACGCAAAATTTAACCAACGCAGTAACACAACCTCAACAGGTCAACACTAATGCCACTTGAAGCTAAATCTCTTATGCAAATAATTTATTACAAATTTCACTAAGTGTTGTGCCACTGTGCGCTGAGCGCGTTAGGCGAATTTGGTTAAAACGAACTGAAAAGCAATGCACAACAACAAGAATCACAGCCTAGCGGATCTTTCTAGCGAGTTCAAATTTGCAACAACAACCACAATATTTGGCTGTACATCAGTTTAAGAATGCAACCGTATTAAATGTGTGTATTTACCGCTTGATTTTGTGCTCTTCTTTGAGCGCGCTTCTTACATGTTTCGTTGGCGGGAACAATATGTGGGTTGTTGAGAGGGGATGTGCGGAGCGGCGGGTGTAGACTGTCGAACGGTGAAATGCTGACGTCTCCGTTGCTGTTCTATCCAACGGCGTGGCCTTGGTACAGCGGCTAAGTTGACCACAGTGCCTTGTGCACTAGTTACAGTTGATTTATGTATATGTAGTTACAGATAATGTTCTGTCCAGCAGCTCGTTGCCCTGAACCAGACGATTACTATGGCGTTCCAATATTGTTTGGTAATCTGTATAGCAACTATACGATTTCATGAAATCGGCGAATTTTAACATAAAAAATGGAACGAGACTTATCTGTGTCCTGTCATGGTCGCCAAAATGTTCCAGACGTGCTCCGGAGGGGTCTTCGATCCACTTGATATGTTTTTTGCTGAGCCGATTTGGCGCTGCTGTACCTTTCCCAAATAATTTAAGGTTCGCCAAGGTTGATTGTGTGTATGTGTGTATATTTGTATGTTATGTGTCGTGCGTGCCGAAATGACTGATACCATGCAAGTCCGAAATGCGAGTGCCTTGTTACAAAAAAGGGCATAGCTAATAATGCGTTATGCCGCTATGAGTGCATTTGTTCTCTTTCGCAGAAGAGTTGAGTGAAAACATAAGTAAAAAACAAACGTAAATAAAGTTGCCAGATGGGCTACTTAACAAAAGTGAGTGATGTTACTTTACATATCAAATAGCGCTTATATTATTGTGTTGTCCTCCAACACTATAATTATTGTAAACATATGTACAGAGTATTTCAAAGTCGGGACACCCGACTTTAGCTTTTTTACTTGTTTTTTGGAAGAATTTGTAAAACAAAGTTGCCAGTTAAAAAAACATTACTGTATCGTAAAATGATAAATGAGGATGAAGTCAAAAATATAATTAAGGAAAAGAAAGAAAAACAATCTTATTACTATAACAAACATGAAAAAACTCTACCTTTGTTAAATGTTGGAGATCGGGTATTTTTTAAGAAAATGGCAAATGAATGGTCTTATGGAAACATTGAAAGAAAAGTAAATAATAGATCGTATATTGTAAAAGATAACTTAAACAAATATTTCAGAAGAAATAGGAGACTAATAGCTAAAACCAACAATGATGTACTTGACCCAAGTGATTTCTTTTGTGAAAACTCAAATAACAATTATAATGTTAGTCCTGCAAATGAAACTATTGAAATTGAACAGTCCATTAATGAAGAAAGTCAAAGCAGACAATTAACAGAATCTTCGGATGAATATGAAACCCCAAATAGTTACAGTTCAGAAGATGAGCAAATTGATCCACAACGAAATACAAACAGTCCTATAATAGAGAGAGAAGAAAATAATAAAGTCTCACGCTCTGGTAGAACTATACGAGCTCCCAATAGATATGGTTGGGATTAATGTTATAATATTATAAAATTAAGTAATCGTCAAGCTTTAAAAAAAAAAGTGTAATAATAATGACAATCGAGGTAATAATAATAACGATGAACGATAGTTTTAAGATAACTCTGTATATTTTATCGTATGTATCTATCGACTAAGTAGCGTGCATGGAAATTCACGCACATTAAAATAAATGAACTTTAATCTTAAATATAAGAAGTAATCCTACTTGTTACAGGAACTCTGTGGATAGCTTGCGACCGGCAACAAACTGCGTTCTTTTTACTGCAACAAGATCGCCGACGCTATAGCCATGATCTCGTTTACGCTTTTTGTCGAAATTGTGCTTATAGTTTCGTTGTGCATCTTTAATGTTATTTTTAACCAACTGACGCAATTTTAGGCGCTCATCATCGAACTGCTTGATGTTGTCTTCATTTAGTATCTCCAAAACGCGATCCTCGACTTTGTTGTTCATCTTTGTACCAAACATGACTTCAAACGGAGAAGCCTTTGTGCTTGCATTCACGTTTGAATTAATAGCTTTCTGTACTTGCGCCACATGTTTGAACCACTTCGACGTTTCATCAATCGACAATTTTGTGATGACTGACAAAAGAGAACGATTAACGCGCTCTATCTGCCCGTTCCCTCTGGCTACTCCTGTAGTACAACGCACGTGGTCAGTCTGGTATTGGTTCAGAAACTCACTGAATTCAACTGATGTAAATGCCGATCCTCTGTCGCTTACAATGCGCTTTGGAAACCCAAAAACATCAGACCAACTTTTCAGCTTACGTACGAATTCTTCTTGTCCAGTAGATTTTGTGGGAAACAGCCATACAAATTTTGAAAAAGCATCCACTATTGCGAAGATATATTTGTACTGTTTAGACGTCGCATCCAATGGCCCCAAGTGGTCAACGTGCAGCGTATGGAGGGGCGTATCTCCTTTGTCTATACAGTACAACAAGCCTTCCTGCTTTCCCAACTTTCTGTTACTTATTATGCACTTTATGCAATTCGCGACGAACTTTGCAACTTTATGCTTTAATGTGGGATTCAATACTGCTTTTGAATATAGTGCATGGTTTTTTGCGCTGCGAAATGACCAACTTCGTGAGCTTCTTGTATTACTTCGCGTTCCATCCCTTTTGGAACCACGAACAGTTCATTTCCTCTGACGCACTTGTAGAGAATGCCACTTTTCAGCTTGTAGTCTTGGTAGGGGCGTTCTTTAAGGACTTCTGCGACTGCCTTAATGTGCTCATCATTCTGCTGCGCTTTCTTTAGGTAGGATCTCTGCACTGGCGACATAGCATGATTGTGGGTTGCGGCTGAGGTAATCAACATGTTTCATTCTATCAGCTGAGCGGTGTTCAACATCAAACGTAATGTCTTGCATGTACAATATCCATTGCGCGACTTCCCTTGGTACATCGATCTTGGACGTTGTCTGCTTAAAGGCAATACAGTCTGTTACCAACTTAAACTGTATTCCTAAAATGTAGTGTCGAAATTTCTTCAGGGCGACGTAAGCTGCTTTCACTTCGAGGATGTAACTGTGCCTCTTGCAGTCTGCATCAGACGTCTTCTTGCTCCAGAAATATACCGGGTGGAACTTGGCATCAAACTTTTGCAGCAACATCGCACCGAATCCGTCTTTGCTAGCATCTGTGTGAACCTCTGTTTCGGCATTTCGGTTGTAGATGTGCAAAATTGGCTCACTACTGAGAGCCTGTTTTAGCTGCTGTAGCGACTGCTTTTCTGCTGGACCAATTATAAACTCAGTATCCTTCTTTAGAAGATTCGTTAGCGGGCGAGCCATGTGAGCATACTTAGGAATGAATCGCCTGAAAAATCCGGTAAGCCCAAGGAACCCCTGTACGGCTTTAATGTTATGCGGCTCAGCAAATCGAATAACGGCTGTAGTTTTCTCTCTTCCAGGCCATATTTTCCCATCTGCGACAAAATGTCCAAGAAAACTTATACGCCACTGAAGAAAGCTGCATTTTTTCCATTTGATTTTCAGCTTATACTGGAATGCTGTCTCTATGACCATCTTAGTTTTCTGCATACATTCGTCTGGTGTTTTAGCGTAGACAATAATGTCATCCATATACAACTGCATTATGTCTTCGTCGATCAGCTCTTGGAATATGTAGTTCACAAAGCGAATGAAAGCGGCTGGTGAGTTCTTAAACCCAAATGGCGCTTTGTTGAACTCGAAAAGGCCCTCTCTGGTTACAAACGCCGTGAAAGCTCTGCTTTCTTCATCCACTGGTACGTGAAAGAACCCATTCTCGAGGTGCATGATGGTGAAGTATCTGGCAGCTTGAAGCTTCTCTAAGACCTCCTCCATTAGTGGCACAGGGAAACAATCGTCGAGTACCATCTTGTTCAGCTTTCTGTAGTCGACGCAAACTCGTAGTGTGCCATCTTTCTTCTTCACAACGACTACTCTGCTTGCCACGTTCGAAGTTGACTTGCGCACTACACCTTGCTCAAGCCACTCGTCCACTTGCTTTTTCACTGCATCTGATTCATCAGCCGATAGACGACTTGGCGAATGACGGAACGACTGGACAACTGTGTCCGGGACAATTTTCATAGTGATCGGACACTGCTTTGGTTCATCTGATGGCATCTGGGTGCTGCTTTCTATTAACTGCTCTACACTCTTCAAGAACTGAGGCGGAGCTGTAATAGATGGGACTTCAATAACATTGTAAATGTTTAGGTCATACTTATCGTCAGAGATCTGCTGCGCTTCAAGGGCCTCAAACGCATAGCCCTTCGAATCGACAGTCAAGCGGAATTTTTTGATAAAATTATGCCCCAACAGTACATCGTAGTCGACTTTGCAGCTTGGGACCACCATAAACTTCTGATTTGTGTGCAGACCATCTACTGTTATTTCGGCTATGAAGAACCCAACAGGTTTCGTTGCTATGTTGCCCAAGCCTCGCAACATGGATGAACTCTTTAGAATGTCAACATTGGCGATATTTTTAGCTACATTTTCTTTAATAATTATTACGTCAGAGCCGGTATCCACAAGGCACTCTACTTTTGTACCATTTATCCAGGCCAACTTTACATGGCGGCGATCAACAACAACACGCACTTTATTTTCATTCTTAGGGCAACTACTAGATATGTGACCGCTTTGATTACACTTAAAACATTTTACAGCAGCTGTGAAATCCTTACGTTTATGCTCAGATGAGCCACAATTAAAGCAATGGTCCTTCTTTGCGCTTTGATCTACCACATTTTTTATATTTGAATTCTGCTTCGGTTTGTTTTGCTTTTGCTCACTTGTGTTCAGCCGGTCAAAAATGTCATATTCCTCTTTTAATGCTTTAAATGTTTTACAACGATACATCGCGCACTTATATTCAGGTTTTATAAACAAACCATCAACAATATAGCGAATAACTGCCGCATCTTCCACATTACCGACTGACGCTAATTTTTTCATCTGTAGCATGTATTCGTGAAAGGTTTCGTCTTTTTATATCCTGTACCCGTAGGGTAAAAAGGGTATATTAGGTTTGTGCAAAGTATGTAACATACAGAAGGAAGCATCTCCGACCCCATAAAGTATATATATTCTTGATCAGCATGACGAGAGAAATCGATCTAGACATGTCCGTCCGTCTGTCCGTCCGTCTGGATGAACGCGAGGATCTCAGAAACTATAAAAGCTAGAATAACCAAAGTTGGCATCCAGATTCTCCTAGGTCCGAGTAAGGACGAGTTTATGTTTTTTTTTTAATTTTACCCCCCTTCCCCCGCTGCAGAATTTCGTCAATAGCGTCCACATTTCAAATGCTACCTAAACCAAACTTTGCACACATAATTTATATATAATTCAAAATTTTATCAATTCGGTTAATTATAAGAAAAGTTATTAGCAAAACAAATTCGCTCTTCTTCCTCTTTTTGCTGCTGCTATGGGCGCATATAACTCAGTGACGGAAGTTTACCTGGGTACAGGGTATTACACTGTCGGGCTTGCTCGACTGTAGCGTTCTCTCTTGTTTCTTTTTCCGCTCTTGCAACCGCTGATGTATATCTGCACTATTTAGGCTACATTCAAACTCTTCTACTAATGCTCTTTTCAATTCATAGTAGTCACCGACTGTTTCAGACTCTAAAAATAGCTTGGCGGCACCACACATTTTATTTCTAGCTTATACATATTTCTGTATATCGGCAAATCATAGGCATTTGCATTCTTTTCAAACATTTCAAACCATTTATCTATCGGAACTGTATACCCATCACATTCACACACAACTTTGTCAAAACTGTCTATAGGGATTTTCACTCTTTCATGTTCTCTCTTTTCATCGATTTCCACTTTCAGTGTTAGCAACTGCAACATTTGCTGAATTTTGCACTCTATACCTTCTTGCAGCTTCTCCATCTTCTTTTCACACAACTGGTCACCCTGATCTTGTTCAACAATAACAACTTCTTGCGGTACTAAACCAACAGCTTCCTGAATTTCATCACTTTGTTCTTTTACTTTTGCGTCCTTCTTTGACCTTGGTCATAGTTTCGCTTTAATTGTTTTTTATTTCACAACTGCGGGTATATAACTGTAACTTTTCGCTCGATCGTATACGACGTAGAAAGACCTTGAATGTTCGACTGCCAAATTTCACAACTTTTGCAAATTTAACGACTTTTCAGCTTTCTGTTTCTGCATCGACCGATCAATTTAAACAAATTTAGCAACTTTACAACATTTCAACTTTTAGCTTCTGCATTGACCTAACAATTTAAACAACTTATGCAACTCTCAACTTTTGTTATCAATCGGCCAAACTTTTGCTGTTGCAACTTTGGTCAATGTCCACTTTTACAAACTGATCAATCCTTTTTACACGCACTGAAGGAAATATTAACCGAGAATTGACCGAGAGGAGCCCCCATATGTAAAGTTATGTTAAGTACAATATATTTTAAAAATGATACAAATTATAACAATAGTTCAATTAATTCAGTTCAATTCAATTCAATATGATTAATATGTTCACGACGGTTGGCGTTGACAACTTCTTCGACTGACGACCATTCACGACGACTCTCTGCAACGACTGTTCTCTCTCGACTGTTTCTAACGACTTGCTCTTCTCGACTGCTTCTAACGATTTGCTCTTCTCTTGTGTCTGTTTTCCCTCCGCTTTGTAGCTTTGTCGCTTTTGGTTTGTCGCCTGATCGCCTGTAACTTGCCTGCTTACATGTATATTGCAGAAACTTAACGTACAAATCTTCAATGAATAGAATCTCTATATACATAACACAGTAGGTCCTGACTGACTGACTGATTGGCAATCAACGCAGCTGAAATTTGAGCTCAAGTATTCCATCATAGTGTAGGTAAGCATTATTGGCTTCAAACATGGTTTGTGTAATCTTGAAAAGAATCCAAAAACCAATGCATACTTGATTTTTTACCATTGTTCTGGTTTAGCATTGGGGCTATATTGGTGCACGAAAAAAATAGTATGTAAAAAAATGTAAATGTGTAAGTATGCGCAATCAACGCACAGTCCAAATGGTAACCGCTCAGAAGCTGTAAAAATGAGCACCAAGAAGTGGTTTTAGATAATAAGAAATCCGATTAACTTTAAACATGTTTTATGTATTTACTCTGAGAAAGAATACAAGATAAGGTGCGTTGTATTTTTGTAACTTTTCATTAAAGAGTAGAAGAAATAAATATGATATATGCATGTGTATACATATGTGTGTATGCTCACTTAAATGTTGTGCAGTTGCATAAGTTGACCAAATAACTTTGCCAAATTGTACAGCTTTTAGTTCTAGAAATTACTTACTGTTAATGTTCATATAGCGCCCCATAGCGCTGAAGTTCATTGTACTATCAATGTCAATCGCACTTGACTGTATCACGAGCTACGCATGGGCCACGCATGTGCATATGAAGCCAACACAGGCAGCTTGTTAGAATAGGTGCCGCACATGTGCACAATATAACCACCACCTAAGCTGGATATACACGCACCGACTCAGCTAGCTGTATACGACACCCCAGCGACGATATATTTTAAAAAACACTCGTTAGTAATAATAAGACCTACGAACATTCTCATATTCCCTTTCAGCTCCTCCGAATACACTTGGTTCAAGTACCTATTGTAAAATACTCAGCTACTATTTTATTACTTTAACAAACAACACACACCTTAATTTATCCCTATCATATATAAATATACATATGTTTGAATATAACCATACTGTAGTAGTAAGCACCCTTATGTAAATACTATACGATGATTTAACTAACCATGTATTATATGTTAAGTGTTTGGTTATGCAGTCGCCACAGCCAAAAGTCAACAATTCAATATAAATACATTTGTTTAATTCGATTATAAAATCACTCAATTTGTAATCTTGCTCTGCGCCGCAAGTTGAGCCATTTAACGTAATGTAACTCATTGTTTGCTTTGTCGCTCAAATTCCTATTTTTCTTTACGCATTGTTCCTAAATTGCTATAATGTTGCCTAAGGCGCTGCACTGCTGCAGCGCCGGATCACTTGCTTGTTTGCTAACTAATAGTTAAGTCGCATCGTTCGTTTTCGCTTGTGTCGGTACGGTAAACCCTAGTTTCCGTCTACTCGATCAATTGCTATATTAATATTGCACTTCGGCAATAGTTACTAAATTGAATTGCATTTCGGCGATATACATAATATACATTGTACATAATAGTTTTCTTTTCGTCGCTTAATATTGAACTTGTAATATGGTTTTCAATCGCAACCAAACAGTCGCAAATTAAATCGAACTCTTTCGCACAGTTGAACAATAATTCTTGCGTATTATTAGTTATAGAAAAGCCTATAACTACACATTTTGGTGACCCCGACGTGATTTATATTCGTGCATTATTGTTCGAGAAGTTTCTAACTCACGCATTAGTTCTCGTCGCACGCTTTGATCTTCACTTCCTCGTTGGAATGTCGCTGTGCGAAATGGAAAGTATCGACTCTCCCACTGGCTTTGCTGCTGAAGTCGCTGCAGAGTCGGCGCCTGCGTCGCTGCCTGGAGCAGCGTCGACGTCAATGTCAACAGCTGTAGATAGCGCGCTGCCTGCTGTTGATAAAAACATTTTGTTTTGCAAGCGCAAGTTGCAGTCACTTTATACATGGGCCCAATCAATTGATACAAATTTTACTGATGGTGAATTTTATTCAAAACGTGAACATGAGATTCGTGAGAAGCTGAAAATATTGCAGCGTATGCAGGTCACGTTCGGTTCATGATAAGTTGGAACAGTTGGATTTTGACGAAATTGGAAGTAGCCTGCATCGCAACTTTTCTGAACTTTTGGCCAGTTTAGACGTCCGCATGAACAGTGCCCTAAATAAAATGCATGCGTCAATGCCACCGTCATCAACACTACGGCCAGAGGCATCAGCAGAATCGTCATTAGAAGCGGCGCACAACAGGTCTCGCCTCCCAGAGCTCAAGTTGCCCACGTTCAGCGGTGAGTATGCGGATTTCTCATCGATATTTACAGCTGTTATTGCCAACGACCAGAATCTAAGTGACATGGAAAAGCTACAACATTTACGTTCCTGTCTTAAAGGATCTGCGTTGGACGCAATCAAATCGCTTGAGATAAGTAGCGCAAATTAAACAGTGGCAGTGGAGCTACTTGATAAGCGGTTCAATAATAAACGTTTAATTTTCCAGGCACACATTCGTGAGATTTTGGGCATTAAAAGGGCTGAGACAACTTATAAACTTCGTGAATTGTCGGACAAAGTCAACACTAACATGCGTGCGCTTTTGGCATTGGGCTCTGCGCATGATATTGCCGGCAGCATCATTGTACATACGGTTTTGGAGAGGGCTGATAGCGCTACACAAGCAAGATGGGAGGAGGCTGCACCGTTGGATCTCATACCATCGTGGAAGCAGTTTGCAACTTTTCTAGAGGAGCGCTGCAAAAAATTGGAAAACGTGGAACATGCTATGGCAAAGTATACGCCGAGCTCTCAGGTGGGGAAGAAATATATTAACTCCAAACGTTCCTTTGTCGCCACTAACAATCTTTCAAACGGTTGTGCGTTTTGTGATAATTCGGGCCATGATATTTACACATGCCCGCTTTTTGCTAATTTATCTCCCTCCCTTCGCTTGAAGGAGGTAAAACGGATGGCCTTATGCGTCAATTGCCTAAAGAAAGGCCACAGTTGCGAACATGTAACTCGGGATCATGTAGAGTATGTGGTTCCAAACACCATAGCTTACAGCATTTCCACAATGCAGATCCGCAATTCGTTTCGTCTGAGCAGCCATCGGTTTCTGGTTCACAGCCTCCTGCCCACTTGCAATCATTCTTGTCGCGCAGCGCGCTTACTGCTATTTCGCCATCGTTGTTATCAGAGCCTGCCCATCATCTTATTTCGGATGTTGTGCTCCTGGCTACTGTGGTTATTAATGTAAAAAATAACGCAGGCACCTGGGTTCCTTGTCGTGCACTGCTAGACGCTGAATCGCAGCTGCATATAATTACCTCACGGTTTGCGGATCATCTGCAATTGCGAAAAACAAAATCGTCCACTTCAGTGTCAGGTTTAGGTGACACTAATTTCGTTTCTGATGGATATGTTGTACAACTTTGCTTAAAATCTAATTCATCGGATTATTCTACAGACATTTCTGCGCTGGTTGCTCCTGATTGTGCAGAGCATTTTAAGGTTAATTGCACTCGCCTGTCTACTGGCGAATATTCTGTTCCTTTGCCAACCAAGCTTAGTTTGGATCTGCTTGGGCAGTCGTACGTTCAAGCTCATCGCAGATTTTTAAATTTGGAACGAAAGCTTGATCGGAATCCAGATTTAAAGATTAAATATTCGTCGTTCATTCAAGCGTACCTGGACTTGGGACATATGTCCAAAGTTTCAACAGAATCGCTAGCAAATTGTAAATATTTCCTGCCGCATCATTGCGACCTCAAAGAAGACAGCAGTACAACAAAGTTGAAGGTCGTGTTTGATGGTTCGGCAGCTACTTCGTCTGGATATTCTTTGAATGATATCCTCATGGCAGGCCCAACGATCCAGCTAAAGTTAGCAAATATGCTGTGTCGCTTTCGTATATTTCCTGTTGCAAAATGTATAGTTGTGTTCGGGTCTCAGAACTTGACAATTTCTTGCAATGCATTCTATGGCGGAATTCATCTCAAGATGATCTACAGGCATTTAAACTTGATACTGTTACTTATGGTACAAAGCCTGCATCTTTTTTGTCCGTTCGCGTTATGCATTGCTGCAGACGAGCAGACTTCGTACCCTATTGGCTCTAAGATTTTGCGTCGGGACTTCTGCGTAGACGATCTTATTACTGGTGGAGCAATCGCTCCAGCTCTCGAAATCATGTGGCAAACAACAGGTCTGTTGAAGAGGGGACAATTCATGCTACGTAAATGGTGCTCTAGCGATCCAAATGTTCAAATGGAAATTCCCGATGCCGACAAAGAAACACTTAAAATTCGATGACGGCAGCGATATCGCTAAGACACTCGGCCTTGCATGGGATCCTGCGTACGATTGCTTCATATTTTCGTTAACGCCCATTCAGTCTTTTACTAAGCATTGCAAGCGATCAGTATTACCTACTGTCGCTCGGTTTTATGATCCGCTTGGTCTCATCGGTCCGGCAATTGCAAAGGCAAAAATATTCCTTCAAACGCTTTGGAAGGAAAAACTTAATTGGGATGAAAGTTTGCCAGCTTCTCTAATCACGTCTTGGCATAACCTAATTTCAGACTTTCAACAGACGCAGGGATTGAAGTTTCCCAGATTGGTTCTTCTCGCCGGAGGTGCACTTGAAATACACGGATTTAGCGACGCAAGTATGGATGCATATGAAGCTTGCGTATACGTCGTATCTGTTACATCAAAAGGTCGCAAGGTTGAGTTGTTGTGCTCAAGATCGCGAGTGGCGCCGCTGAGGACAATTACTGTGCCCAGATTGGAGTTGTGCGGAGCTGTCTTGTTGGCGCAGTTGGTCAATGAAATCTCGCAGATGGCATTATTTAGCTGCAAGTATTATTGCTGGTCCGATTCTGTCGTCGCATTATCCTGGATAAACAGCGAGCCGTCCCGATACCAAACCTTTGTCTCGAATCGGATAGCAACCATTCCAGAGTTGACTTCGGACATGAAGTGGCGGTATGTACCTACTCATCTCAACCCAGCGGACATTCTCTCACGAGGAGCACTTGCCAGCGAGCTTGTCCAGTCAGCACTATGGCTTCATGGCCCATCGTTTCTTGCTGAGGACAAAGCTTTTTGGCTTACTTCCTGCGCACCAGTTTTGACTTTGCCGGAGCAGCGAAAACAGGTGCTTCTTGTTTCCTGCCCATTTCAGGACATCAGCCAGGAGAATATGCCAATAGCTTTGCCAAAGTGCAACGTGTATCTACAAGTTCCTGCACCAAATACGGATTCCCGGACTAACTGTGGATTGCGTGCATCACGGCTCGCAAATGTTGCTTCGTTTGATACAGAGGGCACATATTTGGTATGACTACAAGGCCCTCCAACAATCGCTTCGTTATCGCCTTTCATCGACAATTTTGGATTGATGCACGTTGGCGGGCGTTTGAGAAACTCGACACTTGACTTCGAGGCCAAACACCCAATTATACTGCCCAGACACCATCCAATCAAATTCGCACTCATAGCTCATTTTCATGAGCAAAATCTACATTCTGGACCACGTTCGCTTTTGGCATCTATTTGAATGCGATATTGGCCAGTCGGTGGTCGTAAAACAGTCGCCCGTGTTGTTAATAAATGTACGTTATGCTTTCGAGTAAAGCCACGTCTAATGTAGCACATCATGGCTGACCTTCCTGAGGATCGCGTCTGGGTATCGCAACCGTTCATGGCCACTGGCGTAGATTTTTGTGTCCCATTCTTCTACAAGAATGAAGTGCGTAACAAGGCTATGGTTAAATGCTATATTAGCATTTTCATTTGTTTCTCCACGAAGGCCGTGCACTTGGAGTTGGTTAAAGACTTAACCACTGGATCGTTCCTGAGCGCATTAAAAAGGCGTTGTCGGCCAACTCGCATATGGTCGGACAATGCAACAAACTTCGTCTGTGCAAAGAACGAGATGGCTGAGCTTAAACAACTCTTTGAGCGCAGCGAACATTTGAAGGCGCTTCAAGAGTTTTGTTTGGCTGATTACATAGATTGGCGATTCATCCCTTCTCGTTTTCCGCATTTTGGTGGGCTTTGGGAGGCGTCGGTGAAGACTGCCAAGCACCACTTCTTCAGACCTGTTGGGCGTTCGCTGCTTGATTTTGATGGGCTGCGCACGTTAGTTAGCCATTTCACAGCCATTATTAATTCACGTACATAACATAACCAAGCTCAATTTTAATTGCTTGGATATATGGCAGCAGGTCACTTACTATCAGCAGATGTTCTGGGCGCGCTGTCGCGAAGAGTATTTGACTCTACTTCAGCAGAGATCCAAGTGGCGTAAGGACCAGCCCGGCATCTGTAAGGTAAAATCGATCATTGAATTTTTTTTTATTTTCTTAATTTTTTTTATTTTCTATAATTATTGTAAACATATGTACAGAGTATTGCTTGTTTTCTTTACGCATTCTTCTTAAATTGCTATAATGTTGCCTAAGGCGCTGCACTGCTGCAGCGGCCGAATCACTTGCTTGTTTGTTAACCAATAGTTAAGTCGCATCGTTCGTTTTCGCTTGTGTCGGTACGGTAAACCCTAGTTTCCGTCTACTCGATCAATTTCTATATTAATATTGCATTTCGGCAATAGTTATTAAATTGAATTGCATTTCGGCGATATACATAATATACATTGTACATAATAGTTTTCTTTTCGTCGCTTAATATTGAACTTGTAATATGGTTTTCAATCGCAACCAAACAGTCGCAAATTAAATCGAACTCTTTCGCACAGTTGAACAATAATTCTTG
Source organism: Scaptodrosophila lebanonensis (assembly GCF_003285725.1). Lineage (NCBI taxonomy): Eukaryota > Metazoa > Arthropoda > Insecta > Diptera > Drosophilidae > Scaptodrosophila > Scaptodrosophila lebanonensis. The sequence goes on along the minus strand of NW_022060605.1, from coordinate 95,321 downwards.
CGTATTATTAGTTATAGAAAAGCCTATAACTACACATTAAGTCTTGTGTTAATACGTCGTTAGTAACGTATCGTATCGTTATTGCTTAAATGTTCCATCTCTAGTTATTATGTAAATATGTACACACTGGAATAGTAACAAGAAGAACTGAAATAGAAATGGCAGTCAGTCGTTTTTCGGATGCCAAGAAAGTTGGTCTACAAATTCAGAAGTGGTCTTGTATTCACGCCTTACCCAAAAAAATTGCATAAAATAGTGGTGCAAATGTCATATATTGACCCTAAAGACTATACACTCAAAGAACTTAAATTGTGGTGCCAACAAATACGCATTTCTACCACCGGCACTAAAGCAACTATAACAAAGCGACTAGAAGCTGTTCCAACAGCAGAAAGAGGAAACTGCCCAACTACTGATGCAGTTATTATAAACTGTGTTAACCAAGAAAACATGAGCGACAATCAGCAAATTGTCAGCAAAAGTGAACTTTAAATGTTCACGGGGACGCTGGCGACAAAGTGCCGGCAGACACATTTACAGCTAGCAGCGTTCAGCAAAAGTACGCAGAATTAACTGTAAGTGGTAGCGAAAAACAAAATGTGTACAACGACGACGAAAAAGCAAAGGTTGAAAACGACGACGACAAAGTAGAGATGAAGAGCAACGAAGAGGATACAAAGGCACAATAACAAGTGGAAGTCGCCGCAACTGGCGAAGTTCCCGTTGCGTTTAAAAATGATGCTAAGTCAAAGGTAGAAACGATGGGACGTGAAACGCTCAAGATTGACAAGGTAGAAACGACAACCAATCGATGAACAAAGAGGCGGCAACTGTCAGACCAGAAATATTTGCACTGCAACAAGAAGTGCAAATAATAAAACAACAACAACAAATTTGGTTATTTGAAAAAGAGCTAGTATTGGTGAAGATGGTTGGTGTTCAGAATCAAACGTACGTTAATAATGTTGTTTCGTTCGACACCTTAAAGGATTTTTTGCCACAGTACAACGGCGATGATCAATTTAATGCTGGGATAGCAAAACTTAAGTGCGTACGCGTTACCTATGACGTCAACGACAACACTATGCGTGCACTGGTGTGCAACAAGCTAAAAGGCAAAGCTCAGCAGTGGCTGTTCTCCAATCCAGTCGGTTGATGACCTAATTAATGACATGGACGACATGTTTGGGACAAAGGAAAGCAAGGTGGTTGCACGTAAAAAACTGTCCCAACGCATTTGGCAGTACAAAGAGCGTTTTGGCAACTATTTCAACGAAAAGCTGATTTTAGCAGGCAGTCTAAATCTAGAAGACGAAGAGTTTATTCAGTACATCATTGAAGGAATACCGAACGTAAACGTACGCAATCAGGCCAAACTTCATTGCTTCGATTCGAAAGGTGGTCTTTTGCGTGCTCTCCGAAATATTGAGCTGCACCCTCCTAGTTCGCCTCAACGATCAATAGCTGTGTATCAGACCCATGGTGAAAAGAAGACAATCACGTGCTACAACTGCAACAGCCGTGGTCATACTGCAAACGATTGCCGCGAGTCCAAACGCCCTGATGGAGCCTGTTTCGCTTGCGTAAGCTTTGGTAATTTTGCTAAAGATTGCCCAAAATATAAAAAGACGTCCGAGAGCAACGAACAAAATGACCAAAGACTTATGATTTCATGTTTATAGAATGCCTAATAGACTCTGGGAGTCCCATCAACTTAGTTATTACTATTGAAAACATTGAAGGAAGACGCTATTTTGGTTTAAATAAAAGTGAATTGAAAGCTTATGGAAAAGTATCTTGTTATTTTCAAATATTCAATAAAAGCGTTAAAATTCTTGTCGATGGGATATCCTATTGTCCTAGGTAGAAGTTTTTTTTACAAGAATGTAATGCTAAGTTAATTTTTCCTTGTGAAACACACAAAATTAAAAGTAATGATATTTTTTTATTTTTTATTTTATTCAAAATATCAACAACACTACTGTCGATTATATTATAAAACTTAATATAACAAATTAAACTAAAAAAATTAAAGATAAGAAAGCCTAACACAAAGCTGTACAATGACGTCTATTAATGCTCCAACACGTTGGGGGAATTTTATTTGCCAATTGGCCAGCTATGCCCCGATTCACAGCCATATGCGGTCAGAGACATTAAAGACCTAAAAAACTATGCAAAAAGTAGATAAAGGTGAAAAATTACTTCTATTTAACAACTAATTAGAAAAAGTATGAAGTAGAATGAGAAAGAGAAAAAGATAGAAGGAAAGAGAGACAGAGAAACAGAAATAGAGAAAGTTAGAAAGAGAGACGAAAAGAAAAAGAGGGAAATCTCCAACCCGGTGGGGGAAATTTTAAATGCCAGTCCGGCAAGCTATGCCCCATCTCACAGCAGTAAGTGGTCAGAGATTTCCCCGAAGATAATTATAAAGAATAGATTTGATAGAACAGAGAGAGAGCCCTGTCGAAAGTAAATGTGAAAGATCGTTATAATGTCTGCACATGACCCGAAAACGATTGTGCAAAGCGTAATCGGTTGTGCATCTGGCCAATATAAACGGCAAATAATTCCTTGTTGGTCTACAAGGAACTGAAAAATTAAGGCGACCTAAGAGGGAAGAGGAGTCAACCTCACCAATAACCAACTTGTGGAGAAAAACTACTCCAAGAACCGTCCTACGATTTACTAAGGAAGGAAGGTTTATAAGCATCAGCCTGCTAGAGTACGATGGCAATCAGAGATTGGGATCCCAGCTTAAACCACGTAGAGCAAAAAGAAGGAATTGCTTCTGAACAGACTCAATACGTTCCTGATGCTTTCTATACTGCGGAGACCAAACGCATGAGCAGTATTCAAGCACAGGGCGTACTAGTGCAGTGTAAAGAAGCTTAGTGGTATATGGGTCATTGAATTCCTTGGACCAACGTTTAATGAATCCAAGTAATCCCTTAGCCTTATTAACAATACTAGATATGTGAAGGTTGAAGTTCAATTTGGAATCAGAAAGAACCCCAAGGTCTTCAACAGTCGATATACGTTACAATGGCACATTGTCAATCGTATACGTCCCTAAATGAGGCAAGGTTCGGTGAAATGCCGTGAACTTACATTCAGAGCAATTGAGGTGCAAGTGGTTAGCTAAGCGCCAAGATTGCATGCAGTTCAGATCATCCTGCAGGCGATGAAAATGAGAAGGGTGTTTGTAAGTCAGAATAAGTTTCAAATCATCAGCATACATAAGAATATGAGAGTGTGACAAGGTAGAGGGGAGGTCATTAATAAATAATGTAAAAAGTAAGGGGCCAAGATGGCTACCTTGAGGCACACCTGATGATGCAAACACGGGCTTAGAAATGTGCGACCTAAGCAAGATCCGTCTGTCTTTTAGATAAGATGGAATCCAACACAAAAAAGCGGAGGGAAATCCTATACGTCTTAGCTTAAAGAGCAGAAGATCATGGTTCACAGAGTCAAATGCTTTACTGAAGTCAGTGTAAACGACATCAGTCTGCATTTTTAGAGTAAATGCTTCATTCACCAAAGAAGTAAATTCCACCAAATTGGTCGTAGTAGACCGTCTCTTCATGAATCCATGTTGAGCTGGAGATATGACAGATTTACAGAGGTGCTGCAAAGTGCTGCAAACTATTTTTTCAAATAATTTTGGTATGGCAGACAACTTTGCAATTCCTCTGTAGTTTGAAATATCAGACTTACCACCATTTTATAAAGAGGAATAATAAAAGATTCTCTCCAAATAGTTGGAAAGATTGAGGAACCAAGTGACAGATTAAAAAGTTTAAGTAATGGTTGTAAAAGGGAACTAGAACACTCCTTGAGAACACAACTAGGAATGTTGTCTGCTCCAGGAGAGTATGAAGATTTTAAAGATTTGATAGCAGAAAGTAGACAGTTATCAGTAATTATGGGAGCGTAAATAGTGTGGGAAGATGATATGCTATAAGGATAGGAGGAACTACTAATAGAGACAGACGAATAAGTTGACTGGAAGAAGTTGGCAAACAAGTCAGCAGCTTCAGAATCGTTGCTGGCTTTTTTGTCACCAAGGAAAAATGATGAAGGTAAAGACGCAGTTTTACGTTTAGAATTAACGAACTTATAGAATTGTTTAGGGTCCTGTGCAAATTGCATCTTGCATCGGGCAAGGTAATTATTGTAACATAGTGAATTAAGAAGAAAAAAATTTGATTTCGCTATAGAGTATTTATAGAAGTCAATAGATAGGCCCGACTGCTTATACTTTTTAAAGCATCTAGATTTAACATTTTTTAAGTTTGAGAGTCTTGGTGAAAACCAAGGAGGTTTTGATGAAGCAGACGAAATGACACTTTTTGGGATACAGACATCGAAAAGAGCATTAATAGTGTCATAGAAGAACTTGACGGCTATGTTGATATCAACCGCACTATACAAAAAGGACCAAATAGTTGCTAAAATAAGTTCGTTAAGCAAAGAAAAATTTCCTTTGCGAAAGCAACGACGTGTTTTATTAGAATTAAGTGTAGGAATAAAGGTGTGATTTGAAAATGATAGGGAGATTTCGAAAGTAGGGTGGTAAGTACCTTCAGGCACTGACAGGGGTACAGACCTAGAGACTACAGCGCTACTAGGGACAGTGACATAGACGAGATCAAGTATTTTGCTGAGGTGATTAGGTATAGAATTAATTTGAAATAAAGAAAGGTCCAACAGGCAGTCCAAAAATTCATGTTCTGCAGAGGGCACCAAATAATTGGACTCATTGAAAAATGACCATTCTATGTTAGGCAAATTAAAATCACCCAGCACCATAAACGCATCTCTCTCACGGAGATGAGTGGAAATTGCATTAATACAAGTTATATATTGCATATAAACTTGAATATTGGAAGAGGGAGGTATATACGAGCAAGTGATGTAAAGAGCAAAAGACGGAAAATTTACTTTAACAGCAACAAATTCAACATAATTTGGCACATCACCATCAATGATTTCCGACCGAAGGTTGCATTTGACTGCATTCAGTACCCCTCCACCTCGACGACTCGGACGATCATGACGAAAAATACAAAAGTCATCTGATAAAATTTCATTATCAGAAATCGAAGGATTTAACCGCGTTTCTGAAAACGCAATAATATTAGAATTAAAAGAAAAACTGCTAAGAAATACATTCCCGAGCTTGGACTAAAGACACCTAACATTCTGATACAGAATGTTAAGCGAAAAAGGTGACTAGTCTAGTTTTTTGAAGCATACTTGGCGTTGGTTTCGAAGAAAGAGTACTAGACTGTAAATCAACAGGCAGTGACTAAACTCGTTTTTTCTGCCTAAACTCATGAACAATCATATGTGGAGGCCAAAATTTTGGGTCACAAATAATTGTAATTGCCTCAGGCGGAACACTTATTTTAAACGAGGCTATTTCACGGGGCTCAGCAAAACTGAACTTCGAAATAGATACACTAGCCGTCGATTTACTGGCAATATAGGCTGCTATAGATTCACAAGTGGTATCGTAAGATAATCTTGATAGAAAAACTTGTCTTCTGGGAGCTATAGTATAGCAGTAAGAGCCGGGGGCTGAGGCAGAGCAGCAACTGACGCACAATCTGCAGCACGTGATGAGACTGCGGGGGAAATTGCAGAAAATTTTATGGAGGAAGCTTTCTTAGAATCTTTCGAGGCCACTACTGTCTTGCTTACTGCAGGAGGTTCAATCAAAGGGGCTAAGGTGACCTGAGCAGGTGAAGGCCCAGGGGAAATTTCAAACATATTTCCAGGGGAAGCAGATAACGATATTGTTGGCGATAGATCAAGATCTACTGGAGAACTTGGGCGTATTTAGGTTGACGGCACCGAGCAAGGCGGTACCTTGAGGCTCTAAACTACGTTTGGGCGGAGACACAAACTTATATTGACTTAGCAACTGTTCTCCAGAGTCGAACTCAGTTGAAAGTTTGCATGAAGTTTTGCATTTTTAAAAATTTATTTCGCACATTATTATACATACGTGAGAAATTAAATTGGATGTCAATGCATACTGGGCATGACCACCTCAAGCCACCACAGCCTTTTTTAGGTGAGTAAACTTTGTCGAGTTCACGCCCACTTAATCCTGCACATTTAATATGCATAAAGTTCTCGCACAACCAACAAAGCGAAGTTGATCAAAATCAATTGCATCTTTAACTGTGCAAGACTTGTTGCAGCAAAACATTGTGGGCAGAATAAATATAAGGATGAATGACCTAAATAACGTAGTTGGCGCAAAGCTTAAGAAGAATGCTGTAAGCAAAAATTGAGCAAAGAAACTGAGCGGCACTAAGTTGAGCTTTTAGGTAATGCGAAAAACAGCAAACACAAACAACAACAGAAGGCTGAGTAAGAGCAAAGTGCACAATGAGAGGGCTGCCGCGACCACTCACACAAACCTTATGCACGCAAAGGGAGCTGCTTAAAAGTAATATGCAAAATAATTGCAAAAACAAAATACAATGCACTGACGCCGACACTATAAAAATTATAAAATAAATACCTGTTAAATGCACAACCACTAAACTGAGCACAATACGGGCCAAATAGACATTAACTTTACAGTGTAAAACAATAATTACAAATTAAAAGCTGCTTTAAAAGGCAAAAAGGCAAGAAAAACACGTCTTTCACAGACAACAACTCTCGCATTCATATGTCAAGAAGCTTAAGTTCATCAATGCAAAGAAGCGGAGTTAGTTCTGAAAAACTTTATAAATGGTGAAATGCGTATATCGTTAAAAGACTTAAATGCTTTTAATTTTTCTCCAAAACGTCTAGGGTACGTAGAAAAACAAAAGTTACAAGATATTTTAGATGAAAATTTGACAAAATGTTTTATTAGGCCGAGCGAGTCTGAATATGCTTCGCCAATAGTTTTGGTGAAAAAAAGACTGGTGATTTGCGAATGTGCGTAGATTATAGACAGTTAAACAAAGCGACGACAAAGGACAATTTTCCGATTCCGCTAATCGAGGATCTTTTAGACCGATTAGCAAGCAAGGGTGTGTTTTCAAAGCTTGACCTTAGGAATGGATTTTGTCATGTTTTTATGGAAAAAGATTCGATAAAGTATACGTCATTTATAACTCCACTGGGTTCCTTAGGATGCCCTTTGGTTTGAAAAATGCGCCTTCTGTTTTTCAGAGGTTTATAAGTAAAGTTTTTAATGACATGATAAGAAACTGAAAAGTAATAAGTTATTTAGACGATTTATTAATAGCAACAGAAGATTTTAATTAACATATGGAAATACTTAGCGAAGTTTTTAAACGGTTGGAGCTTAGACTCGATAAATGCGAATTCTTTCAAAGTAAAGTAAAGTATCTAGGGTACATAATCACACCCAAAGGTATACAAGCAGACGAGGAAGGCTTAAAAGCCATTAATGGTTTCCCGATTCCGAAAAAAGTACATTAAGTTCAGAGCTTTTTGGGCATATGTTCGTATTTCCGAAAGTTTATTAAAAATTTTGCTAATATTGCCAAACCGCTTCATGACTTAACCAAGAAGGATAAAACGTTTGTATTCGGGAGAGATGAACTAGAAGCGTTTCAGAATTAAAAGAGTCGTTATTAAAGTCACATATTTTGTCAATTTATAGTCCAAATGACGAAACAGAGCTGCATTCTGATGCAAGCTCTATTGGCTTCGGCGCTATTTTGTTACAAATGAAATGGGATAATAAGTTTCAACCCAAATTTTATTTCTCGAAGAGAACGACGACTACGGAGTCAAAGTATCATAACTTCGAGCTTGAAACCCTAGCAATTATTTACGCATTAAAAAGGTTTAGAATTTAAAATAGTCACAGACTTTAATTCCTTGGCTTTGACGCTGAGTAAAAAAGACTTAAACCCAAGAATAGCTAGGTGGGCTTTAGATCTTCAAATCTACGACTATGACCTCGAAGACAGAAATGGCAAGAGAATGCAGCATGTAGATACTCTCAGTAGGTGCAACACAATTTTGGTTATAGAATCAAATACCTTCGATGATACTTTAATTATTTCCCAAAACAAAGATGAAAAGCTAATGAAACTTAAAGAACTCCTAACTCTGGGAGAACATGAGCATTATGAGATAAAGATACGTTAGTGTTCTGCGTTCCTGATTCAATGGAAGAACATGTTCTCTTTAAGTACCACAACGAATTGGGTCATGTAGGTACAGATAAAGTAGTAGAAGTAATAAGCAAAAGTTATTGGTTTCCTAGCATGCGCAAAAAAGCTGATGAACATATAAAAAATTGCTTAAAGTGTATTTCATTTTCAGCAAAATGCGGGTAGAAAGAAGGATTCCTACATAATACTCCAAAAGGTAATACCCCATTTGAGTTGGTTCATATTGACCATTATGGACCTATTGTGAGCACAACCTCGTCAAAGAAACATATTTTAGCAGTCGTAGACGGGTATACAAAGTTCATTAGACTCTATCCAACTAAAACAACTAAGTCCAGCGAAGCTATAGAAGCATTAACAGACTATTTTAGGGCTTATAGTAGGCCACGTTGTGTTTTCTCAGATAGAGGAAGTGGTTTTACATCAGAAGAATTCGAGGAATTTCTCAAAGATAATAATGTCAAACATATAAAGGTTGCTACAGGATCGCCAGGTTGAGCGGGAGAATAGAGATCTTGGCTCAATGTTAAGTAAACTCGTAAACGTAGAGAAAAGCGAACAATGGCATAAAGTCCTTTCAGAAGTAGAATATGTCATGAATAACACAGTTCATAGGAGCATAAACGAACACCCTAGCGTTATGCTATTCGGGATAGGACAAAGAGGACGGTCTATTGATAGTTTAAAAGAAAATTTAACCTATTAAAAGAAAAGACCTATTAAAGGAAAAGAAAATGACTTTAGTAAAAGAAATATACAAACAATACGAAAAAACGCACAAGAAACTCAGATGTTAATTCAAAGCTACAATAAGTTTTATTTCGATTCCAAACGCGTTAAACCAAATGTTTATAGCGTAGGCGATTATGTAATGGTAAAAAATTTTAACTCAGCTACAGGCGCTTCTAGTAAACTTATACCAAAATATAAAGGTCCCTACAAAATAGCAAAAGTGTCGAAAATTTTCAACAGTCACAGAGACCATATCAAGGCATTTGGGCAGTGCACAATATAAAGCCGTGGCTAAAAACAAAGAAACCACAACTTAATATTTGCTGCGAAGGTGAAGCTAAGCTACTTGATATAGATAAACGTGTTACAGAAAGTCAAAGCAGTATGAACGTGTCACAAAAAACTAAATCCGAAAAAGTAAATTTAGAAAAAATTGTAAATGATAATGTAAGTCTAAGAAATTATACAATAGTTGATGAGCCAAAAGAAAACAAAAACGAAAATGTAAAGAAAATAAGAAATAAGAGTTAAGCCAAAATTAGCTAAAAGTTTTAAGAAGAAAAAACCCAATACGTTTATACGAAACATTGTCACAAGAAGTATGTCGGCTAGGCTCAGGAGATCCTAAAAGTCGGGACGACCGAGCTGTAGTAGTAAGCACCCTTATGTAAATACTGTAGTAGTGAGTACTTTGATGTAAATACTATACGATGATTTAACTAACCACATATCGGATCGTTATTGCTTAAATGTTCCATCTCTAGTTTTTATGTAAATATGTACACACTGGAATAGTAACAAGAAGAACTGAAATAAAAATGGCAGTCAGCCGTTTTGCGGTTGCCAAGAAAGTTGGTCTACAATACATAGTATTAATTGTACTTTATGTCCTAGCTCTCGAATCGTACCAAAGTAATTTGCTATTTGGGAAATGAACTCTTTAGAAACTTTAGAGAGATTCGGAACGGACGTTTTAATTATACTGTCCTTTGGCCGGCGATTCGCTACGCAAAACAATAGCGGGCAGGTGTGTAAAGCAGCAGGGTGGCTGGCGAAGTGGCTGCAGCAAGAAATCGAAAGAATTAATAGCAGCGCCAAACAAAATAATTGTGCCATTCAACTCAGCATTACTTTACTTCACTTTATTAGCCTTCAATGGCGATCAAAACAGGCAGATGGCCCAAATACTTAAGATGGAGATGCTTAAATGATCCGCATCAGCGGCGAACACAACCGTGTCGGTCCCGAGCACACCAGGAAAAGAACAACTCCTTAAAATTAGTTGCATTTGAAGCCTTGAAGTTGGCTGCAATAGTGTGGATCGTGTAAAAATAGCTGTTTGTAGGTGGCGCAAATGCGCGTAACGATAAGAACAAATTGATAATTAAGCGCCAAACTCGCGAAATGAACACAGTTAACACATCATATATCATGTTTTTAACGTAGTTATCACACCACACTTATTTGTTTGTACGCACTCAGCTTCTTCTCGTTTATTCTTTCTTTTGCTCATTTGCCTTCTGCATAGGTTTAATTAGGCTGCTGCAGTTTGTGCACAGTCAGTTGATAATTCGTCATCGAAGAAGCAAGTAGTTATTTCGTCGATATTGAAGTCAGCTGTCGTTGCTACTTTGCCTATTTCTTTGGACATTATCGAACTCGGCAGCGCGCGGCAATACCTAATTCGTTTTCGCATATATTGTGTCTGGCTCCAGTGCACGGCCATCGAAGGGCCGCTGGCATCGCACATAATATAAAATCTTTGAATAAACGCGCCTGCAACCGCATTTGTATTATCGAACATTTCGTCTTATTATTTGGAACTAAATACAACTAAAACATTAACTAAACATAAATAATACGTTTATAAAATAGACAAAAAGATTAATTCGATCAAATGAATTGAAGAAGAAGAATTAGACAAGAACAGACTGCTCAGGACCCATCCTCTGGAACTCCCCAGGGACTAGTGGGATATTACAACCATAAATTAAATAATAATTTGTCAATAAATAAAATAAAATATACTCTGCTATTAAAAAACAAGTAAAAAAGCTAAAGTCGGGTGTCCCGACTTTGAAATACTCTGTACATATGTTTACAATAATTATAGAAAATAAAAGAAATTAAGAAAATAAAAAAATTCAATGATCGATTTTACCTTTCTCGGTATTCGAACTCACGTAAAGGGTGTATAATTGCACATTTACATAGCAATTGCGTCTGTGTGAGTGTATGTATGCCTATGCGCATCTATTCGTGTCTGTATAAGCATTTTCGCAGTCAACCAAACAGCAACATCAACAACAGCCGCGCGCAGCGCTTGAGCAGCGCTGCAGCAGCAAATATATTTATGGCTATAACTTCTTGGTAAATCAGTCTATCATAGTGAAACTTGGCATACGGACACATAATTACTAACTGGGAGTATTTGCAAAATTTTAGTTCGAAATTCCAAGAATTACGGGAGTTAGAGAAAATCGCATTTGCGGGGGAGAGGGGAGAGGGGGGAGGGAGGGAAATTCCAAAATATACATTTTCTGCGTATTCACATAAGGCACCTTGGACTAAAATTTGGTCTTATGGTCTACGAGATATAGGCGATCATACGAATGGAAAATCGGGAAAACCCCCATAGGGGGGAAGTGGGGGGGGGGGGGGGGGGGGAAATCAAAAAAATAAAACAAACTCTTTGTGAAAAATTTGGTGAAATTTGTGAAAAATTTGGTGTCTCTATCTCTTATAGTCTCTGAGATCCAGGTGTTCATACGGACGGACAGACGGACAGACAGACAGGGCTAGATCGACTCGTCTTGTCACGCTGATCAAGAATATATATATTTTGTGGGGTCTGCCACGCCTCCTTCTGCCTGTTACATTTTTCAGCTCCCACAAACCTAATATACTCTTGTACATTTCATGTACAGAGTATAAAAATGTGTCCTAAATATTTTCACTTGATCTTTATACGAATAAATTAGTGTTGCGACGCGAATGAGTATATGACATCTCAACAACGCGACGCAAACAGACATTCAATAAAATAGCTTGGCAACACATAACATAGATATAAGTACACGTAAACCTATACACCCATATTGTTTTAGCATAGATAATATTGGCACCATAGTCTGCACGCGAACACGAATTGCAGGTGCATTGACACTAGACAGCCAACACAGACACATATTATTCTGCACCTCAGTATAAAACTCAAACCAGACCACTGGGATTCCGCCTTGATCAACAGAAGGATAACAAGCGTACTTTAGCTTAGCTCGTTAGGACCACGATCATCCTGCCGATTCGCCCTACCGCACGTGTGCGAATAAACATTGGTGACCCCGACGTGATCCTTGATAGTGGATCACAATCACTGAGTATGCAATTCGCTTTAAGTTTAATAAACTCAACGCCCAACATGCCGAGAATTGACAATAAACAAGCTGTACAATCACAAGAAGAAACTACTAATCGTAAATCACCCGAGGTAAACTTATTCAACTATGAGTTGAAGGCGTTTGAGCTCCTGGTGTACGAATGGTTGGTACGACCGACACAGACAAGAGGGCAGGAGATAGTATTGGCAGCATAGAACTAAATCCAGGATATGCATCGTCAGCTCAACATCGACTGGGAAAACCCAGAGTACCAAGGTTTCGATTCCGTACGCTTCTTCGAGGCCCAAAGTCTACTGAATGAATTTCTTTGCAAAGAACGACAAGAAGCGACAAGAACGAACGCTGCCTAGATGCCGTGCGGCTATCACAAATTACAATTCCCCCGTTCGACGGGCGCTATGTAAACTGGCCCGTCTTCAACGACTTGTTCCAGGCACTAATCCATAGGACCGGTCTACCGAACGTACAGATCTAAAATCTTGCGTAACGGGAGAGGCAGCAGAACTCATCGACCATTTAAGCGGAACAGCTTCAAACTACACAGTGGCCTGGGAGGCATTAGTGCAACGTAGAATGTGCGGCAGTCCCAGCCCTTCCTCTGCCCCCGTCTCTTACAGTGGTAGCTCCTAGAAAGCAAGTTTTCGTGTCTCGGTTGTCCTATATATCGCAAGTAAGTCGACAGCTGCTAGGAGCTCGTCCACTTTCGTTAAACATTCTATATCAGAATGTTAGGGGTATTGTGTCCAAGCTCAGTAGTTTATTTCTTAGTAGTTTTTCGTTTGAATCTGATATTATTGCGTTCTCAGAGACGTGGTTAAATCCCACGATTTCTGATAACGAAATCTTATCAGATAATTTTTGTATCTTTCGACGAGATCGTCCGGCTCGACGTGGCGGAGGCATACTGATTGCAGTCAATTCCTCCTATCGGTCGGAAATAATTGATGTAAATGTACCTAATGATGTTGAATTTGTTGCTGTAAGAATATCTTTTCCGTCTTTTGCACTATACATCTCTTGTTCTTATATACCTCCCTCTTCTGATATACAGGTCTATATGGAACATACAACCTGTATAAAAGGAATCTCTAATCTCCTACGTGACAGTGACGCGTTCGTTGTGGTAGGTGATTTTAATTTGCCTAACATTGAATGGTCATTCTTCAATCAGTCTAATTATTTGGTACCCTCGGCAGAGCATGCCTGTTTAGACTGCTTGTTTGACCTTTCATTGTTCCAAATTAATTCTATACCCAATCACCTCAGCAAAATACTTGATCTCGTCTATGTCACCGACCCTGCTAGTACAGTTATCTGTAGGTCTTCTCCCCTTATACTGCCTGAAGATTCTTACCACCCTACTTTGCAAATTTCCCTCTCAATTTCAAACCCCACCTCTACTCCAGCATTTATTCCCAAAAATACTAGTTTGTGCTTTCGCAAAGGAAATTTTTCTTTGCTAAACGAACTTATTGCAGCAACTAATTGGTCCTATTTGTATAGTGCTGTTGACATCAACATAGCCGTAAAGTTTTTCTATGACACTATTAATGCTCTTTTTGATGTCTGCATCCCAAAAAGTGTCATTTCGTCTGCTTCATCAAAACCTCCTTGGTTTTCACCAAGACTTTCAAACCTAAAAAATGTTAAATCTAGATGCTTTAAAAAGTATAAGCAGTCGGGCCTATCTATTGACTTCTATAAATACTCTTTAGCGAAATCCAATTTTGCTCTCCTTAATTCACAATGTTATAATAATTACCTTGCCCGATGCAAGATACAATTTGCACAGGACCCTAAACAATTCTATAAGTTCGTTAACTCTAAACGTAAATCTGCTTCCCTTCCTTCGTCATTTTTCCTTGGTGACAAAAAAGCTAGCAACGATTCTGAAGCTGCTGACTTGTTTGCCAACTTCTTCCAATCAATATATTCCTCTGTCTCTATTAGTAATACCTCTTATGCTTATAGCATTTCATCTGCCCACACTATTTACGCTCCCATAATTTCTGATATCTGTCTACTCTCTGCTATCAAATCCTTAAAATCTTCATACTCTCCTGGAGCAGACAACATTCCTAGTTGTGTTCTCAAGGAGTGTTCTAGTTCCCTTTTACAACCATTACTTAAACTTTTTAATCTGTCACTTGGTTCCTCAATCTTTCCAACTATTTGGAGAGAATCTTTTATTATTCCTCTTTATAAAATGGTGGTAAGTCTGATATTTCAAACTACAGAGGAATTGCAAAGTTGTCTGCCATACCAAAATTATTTGAAAAAATAGTTTGCAGCACTTTGCAGCACATCTGTAAATCTGTCATATCTCCAGCTCAACATGGATTCATGAAGAAACGGTCTACTACGACCAATTTGCTGGAATTTACTTCCTTGGTAAATGAAGCATTTATTCTATTCTATTCTGCATGCAATCGTGTTGCTTAGCTAACCACTTGTACCTCAATTGCGCTAAGTGTAATTTCATGACATTTCACCGAACTTTGCCTCATTTAGTTACGTATACGATTGGCAATGTGCCATTGCAACGTATATCGACTGTTGAAGACCTTGGGGTTCTTTTTGATTCCAAATTGAACTTCAACCTTCGCATATCTAGTATGGTCAATAAGGCTAAGGGGTTACTTGGATTCATTAAACGTTGGTCCAAGGAATTCAATGACCCATATACCACTAAGCTTCTTTACACTGCACTAGTACGCCCTGTGCTTGAATACTGCTCATGCGTTTGATGTCCGCAGTATAGAAAGCAACAGTAATAAAATAAAATAGTAATAAAAGTTCTTCTTTATAGTTATCTCCGTGGAAATCTCTGACCACATACTGCTGTGAGTCGGGGCATAGCTGGCCAGACTGGCTTAAAACGTTCCCCCACCGGGTTGGAGATTTCCCTCTTTCTCCTTTTTTCTTTATTGTTCCATCTTTCTCTTTCCCTGTTTCTCTCTTCCCCTTTCTCTTCCTCTTCCTTTCTCTCCCTCTTTACCTCTGTCTCTTTCTACTCCTTACTTTTTATACTCTGTACATGAAATGTACAATATTATTGATCAGCGTGACAAGACGAGTCGATCTAGCCCTGTCTGTCTGTCTGTCCGTCCGTATGAACACCTGGATCTCAGAGACTATAAGAGATAGAGACACCAAATTTTGCACAAAGATGCGTTATGTGTGTATTCTATACGAGTTTGTTTTATTTTTTTGATTTTCCCCCCCACTTCCCCCCTATGGGGGTTTTCCCGATTTTCCATTCGTCTAATCGCCTATATCTCGGAGACCATAAGACCTAGGAACACCAAATTTTAGTCCAAGGTGCCTTGTGTGAATACGCAGAAAATGTATATTTTGGAATTTCCCTCCCTCCCCCCTCTCCCCTCTCCCCCTCAAATGCGATTTTCTCTAACTCCCGTAATTCTTGGAATTTCGAACTAAAATTTTGCAAATACCCCCAGTTAGTAATTATGTGTCCGTATGCCAAGTTTCACTATGATAGACCGATTTACCAAGAAGTTATAGCCATAAGTATATTTGCTGATGCAGCGCTGCTGCAGCGCTGCTCAAGCGCTGCCCGCTGCTGTTGTTGATGTTGCTGTTTGGTTGACTGCGAAAATGCTTACACAGACACGAATAGATGCGCATAGGCATACATACACTCACACAGACGCAATTGCTATGTAAATGTGCAATTATACACCCTTTACGTGAGTTCGAATACCGAGAAAGGTAAAATCGATCAAATTTTTTTAAATTTTCTTTTTTTTTTCTAGTACATTTTTTTAATTAGTAAACATATGTACAGAGTATTTCAAAGTCGGGACACCCGACTTTAGGTTTTTTACTTGTTCTAATTAGCTCCTAAGTAGAATTAATTTTCCTCTTCTACATACTATTTGTTTAGATTGTCAGGTCTATAATGTCTCTGACCACATATGGCTGTGAATCGGGGCATAGCTGGTCAACTGGCAAATAAAATTCCCCCAACGTGTCGGGGGCATTTATAGACGTTATTGTACAGCTTTTTTGTAGGCTTTCTTATCTTGTAAGTTCAGACTTTGTTATATTAATCATATTTGTATTTTTAATTTTAATCTTAATATATATATAATATGTTAATACATATATATTGTTTTGGAATAAATCGACAGAACTACTTGTTGATTTAAATAAATAAATAAATAAATAAAACGCTATCAAAATCCTAGGGCTATCAACACTAACGTATTGGAAAGGTTAATGGAGCAGCCTTCAGCAACAACCGACAGCAAGGCCATCCGGCTGCTCCACCACCGCTAAAACGCTTAGCGCTTTAAAGCAGGTGGGTCAGAATCCAGTCGAAATCAAATGGGACATCATGCTGTTGTACATTCTAATAAAAAAGTTGGATAGATTCAATTTAGTCTTACTGGAGTAAGAAACCAAGAAACCAAGCTCTGGTTCTGAACACAATTGTGCCCGACCAACCGTCGACGACGATCACCAGAGATTAAGTACAAATTCCAAAGGGTATTCCCTGAGTTCTACCGGTCCACCGAAATTGACTTGCTGATTGAAGACGAATTTTACCACCGTCTGATGCAGCCTCATTAGATACGACTAGGAATTGGGCAACCCATATTACAAAGTACTGTACTCGGATGGATTGTGTCGGGACCAGTAAACGTTCATGAAACATCCAAGACAGTCTGCGTTGGGGCTGTTACAAAGCGTCAATCAGAGCAGGCTAAATAGAACTGCTTGAACTCATTTTTATAAACAGATGCTGTAATCTCTAGATCTTCACCTATATCTATTCCCGAAGATCCGTATCACCCTACTATTGAAATATCGATTTCTTGTTACGAAGCAAAAGCCTCTCCATCATTGACTCATAAAAGTTCACGCCGTTGTTTTCAGAAAGGCGATTTTAATAGGCTCAATAAGCTTTTCAAATTGTCGCTTGACACTGCAGTTTTTCCAACTATTTGGAAAAACTCCTTCATTATTCCGCTCCACATTTCTAACTATCGAGGTATCGCTAAGTTGATAAATTTTATTTATTTATTTTATTTGTTTATAGGATAATATACTAGAACAGAATGATGCATTCCTAGCTAAACTGCAAACCGATGTTATTTATAGTATACTGACCTCAGTAAGGCATTTGATTCAGTGAATCACCACCTACTCCTGTTGAAGCTTCATCGTATTGGGTTTACTTCAATTTTTTTGCTTTTCGACCTATCCTAAAAATAGGACCCAGATCGGATATCTCTCAACCTGTTCGTGTTACTTCGGGTGTACCTCAAGGTAGTCATCTAGGCCCATTGATATTCACTTTACTTATAAACGACCTTCCTTCTATCCTGTCACATTCTCACATACTGATGTATGCTGATGATGTGAAGCTCATTCTTTCATATAACAATCCTCTCTTTCACACTCGTTTGCAGGATGATCTGAACTGCATGCAGAGATGGTGCTTGGTTAACAGCTCTCGGGAGTGTTCAAGCAGACAGTGTTTCCGATGCCAACAGCGGCATCATACATTGCTACACAAGGACAGCGGAATAACGGCGGCAGCAGCCTTCAGCCAACCAGAGAACATTCAGGGAAATACTCCAGGAAGCCTAAACGGACATATACCACGACCATCCCTAAACGTGGATCGCTCTACCAGGAACCGTCGACCGGTCATCAGAACCGACACTTCAAGACCGAAAACGACCAATAATGAA
Source organism: Scaptodrosophila lebanonensis (assembly GCF_003285725.1). Lineage (NCBI taxonomy): Eukaryota > Metazoa > Arthropoda > Insecta > Diptera > Drosophilidae > Scaptodrosophila > Scaptodrosophila lebanonensis. Next base: position 77,303 of record NW_022060605.1, on the reverse strand, counting down.
CCAGCAAAGGATGAAACATGAGAGTCAGACTGACCGCACCATCCAGGTTACCACCCATAAGATTGATCAACATAATGCTGTTGGTAGCCTTTATACTACTAGCGTCAACCGAGCATCCCAGCGTCAACGATACTTAGCTTCCAAATGCACCTGGACTTTATTGTCAAGAACGGGCACCCATGGCCACAGCAGTGTCCCAATGGAAATTCGTTAGCTACTATGATCCGTTATGGAAAGACATGATGATTGCCAAGCAAGGCATTGGAATGTTACAGCGGTTATGTAAGAACACTTCGCACAAAGGCCACTTATGTAAGTCGTCTCTCCTACTCCACCCACACGAAATGGATGCGCTCCGGCACACGAAGGCACCTATAAAAGGAGACAGGCAACGTAGATCCGAACAAGAGATCGATGGAAATACTACCACCGGGATATTCGAAGAACGGGACTCAAGGTATACGGTACCCATGGCTAAGTCCATCATCCAGATTATGATGCAGAAAAAAAAACATGAAAGTCGCGAAATGTCAAACGAAATTGACAGCAATGCATAGCTGGAAGCAATTCGGACGCAGGTCAATGAAATCAGCAACAGCAAAGCTGACTACAAGGCGTTTGACTGGCAGCTCATAAACATGAAGACAACATCTATCACCCCCATCGACCCTGCGTGCTCACTAGGCAGTTCACATTACTTCCTACCGGAGCACCCTACATTTACATCGCAACTACTAGAAGCATATATTATTTGTCGGATATAGGCAATCGAGGTTTAGTAAGCAGTTACAATGCATAACGCTAAGTACAGACCACGTCACCATGTTGATGCAGCAAGCACAACTCACCATTCGGGCAAATGCACTACTTGATCATCTCGATCGGCATCAATTTGTGGCTCCGACCGCCTCCAATCTGGCCTACGCCGAAACCATCAATTCGGTATCACGTTCCAGACCGAGAAGACAACCAACCCACATCAGCTATCGGAATTAATACTACTACAAACTACATAAAGAAGAAGCTTCAAAGAATTTTCTTCTGGAATAGTTAATTCTACCAATGCACAACACCAACCTCCGGCTAAATGCTGACGCAACATATAGCGCATACATATAGTGATAGCATTTACGATGTACGTAAATCTACCGTAATATTGGTAGGTCAGCAACTCATTTGGCCAGCAACAATATTGCCTAAACGGCACTACCGGTCGTCACAAATCGACACACGCAATTGTTCTCAAAATAATTTACAAACGCCAATGTCACACAAGCACTTCGCGTTTGTGAAATTTGATCACGACTTCGCCTCAACGGCCGGTCATAGTGACCAATTTTACTGCATTAAACGAAATATTCAAGACAAAGGCAATTGACAAACAACAAATTCGATTCACAAGCCATATTCAAATACCATGCGTAATAAGTTCATAAATTACGAAAGGTCGCAATTTAGGGGGGCAGAATGTTGCGACGCGAATGAGTACATGACATCTCATCAACGCGACACAAACATTCAATAAAGTAACAAAATGTTGCAGCGCGATAGCAGCTGACCCAGCTGTTCTGCTAGTGGACATCTGGCTGCAGGCGCTAGAGGGCGTTAAGGAAATATCACAAGCGCTGCATACTTCTAGGAACAGCGGATACTTGTGCATTACGTACAGCATAGTTTTAGGCCGAGGAGTATTTAGGTGGAGTTTAGAGCGAGTCAGCAAATAAAAGTCGGACGGACCGTATACCAACCTCGCACGGATCACAGTCTCGCAGGCAACGAGCCGTAACGTGCATGGGTTCGCTTGGAGGCACCCATGTCGTTTCCGCCTACGCTGGGACCACTGTCGTCAACTGTAAGCGATGAAGCGCGTCGGTCGCTGGTGGCCCGATCGCCGCCAAAGTCGGCTCCATATACAGCGCCCTCGCAAAGTTTCCCGATCCAGTTTCACCTACAGCATTATTGTGTGCAGCAAACACTGCCGAACCGACGAATACGCCGTTCTTCACACCGTTGGCAGCACCACTGCCGCTGGCAAACAGCAGGGGCTCCAATTAAGCCGGTTGGCCAACCAGAGACTGCTGAAATCCAGGAAAAGCGACACGTTAACCAGCAAGACAAGGAACTTTTTGTAGAGATGCTAAGGCTGCATAACTCAATTTGTGGACTGGTCGCATATTGGTGTAAAGCCGACTAGCACCGACGTCGGCGTGCAAACGGCCGTACCCTTCCAAAAAGCAACAAGTGCCCCTAAGACTGACCTAAGACAACACCAGGAGAACCTGTCCTATAGTGAAATCCTGCGACTGGTCACCAGACGCGAGGACGACAAGCTTCACGGCGGGAGCGAAAACATAAATAAAGTGAGGAAAACGCGGAACGGAGATCGACTGCTGGAGCTCAAGAGGGGCAGCAACGAGAGTGCCCAGAAGCTGACGGAAAGCATCGGCCAGGCCCTCGGAGAGGGGGCGGCAGTCCGGGCTGTCGCGCAGGAGCACCAGTTTGAGGTCCGGGACTTCAACGAGCTGGTAAAGGCAGAAGATATCCGGGCGGCAGTGGCAGTCCAAGCCGGTATCGACCCTGAGCTGAGCATTGTAAAACCCTGCGTGCATCCTTTGGTGGGATAAGAACGGCTGCAAGCATGGCGAGAGCTTACTCAACCTTGGAAAGCTCAAAATTGCGCGTAACTGCGCAAAGGTGCTACCGATGCTTGGAGCCTGGTCACATCGCCATGAACTGCAGCAGCGTAGTGGATAGAAGCAACTGCTCCTTCAAATGCGGGGAGGCTGGTCATAGGTCGCCGAGTGTAGGGGATCTTCGATATGCTTCAGGTGTAGTAACAAAGGTCTCGCGGATATACGCCACGCAACTGGTAACCATAAGTGTCATCTAGAGGCTGGGAGAGCTGTGCAGAGTCGTCAATGAAGATAATACAGCTAAACTTGAACCACTGCGCAGCGGCGCAGGACCTGCTGGCACAAACAGTTGTAGAACGTGGTGTCGACTTGGCGATGCTTGTAGTTAGCGAGCCTTACAAAGTGCAAAAAAAAGACACCGACATGCTTTAGAGCAAGCGTTCGAGACACTCAGCCGACTTCTGCGAGCTCCAAGCGGATTACCATCAAAAAAAGGAGAGCTCTGAAGAAACTCATAAAGGACAGCAAGCGGAGTTGCTTTCTTGAGCTCTGTGACTCATCTAAGCATGACCCCTGGGGTAAGGCTTACCAACTTGTGGTTAAGCGGCTCGGCCGCAGAGCGTCAGCAGTACCGTCGGATGCCCCGACCGTAACACACATAGTGGATGTGCTCTTCCCAAGCAGGCCAAACGTCACATCACGTGCGGCCCAGTATGGATCTGGAGGCCTGCCTTTCCCCACAGAGTTGGTTTCGGTTACAATCGAGGAGGTACTAGCAATCGCCCGCAGCCTTAAGCCGTCTAAAGCACTTGGCCCAGATTCCATCCCGAACCAAGCCCTACGACTGGCCATGACACTTCACACAGCAGCCTTCGTGGAGCTGTACAACCAGTGTGGAAGCGGCAGAAGCTTCTCTTACTGCCAAAGCCTGGAACGCCCCCGGAAGAAGCGTCGTCGTACATGCCAATTTGCCTATTGGACTCTTTGGGAAAGGTGCTGGAGAAAATTATTAGCAACAAGCTGAGCTTGGCCCTGGAGAGTGCCAGCGGACTATCTCCTAACCAGTTTTGGTTTCGTTAGGCGTGGTCAACGGCTGTGCGAGGTAGAGGCGTTCAGCTGTGCAGCTATAGAGAAGGTCGCTGCCTGGCTAACCTCGGCTGGCCTGGAGCTCGCACCACATAAGACCGAAGCAGTTCTAATAAGCAGCCGAAAAAGAGTTAAGACAGCCCGGATACTGGTTGGCAGTACAGCAGTGGAGTCCATAAGGGCCTTAAAATACCTTGGCGTATTTTTGGATACCATACTCTGCTTTCGTGAGCACCTAGAGTATGCTAACAGAAAAGCAGCCGAGTCTGGAGGAGCGCTGGCACGTATAATGCTACACACCAGAGGTCCAAAAGTTAAGACACCAGAGGTCCAAAACAAAACCGCAAGGCACTGCTCACAAGAGTAACGGGGTCGATCATGCTCTACGCTGCTCCAGTCTGGGCCCACGCCATGGAGAAGGGGTCCTACAGACGTGGCCCTGATGCCACATACCGTCTAAGCGCAATACGAATCTGCAGCGGGTTCAGGACGATTTCGGATGAAGCAGCACGCGAGGCGAAGGTGAGGTACGAAGGTGCGCGTGTTGCAGTGGCTGATGCCACATCAGCAACCGTGTTGCGTGAGGATGCAAGGAGTCGCAGTTTAGAACGGTGGCAACAACGATACCACGGTTCTACCACGATACGGATACCACGAGCAAAGGTCGGTGGACGTATCGTCTGATCCCCAACATAATAACATGGATAAGTCGCAAACACGGTGAGCAAAATTTCCACCTAACTGAGCTACTGAGTGGCCCCGGTTGCTTTCGAAGCTATCTGCATAGGTTCGGCCACCACTCTGTGGCGGAGTGCTCCCATTGTGGAAATGGCGTTGTAGAAGACGCTGAGCACGTTTTGTTTATCTGCCCCAGGCTCAGACGCATCCGTGAGGTGCTGAATAACGCCCTGGGCTCTAACCCATATTGTTTTTATTTTTATTCCTGTAGCTGTAGCTGTGTCCCATGTGGTGTTGTTACTGGATTAAATTCTGAAGGTAAATGACCCGACTGCTTCCTTGGAAGTGTTCCTCCAGAGTATCCGTAACATCGACGTCGGAGTGGAGCCGTTTTGGGTTCATTTGTATTGTATAAGTTTCAATAATCATTAGTTGACAATCGACCTGGTGATTGGCCAGATGCGACTTATACCAGTGGTGGGGCTGCCACCTGTCGCCGCCGGGAAGAGGCGTCTTGGTGGGTGGGGGGGGGGGGTTATACTAGCGTGGATGGATGTGTTCTTTTTGCTGGATAAATGACCACGGCGTTGAAGGCATGTATGTAGGAGAGTTTTCGAGAGGGTCATGCTCTCGCCATGAGTGGGGCTCGAACCCTCGACCTCTTGTTTGGTGTGCGCATGCGCTATCCGAGGCCCCCATATTGTTTTAGCATAGATAATATTGGTACCTTGGTCTGCACGCGAACACGAATTACAGGTGCATTGACACTGGCCAGCCATAAGCAAGAATAAGACACTTATTATTCTGCTACCTCAGTATGAGACCAGCAATCAAGTCATAGTTTATGAGCTAAATTGGGCTGGGCCAGCATACTTAAGCTCATAATATATGCTTGCGCATCATTATTGTGAAGCCGTCAACATATAGAAATGGTAAATGGAAATGGTCATAAGATAGTTTTAAGCATGGCTATATAAGCCATGATTTGTAAGAATAAAATCAGTATGCAAATTATCAACGAATGTCCTGTTACTTTGGGCCGGTATGGGACTACGACTACCACGTTGAATTACATGCTCCTAAGGATTGCCATCCGGTATCCTTGGTCACTGCAATCGTCCTGTGTTTTCCTCTGCATCTACTGAACCACGAGGGTCCACTGAAGCAGCAGGGCTACCCAAATACATATTAGCTCGGACCACTGGGATCCCGCCTTGATCAACAGAATGACAACAAGGCCAACTCATCAGGACCACGATCATCTTGCCGATTCGCACTACCGCACGTGTGCAAATATACAATTAGCTGTACATTATCGGCATACATTAGTTTACTGGAATGCAGCCGGATAGACGGTAGGTCATTAATAAATAGAGTGTATAATAGGAGGCCAAGATGACTACCTTGAGACCAGAAATTACAAGAACAGGTTGAAAGATATCCGATCTGAATAGTACTCGGTGGGTCCTATTAATACTCTGTACATGAAATGTGCAAGAGTATATTAGTTTGACGCGAGTAGAAAAATGTAACAGGCAGAAGGAGGCGTGGCAGACAAGACGAGTCGATCTAGCCCTGCCTATCCGTCCGTATGCACACCTGGATCTCGGAGACTATAAGATGTAGAGACATCAAATTTTGCACAAAGATGCCTTATGTGTGTACGCTGTTTTATTTTTTTGTTTTCCGCCCTCTTCAACCAAATGGGGTTTTCCCGATTTTTCGTTCTTATAATTGTCTATATCTCGGAGACTATAAGAATACGCCAAAAATTTGTAATTTGAAATTCCCCTCCCTCCCCTCTCTCCCATGCAAATCGTAACTCCCGTAATTCTTGGAATTTCGAACTCAAATACACCCTGTTAGTTATTATGTGTCCGTATGCCAAGTTTCCATATGATAGACCGATGTAACAATAAGTTATAGCTATAAATATATTTGCTGCCCAAGCGCTGATCACGCGTTGCCCGCAGCTGTTGTTGATACTGGTGCTTTGGTTAACTGAATACATAGAGCAGACATGAATAGACGAATACACATTCATACACACACATATATGTGCAAATTCTTTTTTTAAATTTTTGTAACGACAGATGTGGCATCGCTTTAAGATGTCATCGATAATAAGTAAGTAAGCAACTCGCCCGAACGACCAGGCAATTGTCGCACATCCATCAACTCTACTTGAGAGCTTTGTAAATAAATAATCGCCTACATCAACACCAAAGGTAGTTCGCTAATTTGGGCGGCGCTGGGAAAACTCGAATTGCCGCAACATTTCTTTAAATTCTTTTATACAAGAACTAGCAGGTATTGCCCGTCTTAACCCGGCTCAATATGTTTCCAATTGTATTTATTTTGTGTGTGCATAACCTACCCATATGTTTTCACCTTAAAGGTTACCAGTAGGAAGGCATTTAAGGTATTTGAATGAACATTTTCTGTTCTTGACAAAAAATTGTTCAGTAGTCCGGTACATTTTTGTTCTTGCCAAACTATTTCGTTAAACGAACATGACCACTATAACTAATATTTTTTAAAGCTCGTTTTCCCCCCGTTGGAGCTAGAATTTTCCAAAAGCCTTTCTTAGTGTGCTCCTACACTATGATGGATACTATGAAACGATACTTGAGTCCAAATTTAAATTCACATTTGAGTCTTTTCGTGTCATCTTGAGTCAATACGGCCACGCACAAACTCGGAATATGAAACACGGCACTCGTGTCAATGCCGTGCAGCGATGAGCCACGATCAAAAAGCACTGGCACCGATACCATCAAAATATCGAAGTTTGAATGCAATAAGCAGAATATTTAAATAATGAAATCGAATTATTTATTGAGATCGATAAGAACAAATCATATACATACATACATACATACATACATACATCTGCCCGCAATGCGAAGCAGAATATGCGTAGCTCCGTTATTCGGTTTCTGCTTTACTATCGCTTACGCAGTCGATGCCTAGCGACGGTAACTGTAACATTTTGGCGTTTTGCCTTTGCAATTAACATTAAATGGTAAAAACGAAAGAAGAAGAGCGAGCCAATGACTTGCAGTTGTTGTTGTTTTTAGAGCATTCTTTTTTTTTTACAATCAAACAACTGTGTTCGATTGCCCAATGTATACATTAATACGAATGTACATACATGCTATATTCATACACAGGCATACATACATATGTACATATGTTTCTCTTTACTTTTTCAACCGTACGTAGAGAACCGCACACATAGACACGAACTGTTGCTTGTTGTGTGTGAGTGTATGTATGTGATGTCCCCAACTATTTGATATTTGTTGTTGCTGCATAAAGTTATTAATGAAAACACTAATGCCTAATGCACTAAACAAAGAAAAAATTACTTTTAAAAATGTTATTTAATTTTCAATTAATTAACATTTCTTGCTCTGTCAGTGCAAGACGAATGTACATACATACATATGTAGATACATATTTACATACATAGATGTGCACATATGTATCTATGGACATTCACACATTAGTGTCTCATATTTTGCTTTGGCTATTTCAATCGTTTGCAACTACACGAACAGCTGTTTGTATGTGTGTGTGTGTTTTTTTTTTTTTTTTTTTTTGTATTCTTTATATAAACTGACAAAGAGTGGAAAAATAACAATATAGAATTGATAGAAATAACAATAATAGTAATAATAATAGTAAAAGTAATAAAAATAATGATAATGATATACGCAGGTCAAAGTCCAGGCGGTACGGCCGTTAGGCATTGCTTCGCCCGGCCGATCAACCCGCTTATATCGCGCTCCTGTCCCGCTCCTGCTTCCTGAGCTTGCCCATAACGGAGGCCGCAAAGTTTGCGCTCGCAGCCCACGAATCTTCGTTAGCGAGCATGTTGGCCACAAAGTTCGACGCCGTTGGGGGTGATCCGGTTGTCGCCTCCAGTCTCCTTCTATCCGCCCCAAACCTTGGGCAATGGAAGGCTACGTGGTTAGCATCTTCCGGTATCCCTCTGCAGGCCGGGCATTCCGCCCTGGAGTCGTGCCCAATTCTATGAAGATAACTTCTGAAGCATCCGTGGCCGCTCAGAAGTTGGGTCAGATGGAAGTCGACCTTGCCATGTGTTCTGCCGATCCACGATGCTACGTTAGTGATTAGCGTGTCGTACGTCTAGCCGCCTCCCGCGCGTCTCTGCGAGGCCGCCCGTATACATTAATACGAATGTACATACATGCTGTATTCATACACAGGCATACATACATACATACATATGTATGTTTCTCTTTACTTTTTCAACCGTACGTAGAGAACCGCACACATAGACACGAACTGTTGCTTGTTGTGTGTGAGTGTGTGTATGTGATGTCCCCAACTATTTGATATTTGTTGTTGATGCATAAAGTTATTAATGAAAACACTAATGCCAAATGCACTAAACAAAGAAAAAATTACTTTTAAAAATGTTATATTATATAATTTTCAATTAATTAACATTTCTTGCTCTGTCAGTGCAAGACGAATGTACATACATACATATGTAGATACATATGTACATACATAGATGTGCACATACATATGTATCTATGGACATTCACACATTAGTGTCTCACATTTTGCTTTGGCTATTTCAATCGTTTGCACGCAACTACACGAACAGCTGTTTGTATGTGTGTGTATGTATACTTAGTTGTCCCCAACTGTTTGATATTTTGTATTGTTTGTTCTGCCTGCTTTTGTAAAATGCATATTTTGAAAATCCTTGAATGCAAAGTTGTAGATTTAGTTACGTAGATTACATTATCCAAATTTTAAATCGATCGGACTAAATTTATAACACAAACTTTTCATTTGAAATAGTGAATAAATATTAAAACCCCAATAATTCAAGCTCCAACACAATTTTCGAAAATCCGAGTATGCAGTTTTGTTTGTATCCTTTAATTGATTTTAGAAACTAAGTTTTAAGTCGATCGGTTGAAAAATGCGGATTTTTCAAACAAACTTTGGAGCTACTTTTCCCCCCTTTGGAGCTCGTATTTTTCAAAATCCCTTCTTAATGCGCATCTACACCATGATAGGATACTTGAGCCCAAATTTCAGCATCCTAGCTTTTACCGTGTGGGCTGTGGGCTGTTGACGCGGTTTGCTTTTGTGCCCCAACATTTTTTTACAGGAAAACCCATATTTTAGGCCCCAAAAAAAATATCAAAAAACCAAGTATACAGTTTTTCTTGGAATTGTTCTGAGAGTACAAACTAAGTTTAAAGTTAATCAGATGAAAACTGTAGATTTTTCATACAAACGTTGGAGCCTGTTTTCCCCCCTTTAGAGCTCGAGTTTTCCAAAATCCCTTCTTAGTGGGGACCTAGACTATGAAAGGATACTTGAGTCCAAATTTCAGCTTCCTAGACTTTACCGTTTGGGCTGTGCGTTGATCACCAATCAGTCAGTCAGTCAGGACAAACTGTTTTATATATATAGATTGCCGTGATTAGCGCGTGATTAGGGCACATACGGTAGCAGAGAGGGAAAAGCAAACACAGGAGAATGGCAACGGGGGTCATGCAGTGCCCGGCGTATGTATCAGTGAAACACGTTCACGATGCTCGTCCACTTCATGCAGTGGAGCGCCTGCAGGCAGAGATACGGTTGTTGGATGAAGAGGAACATATCCTGCAACTACGGCAGGTTGTGATTGAGAAGCGAAGGGAGCTTCTCGCTCAGCTGCCAAACCATTGCACTATGGTTTTTTTGCCCGATTTTTTGGCAGAAACTCGAAATATTCAGATATGTACCCAACATTTAGTTTGTACTCATATTTTAATACTTCGAGACGACATACCAAATTTGTTTCAGTTTGGGCCACTATTTCATATAGCTGCCATATAACCGATATGACCGATATTCACTAACTTCAGTATTTTTAACTGTATCAAACTAAAAACTGGCCTATATTTTTCTCCCATCCAAAATATTTTAGTTCACAAAATATAAATAATTGAACATGAGTTTATTTTATTTTTTTTATTTCCCCCCTCCCCCCTCTGCCAGGATACAGAATTTCGTTAATACTGTCCACATTTCAAAAGCTACATAGAAAAACTTTGCACACGTAATTTATAACCATTCATCTATCTTTATTTTAAATTTCAATCAAATCGGTAAACTTTTAGAAAAGTTATTAGCTAAAACATTTCACTCTAGTACTACGCCCACAAGCACAGCATTAACCTACCTCATCTGCTTATTTTTGCTTCCGCTATGGGCGTATATAACTCAGTGCTTGAAGTTTGTCTGGGTACAGGGTATTTCACTGTCGGGATTGCTCGACTATAGCGTTTTCTATCACGCTTCAAAATCGCCATCAACATCAACAATCATGTTAAAAGCAAAACAATTGGTGTTTTTTTTTTTTTTAATGGCTTTTAAGTTCAATTGGAGAAGGATTTTACTTTTACCGATATTAACATAGTATTGTATTCATCTAAGATGCTTACGTTAATTTTCTGCAATATATTCTGTTTAAATGCGTATTCTGAGTCTTTGTTGACGCTACAAATTTCAACAATTTCTACATGCCCAAACAGTGGTTTTGCTGCAACAAACGCAATTTTACAAACAAACAAACTTTTTTTTGACTTTCTGCCAAAAAAAACGGGCAATGTGAATGAAGTGACTCGCGCACCGGTAGCTGTCGCCCCGCAACCGAGGGCGTCAAGCACACATGCGGTCACAGAGAATGTAACACGCGGTTTTGTCAGTATGCAGCCTATGAATGTACAGTCTGTTGACGTAGAGGAAAGGCATACGGACCGCCAAAAAACAGATCGAAACACGCGACAAGCGTTGGGACACGAGGGCCACATAAATGGTGGCGTGAGTCCATGCTTGCAAAGAGTGCATTATGAAAATGCATGATTTCCCCTTGCGCCAGCGCGAAAAGGAGACATAGCAGAATTGCCAAAGTTTACGGGAAACCCAGAAGAGTGGTCGTCGTTTTTGGCAACATATGAGCAGACAACGGAACTGTGCGGATTCTCAGATGCGGAGAATCTTATGAGGCTGAGGCATGCTTTAGATGGCCCAGCGAGAAACTCAGTGAAAACTCTTATGCTAGATGCGCAATGTGTACCTCAAATAATCTCTACTTTGAAAATGAGATTTAGGCGTCCAGAGATTATCATTGAGGTGATGCGAACAAAGTTGAAAGAATTTGGGCCTCTTCGGGATGACAGACTCGATTGAATTGTTGATTTCTCGATTGAGGTGCAGTACGATGAGAGCTACAGGATTGGTACGTCATTTGAGTAATCCCGACTTAGAAGATGACGCTTAGCGATTCTACATTGATTTCAGCGATTGGTTGTTTGAAGTAGCCCAGGGAGCAAGTTGTGTGATGATTCCAAGCTTGCAAAACAAAGGCCGTAGACGTGGAGTTGTGTACACGCATCATGAAGATAATGAAGGCGGGTACTGCAGGGTCTGCAATGGCAAATGTGCATCGGTAGCAGACTGGGTAGCCATCAGGGAAATGTCTCAAAGAGCGCTGGAATACCACGAAGGCATTAAGACTGTGCTGGAGGTGTCTTGGGACTCATAGGCGGCTGGATTGCAATGTGAAAGTAGCTTGCGGAGTAGATGGGTGCCAGGAGATGCATCATAAGTTGCTGCATGAACGGTGGCGAGTGGCAACTGCAATGCTCATAATCAAAGTATCGTTTCAGACTTCTTCAAAGGTCAACGAGGTCAATACGTATGCGTTTATTGACGACGGGTCCTCAATCACTTTAATGGAAGAGAAGTTACCTCGCTTGCTGATCGGTCTGAATAATTGCACACTAGGCCGTGCAATCAGAACGCATGAAGGCGCTACGACAGCGCCCATAGCAGAGAAGATACGATTGGCTGGTTCTGAGAGTATACAAACTAAGTTTAAAGTTAATCAGATGAAAACTGTAGATTTTTCATACAAACGTTGGAGCCTGTTTTCCCCCCTTTAGAGCTCGAGTTTTCCAAAATCCCTTCTTAGTGGGGACCTAGACTTTGAAAGGATACTTGAGTCCAAATTTCAGCTTCCTAGACTTTACCGTTTGGGCTGTGCGTTGATCACCAATCAGTCAGTCAGTCAGGACAAACTGTTTTATATATATAGATTGCCGTGATTAGCGCGTGATTAGGGCACATACGGTAGCAGAGAGGGAAAAGCAAACACAGGAGAATGGCAACGGGGGTCATGCAGTGCCCGGCGTATGTATCAGTGAAACACGTTCACGATGCTCGTCCACTTCATGCAGTGGAGCGCCTGCAGGCAGAGATACGGTTGTTGGATGAAGAGGAACATATCCTGCAACTACGGCAGGTTGTGATCGAGAAGCGAAGGGAGCTTCTCGCTCAGCTGCCAAACCATTGCACTATGGTTTTTTTGCCCGATTTTTTGGCAGAAACTCGAAATATTCAGATATGTACCCAACATTTAGTTTGTACTCATATTTTAATACTTCGAGACGACATACCAAATTTGTTTCAGTTTGGGCCACTATTTCATATAGCTGCCATATAACCGATATGACCGATATTCTCTAACTTCAGTATTTTTAACTGTATCAAACTAAAAACTGGCCTATATTTTTCTCCCATCCAAAATATTTTAGTTCACAAAATATAAATAATTTAACATGAGCTTATTTTATTTTTTTTATTTCCCCCCTCCCCCCTCTGCCAGGATACAGAATTTCGTTAATACTGTCCACATTTCAAAAGCTACATAGAAAAACTTTGCACACGTAATTTATAACCATTCATCTATCTTTATTTTAAATTTCAATCAAATCGGTAAACTTTTAGAAAAGTTATTAGCTAAAACATTTCACTCTAGTACTACGCCCACAAGCACAGCATTAACCTACCTCATCTGCTTATTTTTGCTTCCGCTATGGGCGTATATAACTCAGTGCTTGAAGTTTGTCTGGGTACAGGGTATTTCACTGTCGGGATTGCTCGACTATAGCGTTTTCTATCACGCTTCAAAATCGCCATCAACATCAACAATCATGTTAAAAGCAAAACAATTGGTGTTTTTTTTTTTTTAATGGCTTTTAAGTTCAATTGGAGAAGGATTTTACTTTTACCGATATTAACATAGTATTGTATTCATCTAAGATGCTTACGTTAATTTTCTGCAATATATTCTGTTTAAATGCGTATTCTGAGTCTTTGTTGACGCTACAAATTTCAACAATTTCTACATGCCCAAACAGTGGTTTTGCTGCAACAAACGCAATTTTACAGAAACCGTGCAAATTGGGACGAAGTTCTTTAGTAATTCCATAATAAACATATATTAGTTAGTATTTCCACATTTATAACTTTTAGCAACTCTTTACCATTCAAAAATACTATTCCACGAGCGCAACTTATAAAGGTTATTTAAAAAAAAAAGCACATGAACAACTCATGGCACAATTACACGAACACACTATTTCGCTTAAAGTTTTGGATTATAATTTTACATACCTTGTGTTAACTCAGATGCTGTTTTAGATTAGGATAGTTTAAGAGAAATATTTGAATTTTAGTTTAGGGCGAAAAAAAGAGCGCGAGAGCGGCCGTTTGCGGACGTCGCCTCGCGCCCTCTTTTCGTCGCCTTAGGCTTAGCTTAGCATGAAAGCCGAATTTTGAAGTTAGTTGTAAAACCGAGCTAAATACAAGCACAATTGTCGACGAATCGTTGTGTAATTTTCCATATAAAAGTTAAAAGCAAGCGTCCCATTTTCTTTGTTTTTATAAAATTTATATAACTTGCGTGAGTTGTGGTGACCCTGCCAAGTACCCACTTTTGTGGCGGCACGTTGTCTTCGGCCACCACGACGAGTTGTCCCACGACGACGTTGGGTTCCTCCTGGAACCACTTCGCTCGCACCTGGAGGCTCGAAATGTACTCCCAGGACCATCGCTGCCAAAACCTGTGCTTGAGACACGAGGCATTGCGCCATCGCCTTAAGCAGGTTTGGCTGTCGATGTCCGGGAGCGGTGGAGCTGGAGTCTCCAGAAGAGGCCGTCCGATTAGAAAATGGCCCGGGGTTAGCACCTCGCCGTCGCTGGGGTCCGCGCTGAGTGGTCCCAGTGGCCGAGAGTTCAGCACCGCCTCGACGCTCGCCAGGAGTGTTCCGAGCTCTTCTGCGGTCAGGAGCGCATTGCCCACCGTCCGTAGGAACAGGTGCTTTGCAGACTTGACACCTGCCTCCCATAGACCGCCGAAGTGAGGAGCTCTGGGTGGTATGTACGCAAACTCGCATCCTTTTCTTGATGCGAATTCGCGTACGCATCCCATTTTCTTTGTTTTTATAAAATTTATATAAAATCATATAAATTTCAATCAACTTGATTAACGTTTTCCATTATATAACTTAACTTTTGTTGGTTCTTTTCTAAATTCTGCAAGCTCTGAAAGTTTACCAAAAATTGCTGCAAAAATCACAAATACATGTGTTTCACACAATTAGGTAACTTTCAATGCGCGCCAAGAAAATAGTGTTGCCATATCAGCAGGAATTAATTTAATTCTCGCTTAATTAAAAAATTTATAATAAAATTAAAAAAAAAATTTTTTATATTTGGACAAACTTTTTTTTGACTTTCTGCCAAAAAAAAGGGCAATGTGAATGAAGTGACTCGCGCACCGGTAGCTGTCGCCCCGCAACCGAGGGCGTCAAGCACACATGCGGTCACAGAGAATGTAACACGCGGTTTTGTCAGTATGCAGCCTATGAATGTACAGTCTGTTGACGTAGAGGAAAGGCATACGGACCGCCAAAAAACAGATCGAAACACGCGACAAGCGTTGGGACACGAGGGCCACATAAATGGTGGCGTGAGTCCATGCTTGCAAAGAGTGCATTATGAAAATGCATGATTTCCCCTTGCGCCAGCGCGAAAAGGAGACATAGCAGAATTGCCAAAGTTTACGGGAAACCCAGAAGAGTGGTCGTCGTTTTTGGCAACATATGAGCAGACAACGGAACTGTGCGGATTCTCAGATGCGGAGAATCTTATGAGGCTGAGGCATGCTTTAGATGGCCCAGCTAGAAACTCAGTGAAAACTCTTATGCTAGATGCGCAATGTGTACCTCAAATAATCTCTACTTTGAAAATGAGATTTAGGCGTCCAGAGATTATCATTGAGGTGATGCGAACAAAGTTGAAAGAATTTGGGCCTCTTCGGGATGACAGACTCGATTGAATTGTTGATTTCTCGATTGAGGTGCAGTACGATGAGAGCTACAGGATTGGTACGTCATTTGAGTAATCCCGACTTAGAAGATGACGCTTAGCGATTCTACATTGATTTCAGCGATTGGTTGTTTGAAGTAGCCCAGGGAGCAAGTTGTGTGATGATTCCAAGCTTGCAAAACAAAGGCCGTAGACGTGGAGTTGTGTACACGCATCATGAAGATAATGAAGGCGGGTACTGCAGGGTCTGCAATGGCAAATGTGCATCGGTAGCAGACTGGGTAGCCATCAGGGAAATGTCTCAAAGAGCGCTGGAATACCACGAAGGCATTAAGACTGTGCTGGAGGTGTCTTGGGACTCATAGGCGGCTGGATTGCAATGTGAAAGTAGCTTGCGGAGTAGATGGGTGCCAGGAGATGCATCATAAGTTGCTGCATGAACGGTGGCGAGTGGCAACTGCAATGCTCATAATCAAAGTATCGTTTCAGACTTCTTCAAAGGTCAACGAGGTCAATACGTATGCGTTTATTGACGACGGGTCCTCAATCACTTTAATGGAAGAGAAGTTACCTCGCTTGCTGATCGGTCTGAATAATTGCACACTAGGCCGTGCAATCAGAACGCATGAAGGCGCTACGACAGCGCCCATAGCAGAGAAGATACGATTGGCTGGACAGTCAAAGGAGGCAGCCGAAAACTGCAGATGACGGAAACTGTGACTGCGAGAAGGAACTAATTGAACTACTGAAGCAGCATATCTGGAATGAGCAAAAAGATATCGGGTACTCAAAAGCAGACAACAAGATATCCGAAGATGACAAATTGGCTGGAGCAGTTAGAGAATAACACAAGGCGCATCGGAGAGAGATTCGAAATGGGATTGTTGTGGAGATACAATATTGTTCCTTCAGACAGCTTTAAAATGACGTTAAAGAGAGCGCAGTGTCTGGAGGAAAGGTTAAGGCGGCAACCACTAATGGCCGTCAAAATGAGTGAAAAGATCAACGAGTCACTCAATTTAATGCTATTAAAAGGGCCGGACCAGATGGCACAGTTGGTGCCTATTTTACGAAGGTTTAGAGAGAAGGCCATAGCAATTTGAGGTGACATAGCGGAGATGTTTCATCAGGGGAGAATGCGTCCTGATGATCAAAAGCCGAAGCGGAAGCCATCAAGTTGGCGCAAGAAGTTCGACATATCCACTGTCGTGCGGGATTCCGCATACGCAATTGTGTATCAAACTCATTGAAGGTTCGTTTTGCGCTGGAGCGTACAGAGGATACAACCAAATAGATATGCTTTACTGACAAAGCAGGAACATTAACGGAAAACACATGTGGTGGGACACTCAAGCAGACACGCTTGGCTTTCGGTTGTCGAAGCGGCACCAAAATAGCAAGCTGCTAAACGGATGTCAACACCCTACAAAACGAGAGTTCCTGAGCATTCTAATGTGCAGTCAAGAAGGGTCACCGTATAGATTTATCCAGTCCACTAAACAAGATGTGTGCGTATATGGACGACAGAGGAGTACTACGGTTGAAAGAACGAGTAAAGCTGTATGGAGGAACTGATCCTGTAGTATTGCCAAAAGAAAACCGTATCACCATGCTGATTGGGTACGATGTACATGCGAGGTTCCATCACGCTAATCACAAGACGGTTGTGAATGAGATGAGACAGCAGTTCTGGGTACCACGCATCAGGGCGGTGGAGAAGAGTTCGAAATTCATGCCAGAAATGTAAAAATCAACGTACCATGCCCTGGCCACCGCAAATGGCGTGTTTACTGAGTCCGAGGCTGGCGGCTTATCAACCATCATTCACATGCACTGGCGTGGATTATTTTGGACCGATTCTCGTGACGGTCAAGAGAAGCACCGAGAAACGATACGGCGTGCTATATACATGTCTGACTACGAGAGCAATCCATCTTCAAGTAGCTTATTCACTAACTACAGATTCTTGTATTCTAGCTATTCGCAACTTCATCATGGTCCGTGGACAGCCAAGGGACTGTGGAGTGACAATGCTACGAATTTTCAAGGCGCTAATACCGTACTCTAACAGGCAATTGAGACGCTTGACGCAGGCAAGATAGCAGAAAAATTCACTGGGCCCAGAATGAAATGGAAGTTCTTACCGCCTGCTTCGCCACATATGGGTGGCGCAAGGAAGCGATTGGTAGACGCCCTTCCGATTAACTATTTTGGGCAGCACTTATGGAAGTGCAGATGATAGTAAGCTCACGGCCACTGACATACATACCAGTGGATAACGTGGAGGCGCTTACGCCTAACCACTTCCTGCTAGGAAGTTCCAATGGGCAGAAGGCAGAAGTACAAACGCAACCTGAAGGTATACTCATGAAAAAGAACTGACTTACAGTACAGCAAATGGCAGATGAATTTTGGTGGCTGCGCGAGTATCTACCTGACCTAACCAAGGCAATAGAGGTGGATGATATTGTGTATATTTGCGATCCCGTCAGACAAGGGCTCACTGGCCGAAAGGAAAACTAATAGCAGTGAAGCGCAGCACAGACCGGAATATCCCGGAGGGGGTGGGGGGAGGGGGGGGTAGTGTTACGACAGATTTGGCATCGCTTTAAGATGTCATCGATAATAAGTAAAACCGATAATGGAAAGTAGGGACTGGAAGCGGCTGGCGCTACCATAACCAAGAAACCACGTTGGCTTGTTCTTTTTAATTCTGAAGCGAGAGGAAGCGGATTAAAAGTACATGCTCTAGATCATAAGCATATTGTAATTTTGTAATTCCGTAGGAATTTAAAGTGTCGCCCAGACAACTCGCCCGAACGACCAGGTAATTGTCGCACATCCATCAACTCTACTTGAGAGCTTTGTAAATGATGGATATTATGTTTAATATTAATCGAAAACTAATTAAGGTATTATTGTAAAGCTAACACCACGGTCACACTCAATAAATATTCACACTTCTACTAGAAACAGCGTGTAAGACACTACATAATTGGCGACGAGATAAAAAAAAAAGAAAAAGAAGTGCGAAGCGTACATATGCTCAGTTAAATGTACATACATAAAACACGTGTCAATACTTAGAAATTTTAATGCCAACAATTGTAAATACTTGTACATACATTTGTTTAAAATGACAGAAGCTGCAGTTACTACTACTACGTTATTACAAACGGCAACGCTACCAGAGTTCTCTTGTGCAACGGAATCATGGTGCATTTGGAAAGAAAAACTGGAGATTCATTTGTGCGAAATAAAGTGCGAAGAGGAGGAAGTAAAAAAGCAATTTTGTTAAAATCAATTAGATCTGATCCATACCGTTTGCTACATAGCCTATGCAGTCCTGGCTCGCCGGTATCAAAAACATACAAAGATTTATGTTCCATGTTGGCTACTCATTACACACCACCAACAATTGTTTTTCATGAGCGTAAAAACTTTTATGCCGCAGTCAAAAGTGACTCTGAAAACGTGTCCCAATGGTTTGCTAAAGTTAAGCAACTGGCCATTAATTGCAAATTTGGTTGAAATTTGGACGACTTTGTGTTGGATCGCTTTGTCACAGGGCTTCCAGAAAATATTTTCGACAAGTTATGTGAGGAAGAACCTTGACAAACGCATTACGTAAAGCCACGATTATGGAAACGAAGGTCATCGCAAAGGCAACTGAAACTTCAAACATGAGTGCAGTCAACGAAGTACGGCACAAAGGGTAGCGCAGAAGTAACGGTCTCAGTACTACCAGACGTAGCAACAACAACAACAGCAACGAGAGGGCAACGAGAGGGCAGCGGGTAGCAGGAACAACAACAACTACAAGAAGAACGGAAGGAAGCAGCAGAACGAGAAAATCACATGTTCACATTGTGGTTGGCGCAATTACAGCTCAAACTCGTGTCACTTTAAGAATAGCGAATGCCACAATTGCGGTAAAATTGGGTACCTTGCGAACATATGCAGAAATAGAGATAAGAATATAAATTACGTTAACAATTTTAGCATAAATTCTGTCAATGATTTCTCTGTTTACAGTTTAGCTACAACGAATTACCACAACACTTAAACTTTGTCAGTAAATATTGATAATTGTACAATGGATATAGCAGTTGATACTGGGTCTCCATGCACATTGTTCCCTCAGAAGCTTCTTGATGTGAATCAACGCAAAAGACTTGAGCATTGTAATACCAAGTTCATAAGTTACACTGGCGATATAATTAAAACAATTGGTGAGTTTTGTGCAAATATAACATACAACGGGACCACGAAACCTTTAAAAATAATTGTTACTCAAGGTAATATTCAAGCCATTCTAGGTAGAGATTTCCTTAGAGAGTTTAAATTTGAATTCAGTCAAGTGAATAGCATAAATACTCAGAATATTGCAGAACAGATTAAAAGTGAGTTTAAGGATTTGTTTGATACCACACTTAGAACGTTCAGTTTAGGTAAAATTTCATTACCAATTGATATCAATGCTAAACCCATATTTTTCAAACCACGTAGCATTCCTCTTGCTTGGAAGAGCAAAGTTGAAACTGAATTAAATGATCTAATTAAAAAAGGCATTTTAGAACAAGTTGATCACTCAGAATGGGGTACACCATTAGTACCAATATTAAAGCCGGATGGCAAACTCAGAATATGTGGTGATTATAAGGTTACAATTAACAAGTGGTGTAACGACGCTGGCAGTGAATATCGTATTTTTTTTTTCTATTGCACTACCTTGGTCAAGCAGTGCTTCGGCTGCTTATGTACACACACTGCTTGTGTAGTTACGATTTGAATTAGCGTTATGTTTTAGCGTCAACTGCCTACGATCACATTTTTTTTCTGGCCTTAGTTAACAAGATAAACATTTTCTCAATTGTTTTTACTTATTTTAAAGGGAGTTAATTTTCTGCAACCGCACGGCTATCGGCCACCTATTGTTTATTTTCATTGTTGCACAGTGGCAATATTTGCGAGTTGTCAGTGGCCCTTTCTTTAACCTTGACCTGTCGAAAGGAAATTGTCAGAAGAGGTGTGAAGCAATTTCCGTAAAAGAAAGTTTTCTTGCTTGGCCTTAGCATCCGGATCTTTCTTTTTACTTCGAGATCGCCTAGAGGAAGGTTGTGCCTTATCCACGCTGACGGGGTTAGCAACTTTTTGGTTATGCAGATTATATTTGTACCTATAACCTACAACGAAGTATCGTTGCTGTATTAACAGCGAATAAAAAGTGTATAAATTGGCGAAAACTAAATTGGAGGATTCTATTGTCGAAAGGATTTTTCTGCATGTTGCCACTTCCGGACATCGGGTAAATTTTACATCACGAGCTCTAACAAAAGCTGAACAAAACTGCAGTACACTAGAGAAAGAGGCCTTAGCAATCATATTTTGTGTTAGAAAATTAAAACAGTATTTACTTGGTCAGAATTTCATATTAAAAACTGATCACAAAACACTGAAATTTTTATTTGGTGAACAGAAAGGACTACCTCTTATGTCCTCAGCAAGAGTTCAAAGGTGGGCATTTATATTATCAGGTTTTAAATATACATAAATGGCAAGCAAAATGATGCAGACAGCCTTTTTAGAATTCCACAGTATGAAACAGTACAGTGCATTGAGGAAAGTAATTTTGTTAATTACACTGAGGCAAACAATCATCTACATTTAACTTTCAAAGAAATTGCTAGAGAAACTAGGCGTGATCCAATTTTAGCCACAGTTATGCAAGCAATTAACTCAGATAAAATAAATAATCTCAAAGGCAAAGAGTATGATTCATTCAAAGTAAAAGCTCTTGAGCTTAGTATTGAATACGATTGCATACTATGGGGTTATAGAACAGTGATTCCTCATAAACTTAAAAAATCAGTTCTTGATGAATTACATAGATCTCATTGTAAACACAAAAGGCTTAGCTAGATCTTATGTTTGGTGGACAAATATCGATTCAGATATAGAAAAGATGATAAAATCATGTCAGCATTGTCAAGAAATCAGCAAATTCGGCTTGGAGCAGGATTCACGTAGACTATGCAGGTCCAATCAATAACTTTTACTTACTAGTAATCATTGATTCGTACACAAAGTGGGTCGAGATTTATAAAACAAAAGAAATAACATCGTCATTCACTATAAAATCTTTAAGAGAAACATTTTGGCGATATGGGCTAGTAGATACTAAAGTCAGCGACAACGGTAGACAATTTACATCTAGTGAATTTAAGCAGTTTACTACAATGAATGGTATTAGACATATTTTTACTGCACCGGGACATCCCGCAACCAATGGTCAAGCAGAGAATTTTAAAAAAATCACTAACGGCTTCGTTAAAAGATGCAGCGTAATTTTGAAACAATCCTAAATCAATTTTTATTTGATTATAGAAATGCTAAGCATTGTACAACGGCAGAGAGTCCATCGAAATTATTTTTTGGTAGAGTTCTTAAGACGCGATTCAGTTTACTGAAACCACCAAAAGTGAAAGAAGAAATATTCAGAAAACAGGAAAAAAGCATTTTGAACTATAAAGGTAAGAGAACAGTAAATTTTGACTTATACGAGATTATAGGGATCCAAATAAACCTAAATTGTCGAAAGCAATTATTAAAGAGCAACTTGGTCCTAGGTCTTATATCTGCACAAACGTTCATAATGATAAAATCATAAAGCGTAATTGTAATCAAATGCGTAAAACTGAATATAATTATGATTGAAATGCATCTGAATAACCTTGTGAGAGAGAGATAGTATCATCTCCTAAATCAATTTATGAACAAATTAATATAAAAACTGATACTCCAGAAGAGCAAGTGAAATCAGAACGTAATTTAAGACCACGAAAAGATGGCAAAGTTATTAAATTGTAACATTGAATTCATTTAAAAATGTAAAATATGAATCATCAATTATAGATTCATTGTTCGAAGTTATTTGTATAATGAATTCATAAGACTATGCTTTTCAAAAGTTGACAACTGTGCAATGACTGATGAAATGGTATTGTATTTAAATTGTTAAGATAATAATGTCATATCACACTTTCATATAAATATTCGCCTACATCAACAGCAAGGCAGTTCGCTAATTTGGGCGAACTGCCGCAACAATTTTGTTAATTTTTGTAATTTCTATAATTATTCTAAACATATGTACAAAGTATTTCAAAGTCGGGACACCCTACTTAATTTTTATAGCCTGTACCCAAAGGGTGAAAGGCTATACTAGTTTTGTGAGAATGTATGTAATACATAGAAGGAGGCGTGGCAGACCCCACAAAGTATATATTTGATTGATCAGGATAACAAGTCGAGTCGATATAGCCAAGTCCGTCTGTCCGTCCGTCCGTCCGTCTGTATGAGCGCAAGGAAGGTACAAGAGCTAGAATAACCGAACTCGGTATCCAGATTCCCATAAGCCCTAGGAAGACCGAGTTTGTGTTTTTTTCTGGTACACCCCAAAAAAAATAAAACAAACTCGTATAGCGTACACACATAAGGCAACTTTGTGCAAAATTTGGTGTCTCTAGCTCTTATAGTCTCTGAGATCTAGGTGATCATACGGACGGACAGACAGACAGACAGGTCTAAATCGGCTCGTCTTGTCATCCTGATCAAGAATATATATACTTTGTGGGGTCTGCCACGCCTCCTTCTGTGTGTTACATACATTCGCACAAAACTAGTATAGCCTTTCACCCTTTGGGTAGAGGCTATAAAAACTGTATTGTAAAACACATTTCACTTTTTTTGTAGACATCAAGACATCCGTCTTGTTGAGTTGGCTTTATTCAATTTAATGCGAGTACATTTCTTAAATTTTACTTAGCTTAGGGCAGCGTAGCTGCGCTGCCAGCAACGCCGGCAGCGGAGCGGCCGCATTTATGTGTTTAATATATATGTATGTATATATGCCCAGCGCTGCTGATAGCGGGGGGCGCGAGGGACATGCATGCACATTCAAACGGATCATGTTTGGGTGCCGTCGGTTACGTGAAAGACGCCGACGTTGCACTCTTGTCCGCGAGGCATATTTGTGCGATCGTATTACCGTCGCACTCAAGTTATTTATGATTACCTAAACACTGCAAGAAAGTGTTACAGTGTGTTGTCCCTTAAGTACTTTTGGTACAGTGGGTATTTCCTATGCATGCATACTACATCTCCCTCCTTTTGAAAAATAACGTAATATATGTAGTTATTTTAAAAATTAAAATTAATTCTTATTATTATGTATTGTTTAAATGGAAAAATGTATTGAAATTGATAGTATATTTTATGAATGAATTAAATTATTGAATTTGAATTAATATTGGTAAAGTTAAAATTAATACGCTCATGAATGGGTAATGAAATTTCAAATGTTATAAAAGTTCCTAAATGTTTGTTTCTATGCATGGCCATGTTACAAATGATTTGGGGTTAAAAATCTTTATCCTATCCTTATGCACTTTTTGTTTCTTTTTCCTATCATCAGAGATTATGATGTTATCTCTTTCTCCGATGTTTTCTACTGTATAGGGACCTGTATATTTATATTCTAGCTTATGTCCTGATTCGTTTTTTAATAGAACCTTATCTCCTACTGCTATTTCTAAATTATTTATTTTTAAATCATATAGCTGTTTATTTTTCGCCTTATGCTCCTCGAGCATAATCCTTGCTCTTTTATATGCTCTTTCTAATCTATATTTGCTCTCTTTAGAGTAATCTTCTACATTATATATGGGTGCTATGTTATCTATACCACAAAATTGAGTTGGCAGATTTGATGTTCTACCAAATACTAATTCATATGGACAATAATTATGCGCCATAGATGGTGTTGTGTTGAAACAAAAGACAAAGTATTTAAGCCATACGTCCCAATCAGTTTTATCGACCGATATATATGAACGTATGTACTCATTAAAAGTTCTATGACTTCTTTCTACTGTTCCTACTGTCTGGTGGTGGTGCGCTGTTGACGTTATGTTTTCTATTTTTAGATATTTACATAAGTCGTTAATGATTGAATTTTTATATTCTGTTCCCATGTCCGTAATGAACGTCTTCATTGGACCGTACTTCAGAATAAATTGTTCAAAGATAGCTTTTGCTACCGTGACTGCATATTCATTTCCCTGTTCTGATTTAGGAAGTGGACCGATCGTATCCACTATTACCCTATCGAAAGCCATTTGGGGGGTTTCCGTAATTGTTAAAGGGGTTTTTGTATGTTTAGTCGTTTTCGACTTTTGGCATTTTTGACACTTACGTATGTAATCAGTAATCTCTTTGGTCATACCTTTCCAAAAATAATATCTTTTGACCTTGGCCAAGGTTTTTGTTATGCCTGTATGTCCTCCTTGAATTGGATCATCATGTAATGTAGACAAGATTGCTTCTTTTTCTTTAATATTTGTTATTAGGGTCACCGGGTTGAGTAGCGCCATTCTTAATGTTCGTAATGTTTTATTGCCCATTTTTTTAAAATGATCTATTGAAACGATTTCAAAGATATTTTCCCACGGTGCCACTTTGAGTTGGCTGATTCTTTGTTTACCGGCTTGCATTTCAAGCCTTTGGAAGAACTGACCTAAATCAAGGGTTCCATTAGTATACAAATCGCCAACTTCATATCTTGCTGTAATTTTTTTTCCATGTTTGAAAAAACATAAATTATTTTTTACATGCAAGGCCACTACTTTGCGTACTTCGTCATTGTTAATGACTTCATATACGTTGGGCTTTGAAGCTTTTTCTAGAGATTGCCTAGGGAATTCTATTTTTTTCTTTCCTGCGCAGGATTTTTGTCTACTTGTCTGTCTTGTAGTAACTTTTAATACATTTGCCGTTATGCTTTTTAATTCCTTTATTGTTATTCGTGACAGTGCATCTGCCACGAAATTGTCTTTACCCCTTAGGTACTCGACTGTAAAGTCGTATTCTTCTAATTCAAGCCGCATGCGTGTGAGTTTTGAGCTAGGATTGACCATTGAAAATAGGTATGTTAGTGGTCTGTGATCCGTTTTCACTGTGAAATGTTTTCCATAAATATATGGTCGAAAATGAGTAATTGCCCAATGAATTGCTGCCAATTCCTGTTCGGTTGTGCTTTTGTTGCTTTCACCCTTTGTGAATGAACGTGATGCATATGCTATTGGAAGTTGGTGTCCTTTATGGTTTTGAGTTAAAACCGCACCACGTGCTTGTTTACTAGCATCTGTAATTATGCAAAATTCTTTTTCAAAATCTGGGTATTGTAACAGAGTGGGTTCGATTAGTTTATCTTTCAAGTATTGGAATGCGTCTGACCACTCAAATGGAACGTTCTTTTTACACAATCTAGTTAAGTGCCGGGAATAGTCGGCGAAGTTCTTAATGAAACGTCTGTAATAATTGCAAAATGCTACGAATCGTCTAGCGCTGTCCGCGTCATGCGGGACTGGATAGTTTTTGATGACGTCATATTTTTTGTCATCTGGCAAGATTCCTTTGTCTGTGCATTTATGACCGAGAAAGGTCACTTCATGCATAAAAAATGAACACTTTTGTGGGTGTAGTTTCAGGTTGTGTTTTCTACATACCTCAAAAATATCTTGTAAGTTCCCGAGCATATGTTTTTCGGAACAACCAATGACTATAAGATCGTCCATATATAGGAATGCTTGCGAAGCTTCAAGTCCAGAGAATGCAATAGTCATCATTCTTTGAAATGAATTTGGCGCTATTTTTAAACCAAATGGTAGTCGCGTGAAGCGATATGAGCCATTGCTCGTTGAAAAAGAAGTTATGTTACGTGAACTTTCCTCCAGTTCTATTTGATGAAAACCTGACATCAAATCAAGGCATGAGAAGTATTTTGCTCTACCTAGTTGATCCAAAATGTCATCAATCCTAGGTAATGGAAATTTATCTGACAGGAGTTTTTTATTTATTTGACGATAGTCAACTACTAATCGCCATTTCTTCTGTTCTGTGTCCGGAAGAGCTTTCTTTGGTACTAGTAAAAGGGGGCTGTTGTACTCTGACACGGATGGTTCGACTATTTTGTCGTCTATTAATTTTCCTACTTGCTTCTGGATTTCCTCAACTTGGCTATGCGGGCTTCGATAGTTTTTTATATAAATAGGCTCAGTATCCCTCAACCTCAACTTCTGTTTATAAAAATTATTAGTTGTTATCGATTCGGTTTCAAGTCCGAATATGTCATTATATTTGGAACATAGTTCCGTTAATTGTTGTTTGAATGGGGCTGGAAAATTTTTTGTAAGCTCAGCTATGACAGTTTGTTCCCTGATTTTAGAAGTTGTTTGAACTACATTGTAATTCGAAAGTGGTTCATATTTTAAATTATTTATATTAATTAACTGGTCGTTATTGGTTATATTTAGTAATCGGACGAATGCGCTTCGAGTGCTTGCAACGGTGTTTGCAACATAAATACCAGTTTGAATTTCCTGGTTTGGGATTAGTACACTATCTTCACTTGAAGTTAGTTCTATTTTTCGGACAACTTGTGATCTGGCTGGTAGAAGTATTGTATTGTTACCAGAACTGTATGTTATTGGAACGTAAATGCGAATGTCTATATTGTTTGGTCGTATTATAAACCAGTCTTCTGAAGGTTTCAGATCAATTTGACAATTAAATTCTTTTATGAAATCAATCCCTATTATTCCATCACATGGGATTGCGAAATTTGTGTTTACTAAATGGAAATTGTGTGGAATTATGTATTTATCTGTCTGTAGCTCTATTGGGGCAAGGCCTAGGGATTTTATAATACCCTCACCTATACCTTGAATATCTATTTTATTATTTATTTGTATGTCGTTGAAGACATCTGAAGTTTCTTTTATTAGCGATATGTTCGCTCCTGTATCTACTAGGAATGTTAGATGTTTTCCTGTCTTGGCATTGTCAAATGACACGAAAATGTTGAGATCGAGATTGATGGTTTGAACCTTTGCTTTTAACAATTTGGAGTATCCATAGGGGTTTGGGAGTTTCCCGAAGCCGTCTGGGTAACACGGACATTATTGTTGTGTCTTGTGTTCCCATTTCTGACGTAATTTTGGTTGTTATGGGATGTGCCGTTGTAACGTTGTTACTCTGCCGCGGGTATGCTCGCCGGCCAGAGTATGCTGAAATAAATTAGGCACCCCAAAGTGCCGAGGTGTCCACCAAATAAAAGAGGGCGGTATGCCCAAACTTCTCCACGTGTTTCTTTAATTGTAAAACAACATACAGAGCGCTTCAGTGCGCGTTGGGCATGAGCCAAGAACCAGAAGTGAACTAACCTAAACCGAACTTAAAATTACTCGCCTTCATGGCTTACTATTCTTACAATTACTTATTAATTTACAACTACTTGGCATCGTAATGACGCACGGCTGGTTGCTGCGCAACGCGTCGTTACACCTCCCCCTTTCCCCAAGGGGTCGAACGGCCCGATCGGTAGTGTTTTCGAATTTTCCTTCACCGCGCCATAATCGAACGGCAGATGTGTAGCAGCTGGGTGGCAGCGCTGCCACCCCTCGCGCTTGGCCACCTGTCAACGCCACCTGTACCTTCACCGTCAGCTGTTCGCTCTGTCATTCGGTCGCATTGTTGTTTTTCTGCATTTCCGCCGCGTGGTGCTGACGTGTCGTCATCCTCTGGATTCTGTAATGGGTGCTATAGTGGCTGCTGTGGGACTGGCTGCTGTTGCCGTAGCTGTTTAGGGATCGCCAATGGTGTTAGCATACCGCCCATCTGCTGCGTCTCTGGTATATTCGGCGCTGAGTGTGTATCTCAGGCGGTGCGGTAATCTACATCGCTTCACATGGCCTGAAACGTAACAGCAAACTGCGTTTAATTATGTTTGTAGGCTTACATGGGCATCTTCTTCGGCTAGAACAGCAGCTTTGCTGTTCCCGCTTTGGCGGACGCCGGTGGTGTTGCCGTTGCTGTTGTCGGTGTGGCTGCTACGAAGCCCTGGTTGCTGTTGCTGCTGTCGTGGCTGTCGTGACCGTGGCTGCTGTCGTCGTGCTCGTTGATATGGCCGATTTTGATGCCCGGACTGCCGCTGTGGCTGCTTTTGTTGACGCTGAGGAGTGGCCTGCTGTGGCTGCTGTGAAGCTGTCGGTGGCGTGGCCCTGGTGACCATACTAACGCTGCCTCTGTCGTCGCTGCCTTCGTCGGCTTCGCTGTCTTCTGCGTTCACCGCTTTTAGATCCCGCACATGTGCCGTTCTACCTCTGCCGCCCGCCACCGGTCGCACACGCACTATAACTGGGGATATGAATGCTCGTACCGTGAATGGGCCATCGAAGCGAGGCGCCAGCTTGGCCGCAAACTGCTCGGCTGCGTTGGACAGGTGATGTTGTCGCACGAGCACCTCGTCGCCCAGTCTGGGTCGCCACTCGCGTCTCCGCAGATTGTACTGGCGTGCCTGATCCTCGCTTGTCACCAAGGCTGCATGTCGGCCTCTGCGATTTCGCCTCCGCCGTCTGCGTGGCCGTGGATCGTTTGTTCGCAATTCTACAGTTTGGCCGCCCACAGTCACCGCCCCGTTGGCCATTTGGACATAATCCAGTCCCAATGTGAGCTCATCTATGCATCCGGGGAGTGTGAGCAGCGGCAGTACTACGCGACTGCCGCCCTGCCTGCGTGGGCTCGCCGACTGTTGATGTGGGACGAGCCCCCCCTGGCGTTTCCCGTCGCGCGTCGGCAGCATTCGTTCGCACGCACCCCCATCTTACCACAGTCCCAACAGTAGAGCTGTTGAGAGTTTGGGCACGCGTCCATACTGTGCCCTCCCATCCCACAACGTCTGCAGATGGGTGGGCGACGATGCGTGTCCGGTGGGCCAACCGCCACCGGCTGTGGGAACGGCGTAGGGTGTGTGGCGTTCGTCTCATCATTGCCGGCCGCCTGTGACCGTGCTAGGATTCCTTGGCGCACGCCCTGTGCCGCCTGTACGTACCCATCGAGTGAGCTTACTTCGTCGCCTGCCAGGCGGAGATTGGCGCGTATTTCTGGTAGCCCGTTGGCGTGGACAAGTCTCAGCTGCTCCTCTGCAGTCATCTCCGCGCCGCGCATCAGTCGTTGCATCGCTCGGACATACTCGATAGGGCCCTCTGATGCGCCCTGGACCCGGCTGTATGCTTCCCGCCGGCGCTCTTCTATGTGGGGACCCGCTGGATATTCTTTTAGTAGGTCTTGGCGGAACTCGGCCCACCGTTGTACCAAATTGCGCCTTGACCACTCCCACTCCTTCGCCTCGCCAACCAGGACTGCCGGTAACACGGTCACCAACTCATCTAATCGCACGTTCCTCATCTCTGCCTTATCTTCCAGGTCCCGGAGGAACGTTCTTGGGTCCCCGCTGCCGTCGAAACGTACTCCCCACTGTGCCACCTCCGTGCTCAGGGCTCTCCGCTCCGCTCGTGACATTGTCGAGTGGGCCGAACCAGCCGCGGATGCGGTTGACACGGCTGATGTTGGCGCCTGTGGTTCTGCCACCGCCTGCGCGCTTGCGAGCGGTGACGCTGGAGTCGGTGCTGTTGGGTCATCTTCGTCAGGCACATTACCAGCAGGCGCGGTGGAACCGCAGACCTGGCTCGACAGCTTCTGGAAACCATCCTCCATAGCCTGGGCCAACCGGTGGGTGTACTGAGCCAACTCGCCAATCGCTTGTGTCAGGTCCGCCGTTGAGAGCACTGGAGCCACTGTTGGCGTCGCTGAGGCTGCCGTGGGCTCGGTTGTGGTAGCTCCCGGCGAGGCCGCGACCGCTACCGAGATGGTCGGCACTGTCGCAGGAGTTAGCGGTGTCGTGTTCGCCTCTATCACGACGAGCAGTCCCTCCGGTACGTCCTCTTGTTTCGGGACTCCCAGCCGTCCGCCGGGCACCGGGCTCAACTGACCTGCCGTCGCGGTACGCGACGACATGTTCTCGTAATACGCCGCTAGTTCTTCCAGGCGGGGTCGGTACTCTTCTTGGGCCGACTTCACGAACGTTGCCAGCCGCCCCCGCAAAGCCTCCACGGTGCCGGTCTCCTCGATGTCGAACTCGCGCAGCACCGTGCTGAGCTCTTCCTTCCGCAGCACGCGAATCCAGCTCGTTCGTAGCATCGTAGGTCCACGCTCTCTCCCCTACTTGGTCGGATCTAACCTCACACTTCTTTGGGGTCCCTGCTCGGGCGCCACTTGTAACGTTGTTACTCTGCCGCGGGTATGCTCGCCGGCCAGAGTATGCTGAAATAAATTAGTCACCCCAAAGTGCCGAGGTGTCCACCAAATAAAAGAGGGCGGTATGCCCAAACTTCTCCACGTGTTTCTTTAATTGTAAAACAACATACAGAGCGCTTCAGTGCGCGTTGGGCATGAGCCAAGAACCAGAAGTGAACTAACCTAAACCGAACTTAAAATTACTCGCCTTCATGGCTTACTATTCTTACAATTACTTATTAATTTACAACTACTTGGCATCGTAATGACGCACAGCTGGTTGCTGCGCAACGCGTCGTTACCACGGTTACCTCCTCTATAACCACCACGACCTCTATAATTGTTTGACTGATAATTGTTATTGTAGTAGCCACGACCATTTTCTCTACCTTGATAGTTACTTCGGTAGCTACTACCGCGGTAGGCTTGTCCTCTTCGCGTGTACAATATTGAACTTGCATTGCCCGTCATATCAGTACTACATTGTATATACTTTGTGACGGCATCGTTCATGGTCGTGAAGTTACCTGCTTCTAAAATGTTTTTTAGTCTACCATGCTCACAATTTTTAACCATTGTTTTAATGGCTTCTTTTAACTGAATTTGTCAGCATGTTCGGCTGGCAGCCCTTCATCGATGTACGAAGCTTCAAGTAGCTTTCGCAAATTGTCGATTTCTGTGGTAAATTGGGTTGCGGTTTTCCCTTTTTGGCATACTTTTTTCAATTTTGCTTTGACAACGTCAGATGTTTCACCGACTATAGTGTCTTGTAGTTTCTTTATAATTTCATCTATGGTGTTAAGTTCTTGAACTTTGTACAGTGTTGTTCCTATAATCTTTGATTTTATTACCTCGACCGCCAAAGACTCATGAGGGCCTTTTGTTAGGTTAACTAATTTAATCGCTGTCATGAATCGTTGCAAATGAAGTTTCTGTCCACTGAATTCGGGTATGGCGTGCGAAATATCTTTGATATAAGCCCGTTGGGCAACTGGGTCGTCTGCCATTCTGATTTGTTCTCGCTCTACCACACCATTCAATGAATCTGAATCAGACAAATCTTGATCTTGATATTGTGGTACTGTTAACACAGCTGGGATCGTTAGATCGTGTAGATCTTTTTCTTCCACATTTGTTTCTGGATCAATTGCTTCAACCTCTGGGTCAAATTCTTTAGTTTGACTTGTTCCAGGTTGTTCTATGTCTATGGTCAATGGAGTATTCAAAACTGTTGGAATTGAAATATCCAAGTTGAATTTGTCTTGAATCGATATCAAATTTGATCGAAGTCTGATCAAAAATTTTGATACCTGCGACCAATGTTGTTCTTTTATGCGTTCTCTATTTTTATGTATCAGTTTACGTGCCTCGTTAAAACACTCAACCAATATGGTCGCATGCTTATTCACTGTAGCTCCTAGGATTGTCCTATTTTGTGTAAGAGATTTGTATGATTTGTCAAATCTACTTTTATTTTCTTCTAATGATTTGTAAATTTCCTGCCATTCCATTATTGGTTTTAAGTTTTAAATACCACAAAGTCAATGACTCTGCTATGTTTTTGAACAGTCCATTAAGGGCGAAAACTCTAACTGAAATGCACCCATGTACATATATTCGAGCTCCAATATGCTCCTCGGGGTCGTCCATTTGTAGAATTCTTTTCGTAAAATGTGGGTCCCTACTATAAACTTTCCTAATTGCATTTAGAGTCGTCATACTTGCCATGTAGACAATTTATATTTTGTCTAAATCATTAGCCTTACTCAAATATTTCTTTTTAATGCATTTATTGTGTGTAACAACAATTATTATCAACAGGGTATTAGTAAATCCCAAATCAATCTCTTTTGATTCCACTTTATTAATTACATTGGCAGTGGAATCCACTGTCCTGGTGTCCACTAAACCCATGTTGGTTATAATTCTTGCTTTTCTATGAAGAAATATGCCATTTATATATGGCTCATTATTGGTATCATTTCCTAATTTACTTATATTATTATCCCTCATTCATATTAATTGATTGCAAAATTTGATTCTTGGCATGCGCTAATTATTCCTTCATTATTTTTTTGTATTTTCAATATTAATTCAAATTTCAATTTCAAATTTAAATTTAGAAGAACAAATTTTTGAAAATATGAAGATAGTATGTGTTAGAGCATATGGCCGATTTACATTGGTTTTGCTCTATATAATTACAATATCAGCCATATGTTTTTAGTAAAAGCCTAACAGATATTAGTATTTTACAAGCAGCGTTTGCACGCATCGACTTGTGGGTAGAAGTTTTATAGGTAAATTATTGGCAATTCAGGCATTGGCATAAATGCAGCCCTTATTGCGTTACTTTGCATCGCAAAGATTCCTGTTTAGGTCCTCCAGTTGCTTTTTTAATTTCGTTTTCCTCCCCGCTTCTTCTTTTTCTTGGGCTGTCGTGGCTGCTCGCGTGCCCGGTACTCAGCTATTGTGAGTGGGCGCGGTCCATCGGATGGAAAAGCCTCTAAAGCCTCCTTTAGACTCGGCTTGTCCCTTTGCTCGATAGGAGCAGCGTTAAGGAGATCCGTCTCCAGTTTGTTTCCAACGATGGCGTAAGGGGCGACAGGCCTCTCACGTTTATATTTGTACGCTGCAGTTGTCCGGGGCCTTTGGGCTCAGGCGGGGCCGGTGCCGGTCATCGCACAGGTTATCTAAGTACGCTCTATGTAGCGTTGTCGGTGCCTTTTCAGGTCTTTATCTTCTTTTATTCTTCTTGCACTCTCTTAGTGGAACTTTGTTTAAATTCAGTGATTTGTTAGAAGCACATATCTTCACACTATCCTCAAGATTGATCGTTCAACATAAGTGTATTCTCTTTCATTTTTGTTGTTGTTGTTGTTCTATAAATGTCATTTTGGTTTCATTGTTTTAACGCTTTTGCTTTGCACTTGAACATTTTATTTCACTTTTTTATTCCATAATATATTTTTTATTGGTTATTGCCAAATAGCTACAATAATTTCTTAATGTCACAATGTCACGGTCGCCATGTAAAACACATTTCACTTTTTTTGTAGACATCAAGACATCCGTCTTGTTGAGTTGGCTTTATTCAATTTAATGCGAGTACATTTCTTAAATTTTACTTAGCTTAGGGCAGCGTAGCTGCGCTGCCAGCAACGCCGGCAGCGGAGCGGCCGCATTTATGTGTTTAATATATATGTATGTATATATGCCCAGCGCTGCTGATAGCGGGGGGCGCGAGGGACATGCATGCACATTCAAACGGATCATGTTTGGGTGCCGTCGGTTACGTGAAAGACGCCGACGTTGCACTCTTGTCCGCGAGGCATATTTGTGCGATCGTATTACCGTCGCACTCAAGTTATTTATGATTACCTAAACACTGCAAGAAAGTGTTACAGTGTGTTGTCCCTTAAGTACTCTTGGTACAGTGGGTATTTCCTATGCATGCATACTACAGTATACTTGGATTTTCAATATTTTTCCTGCGGCCTGAATAATAATGATTTTCCGGTGGAAAATTCGGTAAACGAAAAGCTATTTGCAATCAACGCACAGCCCAAACGGTAAGAGCTAGGAGGCTGAAAATTGGACACATGTTGTCTTCAGTGGTGTAGGTGAGCACTAAGAAGCGGTTTTGGAAAATTCGAACGCCAAATGCGGGAAAACGGAACCCAACGTTTGTATGAAAAATCTACAATTTTCATCCAATTAATTAAACTTAGTTTGTATACTCTCAAAAAGATTACAAGAAAAACTGTATACTTGGTTTTTCACCATTTATCCTGGGGCATGAAAAAGGAGGGTTTTCCGTGGAAAAATTGAAACACAATCAACACCCCACAGCCCAAACGGTAAAAGTAAGGAAACTGAAATTTAGGCTCAAGTATCCTGTCATAATGTAGGTGCTCACTAAGAAGGGATTTTGGAAAATTCGAGCTCCAAAGGGGGGAAAAGTAGATCCAAAGTTTATTTGAAAATTCTGCATTTCTGAATCGATCAACTTTAAATTTGGTTTTTATAATCTATAAAAGAATACAAACAAAACTGCATACTCGGTGTTGGAGCTTGAATTATTGGGGTTTTAATATTTATTCATTTTTATACCCTGTACCCAAAGGGTGAAAGGGTATACTAGTTTTGTGCGAATGTATGTAACACACAGAAGAAGGCGTGGCAGACCCCACAAAGTATATATATTCTTGATCAGGGTGACAAGCCGAGTCGATTTAGCCATGTCCGTCCGTCTGTCTGTCCGTATGAACGCAAGGATCTCAGAAGGTACAAGAGCTAGAATTACCAAACTTGGTATCCAGGTTCCCCTAAGCCCTAGGCAGGTCAAGTTTATTTTTTTATTCTGATACACCCCCCACTCCCCCGCAATGTGTGTTTTTGTTTATAAATTCCGTAGTATAAATTCCAGCTAGTACTAATGTGTCCATGTGCCAAGTTGCATCATGATAGGTCAATTGTGAAGAAAGTTATAGCCCTAAATAAAAGCTCTGCCGGCAGCGCTGCCCGCAGCTGTTGTTGTGGCTGCTTTGGTTCAACTTTGTGCTGCATACATACACGCATATAAACATGCATAGGTACGTGATGTAAATGTATGCTGTTAAAACTGAACATAAACATGTCTTCTAATTTAATTTAATTACTTAATTAATTAGTTCACTTCTTTTAATAATTTAAATTAAAAAACATTTTTTTTTATTTTCCTTTTTTGTGGAGAGTACAGGCTATTTTACTGTCGGGCTTGATCGACTGTAGCGTTCTATCTTGTTCTCAAGTGAAACTGTGGTAGCAAGTCGCAAGCAAGTGCACATATTATAAATTATAAGATACTATTATTGAAGTCTTCTGTTAATTGCATTCAATCTTCTATGGAACTATCGATAGTAGCGGTAGATATTCAAATTAAAATTAATTTACCTGGACTTTAAAATTAAAACAAGATAGAACGCTACAGTCGAGCAAGCCCGACAGTAAAATAGACTGTACTCCACAAAAAAGGAAAAATTAAAAAAAAAAAATTTTTTTTAAAATTAAATTATTAAAAAAAATGAATGAATTAATTAATTAAATTAAATTAGAATATATGTTTATGTTTAGTTTTAACAGCATACATTTACATCACGTACCTATGCGTGTTTATATGCGTGTATGTATGCAGCACAAAGTTGATCCAAAGCAGCAACAACAACAACAGCTGCGGGCAGCGCTGCCGACAGAGCTGCAGGCAGTGCATGAGCAGCGATTTTACTTATGGCTATAACTTTCTTCAGAATTGACCTATCATGATGAACATGACACATTAGTACTAACTGGATGTACCTACCAAAATTGATTTCAAAATTCCGAGAATTACGGAAGTTATAAGAAAAAACACGAATTGCGTGGGAGTGGGGGGGGGGGGGGGTGTATCAGAAAAAATAAACAAACTCGATCTGCCTAGGGCTTATAGGAACCTTGATACCAATTTTGGTTATCCTAGCTCTTGTACTTACTGAGATCCTTGCGCTCATACAGATAGACGGTCAGAAGGACAGACAGACAGACGGACATGGCTACATACATGTGTATGGTATAGCCTTTCACCCATTGGGTACAGGCTACAATAAAATTTGCGCTTAGCAGATTTATCGCTAACTTTGTCGTAATAATTCCATACGGCACCTTTTTGGTTTGGTGCCATGATAATTGATTTCTGTATACAAAATAACACAAATAATTAAATCAAGAATGGCTAAAAGTAAAAGCAATCTTAACAAAAGCAATTTAAACGGCTCAGTTCATTCAAACAAGAAAATGCAAACGTATGTGTTACACGTGTACATACGGCGTGCAACAGACTTGATCCACTCTGCTTTGGCGCTGTTTGCACGATTGTGCAATTGTGCAGCTTTACACATACTATTTAATCTTTCAAGTATATTTAATACATGCATTGCGCATCCCAACCGACGGCAGAACAACACGGCTCGAACGTAGAAGTAAAATAAATATTTTCAAATTACGGTTTCCGTACATTCCTAAAATTATTTATTGTTCTTAGTGAATTTATGCCATGCGTTAGTGTCATTTATTGTGATTAGCTACTTTTTTATACTCTGTACCCAAAGGGTGAAAGGGTATACTAGTTTTGTGTGAATGTATGTAACAGGCACAAAGAGGCGTGGCAGACCCCACAAAGTATATATATTTTTGATCAGGATGACAAGACGAGTCGATATAGCCATGTCCGCCTGTCTGTCTGTCTGTCCGTCTGTCTGTATGTGCGCAAGGATCTCAGTAAGTACAAGAGCTAGGATAACCAAAATTTTTATCAAGGTTCCTATAAGCCCTAGGCAGATCGAGTTTGTTTATTTTTTCTGATACACCCCCCACTCCCCCCTATTAACGATTTTCTATAACTCCCGTAATTCTTGGAATTTTGAACTAAAATTTGGTAGTCACATTAGGTTAGTGATTACATAGCCGTATACCAAGTTTCATTATAATAGAATGGTCGGAAAGAAAGTTATAGCAACATACACGTACAAGTACACAAACACGCATAGATAAGATTCTGATGTAAATGTATGTAT
Source organism: Scaptodrosophila lebanonensis (assembly GCF_003285725.1). Lineage (NCBI taxonomy): Eukaryota > Metazoa > Arthropoda > Insecta > Diptera > Drosophilidae > Scaptodrosophila > Scaptodrosophila lebanonensis. Next base: position 39,907 of record NW_022060605.1, on the reverse strand, counting down.
GCATGTATGGAATATATTATATTTAATTTAGTTAATTAATTAAATTAATTTAGTTAATTAATTTAATTATTTTTTGTGGGGTGGTACAGGGTATATAAGAGTTGAGCCTGATCGACTTTAGAATTCCTTTCTTGTTTCAAATGAAAAGTTTGTGTTATAAATTTTGTCCGATCGACTTCAACATAACTATATCAACAAATTGGCATTCAACGATTAAAATATAGCAATATGTTTTTTACTTCCCATATATCAAATATTTGGGGACATCACATACACACACTCACACATACATACAACAAGCAACAGTTCGTGTCTACGTGTGCCCATGCATACATACATATGTACATGCATATGTATGTATGCCTGTACATGTATGTAGCATGTACATACAAAACAACAACAACAACTTCAAATTGTTTGCTAGCACATCTTCTTTCGTTTTGATCATTTACGCCTGTTAATTGCAAAGGCAAAATGACAAATTTTAAAGTTACCGTCGCGAGACAACGACTGCGTAACCGATAGTAAAGCAGATTCCGAAAACGGACCTACGCATATTCTGCTTCGCATTGCGGGCAGATGTATACATAAGTACATACATATGTATATAGTATGTGTGTATGTAAATGGACATTGGTCGATTTGATGCGACGCTGACTTGATGATGTTTTTTAAACTGAAAATACTACAGCACCAATAACATTAAGTGTTTGGTCATCCGGCCAAAAACAGCCAAAACCAGCAGCACATCATAGTTAATAAGTAACGTAAATAACTCAATGCAAAGTGCTCGTTTTCTTGTCACTTGCTTTGCATAGCAAGCCGAGCACTTAACGTTTCCTTTTGTTGCTTGCCATAAATTTGCATAGGCTGCTGCGCAGCCGCCACATATGTTCTAGTTATTGTCGCTATCTCTGCAAGTTAAGTTCGTTTTTCGTTATCGCATCTGGTACGGAGAAGCTTAGCTTTCCGTCTACCAGCATAAACTTTGTAAATCTCGGCGATCGCTACCTATGCAAAATAAACATCTGTGCACCTCTTTTAAATTGAACAATTTCGTTTTCGCTTATTTTGCAATTATTTCGCCAACATAATTTCGCATATTTGGAATCATAAAAAAGCTTATGATTATACATTTTGGTGACCCCGACGTGATTAGTAATTCCACAAAACCTTGCGTTAAACAAGAGAGAACGCTACAGTCGAGCAAGCCCGACAGTGTAATACCCTGTACCCAGGTAAACTTCCGTCACTGAGTTATATGCGCCCATAGCAGCAACAAAAAGAGGAAGAAGAAGAGCGAACTTGTTGCTGCAGTTTGTGGGGGTTGTACTGGCGAGAATTTGTTTCGCTAATAACTTTTCTTAGAATTGACCGAATTGAATAAAATTTTGAACAACAGTAGACAATTATATATAAATTATGTGTGCAAAGTTTGGTTTAGGTAGCATTTGAAATGTGGACGCTATTGACGAAATTCTGTAGCGGGGGAAGGGGGGGAAAATTAAAAAAATAAACTCGTCCTTACTCGGACCTAGGAGAATCTGGATGCCAACTTTGGTTATTCTAGCTTTTATAGTTTCTGAGATCCTCGCGTTCATCCAGACGGACGGACAGACGGACGGACATGTCTAGATCGATTTCTCTCGTCATGCTGATCAAGAATATATATACTTTATGGGGTCGGAGATGCTTCCTTCTGTATGTTACATACTTTGCACAAACCTAATATACCCTGTTTACCCTACGGGTACAGGGTATAAAAAAAACAAAAGCGTACATAATTGAGTTCATTGTACACAAAAAAGATTCAAGTACATAAGTGCAAAAGTATAAGTTCATAGTGCCTACTGTACCGCCAATAAGCAGCCGTGTGAAGCGACGTTTTTGAGGGCAACGAACATCAGCAGATAAAACAGTTATTCGCGCACGTCATTTATCTCTGCTATTTTCGGTTTTCGGTTCTCTCTCGCGTTCATAATGTCTGAGAGCGACGGTCAAATGCGCGCCTTCCAAGCTGTCGCATCAGCTGCTGCTGACGTAGCTGATGCAGCGACGCTTGCGCCAACAGCTGTGGGCAATGCAGTGCAGGCTACGAGCAATAGTGTTGAGTTTTATAAGCGCAAGGCGCAATCATTATATGCGTGGGCGCTTTCTATTCAAAATAAAATAAATGATTGTGAAATTGACAATATTTCAGAAAGTGAGCTGCGAAAACGTGTGGAAATGCTGCAAAGTATTTTGGCCTCTTTTAATTTGGTGCATGACAAATTAGAGGAGCTGGACTTTGACGAGATTGGCAGCAGTGTGCGCTGCAACTTTGCTGAGCTGGTGGTCTGCTTGGAGGGCCGCCTGCTAAATGCAATACAAAGGATGCAATCTGGCGCGCCGCCGTGTTCGACGCTTCGGCAAGATGATCAGTCTACCATTGTGATAAATCGGTCTCGTTTGCCTGAGCTTAAGTTGCCTACATTCAGTGGTGGATATACTGAATATGCAGATTTCGCTTCGATGTTCACATCAGTGATCGCCAAGGATCCAGATCTCTCCGATGTGGAAAAGTTGCAGCATTTGAGGTCAAGCTTAAGAGGATCTGCGTTGGACACGATTCGTGCGCTTGAGATAAGTGGTGCAAATTATTCAGTGGCGTTAGACCTACTCGACAAGCGGTTTAACAATAAGCGTCTTATTTTCCAGGCACACATCTCCGAGATTTTGGGCATTAAAAAGGCTGAAACTACAAGCAAGCTGCGAGAGTTGTCCGACAAAGTCAACGCAAATATGCGTGCACTGTTGAGTTTGGGCAATATGCAAGATGTAGCTGGCAGCATCGTCGTTCAGACAATTTTGGGCAAGGTGGATGCTGCGACGCAGGCAAAGTGGGAGGAAGCCGCCCCATTAAACGTTATACCGTCGTGGGAGCAATTTGCGACGTTCTTGGATAGCAGGTGCCAAAAATTGGAAAACATCGAGCATGCAATGGCATCATATTCGTCGAATTATCAGGTGGGAAAGAACAAAAACACTAACACCAAACGCTCGTTTGTCGCCACTAACCCATCCGCAAATGGTTGTCTGTTTTGTGACATAAATGCACACGAAATATACAGTTGCCCACTTTTTGGTAATTTGTCGCCTGTACTTCGTTTAAAGGAAGCGAAACGCCTCTCTCTGTGTATAAATTGTCTTAGAAAGGGACACAGAATGAGAACTTGCAATTCTGGATCGTGCAGAACCTGTGGTGCCAAACATCACAGTTTATTGCATTTTAATAATTCAGCTGCCGTAAATTTGATGCCTGAGCAATCGTCCGCTTCTGACTTACACTCGCGGCCGTCTTCATTGTTACTGCCACGTAGCGCTCTCGCAGCTGTTTCGCCATCATCGCTTGCTTCATTGCCTGCCCAAAATCTCGGCTCAGATGTTGTGCTCTTGGCCACCGCTGTCATCAGCATTCAAAATCGCGCCGGGACTTGGGTACCCTGCCGTGCACTGCTGGATTCCGGATCACAGTTGCACATTATAACTTCGCGATTCGCTCACCGGCTCCAACTTCGAAAGACCAAGTCGTCGGCCTCTGTGTCTGGTCTTGGTGAACGCCAGTTTCAAGTCTGATGGTTGCACTGTGCACTTATGCTTGCAATCATTGGACTATTCCGCAAATATTACTGCTTTGGTCGCTCCTTCCATTACTGAGAACCAACCAAATTTCACGGTTGACATATCTCATTGGGATATACCAAGCAATGTCCGCTTAGCTGATCCGGCGTTCTTCAAGCCACAGCAAATTGATATGCTTATCGGTGCCAATTTATTCTACGAGTTGTTGTGCGTAGGTCAGATTAAACTGGCTGATGGCCTGCCACTTCTGCAAAAGACTCGTTTGGGCTGGATAGTTACTGGAGGTGGCTCGCAGCGTCAGAAATCTGCTTTGGTTGCATCCAAGTCTCCGTCTACACAGGATTGCAATACACGAATCGAGCAGATGGTTCGCTCTTTTTGGGAACTCGAAAGTGGTGTCGATCCGGCTGTAAAACTTACAAAAGAAGAGTTCGACTGCGAGGAGCATTTCAAGGCTAATTACAGGCGCCTGCGTACTGGCGAGTATTCCGTCCGATTGCCTGTAAAGCTCAGCACAGATCTGCTTGGCGATTCCTATACGCAAGCCTATCGTCGGTTCATAAACTTGGAGCGAAAGTTAGAACGCAATCCACTTCTCAAAGCACAGTACTCTGCATTCATTAAGGAGTATTTAGAGTTGGGTCATATGTCGCTTGTATCGCCAGTTTCGCTAAATTTGTGCAAGTATTTCCTGCCGCACCATTGCGTTCTGAAGGAGGACAGCACAACGACAAAGTTGAGAGTCGTGTTTGACGGTTCCGCATCCACGTCCTCTGGTCATTCTTTAAATGACATCCTAATGGCTGGTCCTTCCATTCAGTCAAAGCTCGCAAACACGCTTGTTCGATTTCGCACTTTTCCAATCGCTTTAACAGGAGACATCTGCAAGATGTACCGCTGCGTGCGAGTATCAAATCCGGATAGCTATTTTCAATGCATTCTATGGCGTGACTCGCCTCAAAAGCCTATTCAAGTTTTCCGTCTTGATACCGTCACTTACGGTACAAAGCCTGCTTCGTTTCTCTCCGTTCGCACTATGCATCAGCTGGCTGAAGATGAGCATGAGCTATTTCCTATTGGCTCCGATATCTTGCGCCGCGATTTTTATGTTGATGATTTAATCACTGGTGGTGCTTCTACAAACGAAGTCATAGAAATTATGAGACAAACCACAGGGCTACTTGCCAAGACTAATTTCAAGCTAAGGAAGTGGTGCTCCAGCAATCCTGATGTGCTCAAACAAGTTCCGGAAGAAGACAAAGAAACTCTAGTTAAGTTTGATGATGGCAGCGACATAACAAAAACTCTAGGACTGTCGTGGGATCCTGCGACGGATTTATTCATTTTCACGTTTCTGCCAGCATTGACATCTGGTCGAATTTGCAAGCGCACTGTTTTGTCAACTATTGCCAGATTTTATGATCCGCTTGGCCTTATTGGACCAGTAATCGCAAAGGCTAAGATATTCCTGCAGGCGCTTTGGAGAGAAAGACTTGATTGGGATGAAAGCCTTTCAGCATCATTGACAACATCTTGGCATAATCTTATTGCTGATTTTGAGCGCACAAAGCAGCTGAAATTTCCAAGGCTTGCACTTTCTGCTGGTGTTTCCATTGAAGTGCATGGTTTTAGTGATGCCAGCATAGATGCCTATGGAGCTTGCGTCTACATCATTTCGACCACGCAAGGCCAATCTCGTGCGGAGCTGCTGTGTTCCAGATCTCGTGTGGCGCCGCTCAAATCGTTGACCGTGCCCCGACTAGAGTTGTGCGGAGCCGTTTTGCTGGCACAACTCATAAACGAAATATCTCGTATGGAGTTATTCGACTGCAAGTTTTATTGTTGGTCTGATTCTGCAGTAGCGCTATCTTGGATTCGCAGCGAGCCATCCAGGTTTCAAATTTTCGTTTCCAATCGCATCGCAACTATTCAAGAGTTGACCTCTGGCATGGAATGGCGATATATTCCAACCGATTTGAATCCTGCGGACATACTTTCACGTGGAGCTTTGCCCAGCGAATTAGTCCAGTCCAACTTGTGGCTACATGGTCCCGCATTTCTGACGAAAGATAAATCTTCTTGGCCAGAGTCTTGCAATTCCGTCTCGTCGCTTCCTGAGCAGCGCTCTAAAGTGTTTGTAAGCACCACACTGTGCGAAGACATTGCACAGCAATGCAAATATGTTAACACATTTGGAAAGCTGCAGCGCGTGTTTGCATACGTATACAAGTTCCTGCACCGTGTACGTATTCCTGGGCTATCGGTGGACTGCATCCGTCATGGTACACTGCTGTTGATGCGCTCAATTCAAATGTCTACGCTTCGGGACGAATACAAGACCTTGCAGGCCGGACACACTTTGAAATCGTCTAGCTCATGTCTTTCCTTATCTCCGTTTCTCGACAGCTCTGGATTGATGCGCGTTGGTGGCCGTCTTAGTAACTCTGCGCTCGACTTTGAAGCCCAGCATCCAATTATACTTCCAAGGCGTCATCCAATCACGCGTTCAGTCGTTATGCACTACCATGTCCGTAACCTGCATTCTGGACCTCGTGCATTGCTGGCCTCAATTCGGTTGCAGTATTGGCCAATTGGCGGTCGGAAAACAGTGTGAAGCGTAGTCAGCAAATGCACCATTTGTTTTCGAGCCAAGCCTCGTCTTGTGGAGCATGTTATGGCTGACCTGCCAAAGGATCGAGTTGATGCTTCACATACCTTTATGGTCACTGGTGTGGATTTTTGTGGGCCGTTTTTCTACAAAAGCGAGGTCCGCAATAAGGCACCAATAAAATGCTATATTTGCATTTTCATTTGCTTCGCCACCAAAGCTGTGCATTTGGAGTTGGTGAAGGATTTAACCACCGGAGCATTCTTAAATGCACTTAAACGCTTTATTTTGACGCGCTGTCGACCTACGAGGATCTGGTCTGACAACGCTACAAATTTCGTTGGCGCATGGAACGAGATGGCTGAGCTAAAGCGTCTTTTTGAATCCAGCGAGCACCTGCAGGCTGTGCAAGAATTTTGCCTTGCTGACTGTATTGATTGGCGTTTCATTCCGCCGCGCTCGCCTCACTTTGGTGGTCTATGGGAAGCGGCTGTAAAGACTGCCAAGCATCATTTCTACAGATCCGTTGGACTATCGCTGCTCGAATTTGATGAACTGCGCTCGCTTGTATGCCATATCGGGGCAATTATTAATTCTCGCCCATTGTTATCCCTTTCAGAACATCCAGCAGATCTCGATGTCTTGACTCCAGCTCATTTTCTTGGTGCTGCTCCGCTGTCAACGTACGTTGAGCCTGATCTGACGAAGCTCAATTTCAATCTGCTGGATCGATGGCAGCGCGTGACGTACTACCAGCAGATATTTTGGGCTCGCTGGCGTGAAGAATACTTGACGCTTCTTCAACAGCGCTCAAAATGGCGAGTGTCGCAGCCTGGACTCTCCATTGATGATGTCGTTCTGGTCAAGGACGAGAATTTGCCGCCCCTCAAATGGCCATTAGCAAGGGTGGTCAGCCTCATCAGCGGCGCAGATGGCGTGTCGAGAGTTGCAGAATTGAGGACTTCCACTGGAACCATTCGGCGAGCCGTTCGCAAATTATGCCCGCTGCCGAAACAAGATGTTGTTGAAGACCCTGGTTCTTCAACAGGGGGAGTATGTTTGGTCATCCGGCCAAAAACAGCCAAAACCAGCAGCACATCATAGTTAATAAGTAACGTAAATAACTCAATGCAAAGTGCTCGTTTTCTTGTCACTTGCTTTGCATAGCAAGCCGAGCACTTAACGTTTCCTTTTGTTGCTTGCCATAAATTTGCATAGGCTGCTGCGCAGCCGCCACATATGTTCTAGTTATTGTCGCTATCTCTGCAAGTTAAGTTCGTTTTTCGTTATCGCATCTGGTACGGAGAAGCTTAGCTTTCCGTCTACCAGCATAAACTTTGTAAATCTCGGCGATCGCTACCTATGCAAAATAAACATCTGTGCACCTCTTTTAAATTGAACAATTTCGTTTTCGCTTATTTTGCAATTATTTCGCCAACATAATTTCGCATATTTGGAATCATAAAAAAGCTTATGATTATACAATTAAGGTTGCCAGAATTTTTGGTTTTGATTAAATATTTTCATAAAGTATCAATTAATTTGTTTATTAGTTAATATATTAAAATGCTTGTGTATGTATATGATTTGTTCTTATTGATCTCAATAAATAATTAGATTTTATTATTTAAATATTCTGCTTATTGCATTCAAACTTCGATATTTTGATGGTATCGGTGGCTTCAACTATCGAAAGTTTTACTCTAGCAAATTGATATGAGAATTGTCAGTGCTTTTTGATCGTGGCTCATCGCTGCACAGCATTGACACGAGTGGATTGGAAACATTATATTGAGCCGGGTTAAGACGGGCAATACCTGCTAGTCTCTATATATACTATACTAGCAGGTATTGCCCGTCTTAACCCGGCTCAATATGTTTCCAATTGTATTTATTTTGTGTGTGCATAACCTACCCATATGTTTTCATCTTAAAGGTTACCAGTAGGAAGGCATTTAAGGTATTTAAATGAACATTTTCTGTTCTTGACAAAAAATTGTTCAGTAGTCCGGTACATTTTTGTTCTTGCCAAACTATTTCGTTAAACGAACATGACCACTATAACTAATATTTTTTAAAGCTCGTTTTCCCCCCGTTGGAGCTAGAATTTTCCAAAAGCCTTTCTTAGTGTGCACCTACACTATGATGGATACTATGAAACGATACTTGAGTCCAAATTTAAATTCACATTTGAGTCTTTTCGTGCCATATTGAGTCAATACGGCCACGCACAAACTCGGAATATGAAACACGGCACTCGTGTCAATGCCGTGCAGCGATGAGCCACGATCAAAAAGCACTGGCACCGATACCATCAAAATATCGAAGTTTGAATGCAATAAGCAGAAAATTTAAATATTGAAATCGAATTATTTATTGAGATCAATAAGAACAAATCATATACATACATACATACATACATCTGCCCGCAATGCGACGCAGAATATGGCATAGCGTCATATCTCCGACGACATATCTCCGCCCAGTACATTTTTGCGGCGGAGATATGTCGCTATTTTTTCGGCGGAGATATGACGTTTTAAAACGACATAACTCCGCGCGATGTTTTGGCAATATCGAAAACATCGATGTTTTAGTTGCCAATATCGATAATCGGGTACTTTTTGAAAATTCGAAAGCGAAAAGCAGGATGAAATATTTTAGTCCCAGTTTTCTTTATTTATTAATTGAATTTTAATAATTTTTTTATTAATGTAATAGTTTTGGAAGTAGTGGTATTGACAGTGAACGTGGATGCAAACTATGTATACATATCTGTAAAGTAAACTTGAAGTGCATATATGTATGTATATATTTAAGTCCGTTTTATTGAGGCCATGTAACCATGTAAATATTTGTGGTTCTTGTTGGGATCAAATTATTGTCCAACATGTAAACAAGAAGTAAATGAAGCAATTCGCAATGTCTTCATTTATACATAAAAATGTATTTGATATTGATAATATATAATGTATATTAGAAGTATATTAATAAATAAAATATATGAAAATTAGCTTTGTACTTTGACTTGATTAAAAAATTTGAAAGAAAGGTAAAAAAAACAAAATACGCTGTGCCCAGCTTTGAAATGATAAATTTGATATAATAACTAAGGCACATACCCATGACGAACTTATGTACATATGTTGTTACTAGCAGGTATTGCCCGTCTTAACCCGGCTCAATATAATGTTTCCAATTGTATTTATTTTGTGTGTGCATAACCTACCCATATGTTTTCACCTTATAAGTTACCAGTAGGAAGGCATTTAAGGTATTTAAATGAACATTTTCTGTTCTTGACAAAAAATTGTTCAGTAGTCCGTTACATTTTTGTTCTTGCCAAACTATTTCTTTAAACGAACATGACCACTATAACTAATATTTTTTTAAACCTCCCCCCTTTGGAGTTAGAATTTTCCAAAAGCCTTTCTTAGTGTGCTCCTACACTATGATGGATACTATGAAAGGATACTTGAGTCCAAATTTCATCTTTTACCGTTTGGGCTGTGCGTTGATCACCAATTAGTCAGGACAAACTGTTTTATATATAGAGATAACGCAACGTTTTAAGATAGACTATGTGCAAAAAAGGGGAATAATTATAAGGGTATATCCTAATTTTAAATTCACATTTGAGTCTTTTCGTGCCATATTGAGTCAATACGGTCACGCACAAACTCGGAATATGAAACACGGCACACGTGTCAATGCCGTGCAGCGATGAGCCACGATCAAAAAGCACTGACAATTCTCATCTCAATTTGCTAGAGTAAGACTTTCGATAGTTGAAGCCACCGATAGCATCAAAATATCGAAGTTTGAATGGAATAAGCAGAATATTTAAATAATAAAATCTAATTATTTATTGAGATCGATAAGAACAAATCATATACATACATACATCTGCCCGCAATGCGAAGCAGAATATGCGTAGCTCCGTTATTCGGTTTCTGCTTTACTATCGCATACGCAGTCGTTGCTTAGCGACGGTAACTGTAAACTTTTGGCGTTTTGCCTTTGCAATTAACATTAAATGGTCAAAACGAAAGAAGATGAGCGAGCCAACAACTTGAAGTTGTTGTTGTTGTTTTGTATTTACATGCTTCATACATATACAGGCATAGATACATATGCTTGTACATATGTATGTATGCATGGGCACACATAGACACGAACTGTTCCCAACTATTTGATATTTGATATATGGCAAGTAAAAAACATATTGCTATATTTTAATCGTTGAATGCCAATTTGTTGATATAGTTATGTTGATTACATTACCCAAATTTGAAATCGATCGGACAAAATTTATAACACAAACTATTCATTTGAAAAAGTGAATAAATATTAAAACCCCAATAATAAAATTAAATGCGATATATCGAAAATATCGATACTTGTGTTGATATATCGTAATACATGTCGAATACAAATACATCGAAAAACATCGTTTGAGAGTTATTGATTATAATACTGTATTCGATTGTACACTGTACACATACATACATACAAATTTATTTGTATGTGTACTGTAACTGTAAACTTTTGGCATTTTGCGTATGTAATGAACAGGCGTAAATGATCAAAACGAAAGAAGATCTGCGAGCCAATAACTTGAAGTTGTTGTTGTTTTAAAAATTTTTATTTGAAACCATAGAAAACTATTTTTTACAATTAAACAACAGTGTTCGATAGCCCACTGCATACTTGTACATACAAACCTATATATGTATATAGGAATGTATGAACGTACATACATACTTATTGATGTACATACATACATATGTACATGCTATACATACAGACGTATGTACGTATGTAATACATATGGTGCTGGCGTAATTCATAATGCGAAATTCTTTCTAAGGGGAGAAATGTCCCCCCTGCCAAACCTGCGTACGCCCTTGTAGTCCGTTGTCCTAAAAACTCCTTATGCCAAATGTACTAAACAAAGAAAAAAAGCATAAAAATGTTTATGTTATAATGTTAATAATTTTTAATTAATTAACATTTCTTGCCCTGTCAGTGCAAGACGAATGTACTTTTGTACATACATATGTATGTATGTATGTACATACATGTGTACAAATGAACATTCACACATTAGTGTCTCACATTTTGCTTTGGCTACTTCAACCGTTTACACGCAACTACACGAACAGCTGCTTGTATGTATGTATGTGTGTGTGTGTGTATGTATACTTAGTTGTCCCCAACTGTTTGATATTTTGTATTGTTTGTTCTACCTGCATTTGTAAAATGCATATTTTAAAAATCGTTAAATGCAAAGTTGTAATTTTAGTTACGTAGATTATATTACCCAAATTTGAAATCGATCGGACAAAATTTATAACACAAACTATTCATTTGAAAAAGTGAATAAATATTAAAACCCCAATAATAAAATTAAATGCGATATATCGAAAATATCGATACTTGTGTTGATATATCGTAATACATGTCGAATACAAATACATCGAAAAACATCGTTTGAGAGTTATTGATTATAATACTGTATTCGATTGTACACTGTACACATACATACATACAAATTTATTTGTATGTGTACTGTAACTGTAAACTTTTGGCATTTTGCGTATGTAATGAACAGGCGTAAATGATCAAAACGAAAGAAGATCTGCGAGCCAATAACTTGAAGTTGTTGTTGTTTTAAAAATTTTTATTTGAAACCATAGAAAACTATTTTTTACAATTAAACAACAGTGTTCGATAGCCCACTGCATACTTGTACATACAAACCTATATATGTATATAGGAATGTATGAACGTACATACATACTTATTGATGTACATACATACATATGTACATGCTATACATACAGACGTATGTACGTATGTAATACATATGGTGCTGGCGTAATTCATAATGCGAAATTCTTTCTAAGGGGAGAAATGTCCCCCCTGCCAAACCTGCGTACGCCCTTGTAGTCCGTTGTCCTAAAAACTCCTTATGCCAAATGTACTAAACAAAGAAAAAAAGCATAAAAATGTTTATGTTATAATGTTAATAATTTTTAATTAATTAACATTTCTTGCCCTGTCAGTGCAAGACGAATGTACTTTTGTACATACATATGTATGTATGTATGTACATACATGTGTACAAATGAACATTCACACATTAGTGTCTCACATTTTGCTTTGGCTACTTCAACCGTTTACACGCAACTACACGAACAGCTGCTTGTATGTATGTATGTGTGTGTGTGTGTATGTATACTTAGTTGTCCCCAACTGTTTGATATTTTGTATTGTTTGTTCTACCTGCATTTGTAAAATGCATATTTTAAAAATCGTTAAATGCAAAGTTGTAATTTTAGTTACGTAGATTATATTACCCAAATTTGAAATCGATCTGACAAAATTTATAACACAAACTTTTCATTTGAAAAAATGAATAAATATTAAAACCCCAATAATTCAAGCTCCAACACAAATTTCGAAAAACCGGGTATGCAGTTTTGTTTGTATTCTTTTATAGATTATAAAACCTAAATTTAAAGTTGATCGATTCAAAAATGCAGAATTTTCAAACAAACTTTGGAGCTACTTTTCCCCCCTTTGGAGCTCGAATTTTCTTCTTAGTGCGCATCTACACCATGATAGGATACTTGAGCCCAAATTTCAGTTTCCTAGCTTTTACCGTTTGGGCTGTGGGGTGTTGATTGTGTTTCAATTTTTCCACGGAAAACCCCCCTTTTTTCATGCCCCAGGAAAAATGGTGAAAAACCAAGTATACAGTTTTTCTTGTATTCTTTTTGAGAGTATACAAACTAAGTTTGAAGTTAATTGGACGAAAGTTGTAGATTTTTCATACAAACGTTGGAGCCCGTTTTCCCCCCTTTGGCGTTCGAATTTTCCAAAACCGCTTCTTAGTGCTCACCTACACCACTGAAGACAACATGTGTCCAATTTTCAGCCTCTTAGCTCTTACCGTTTGGGCTGTGCGTTGATTGCACATAGCTTTTCGTTTACCGAATTTTCCACCGGAAAATCATTATTATTCAGGCCGCAGGAAAAATATTGAAAATCCAAGTATACAGTTTTTTTTGTATTCTTTTTGAGAATATACAAACTAAGTTTGAAGTTAATCGGATAAAAATTGTAGATTTTTCATACAAACGTTGGAGCTCGTTTTCCCCCCTTTGGAGCTCGAATTTTCCGAAACCCCTTCTTAGTGCTCACTTTCACTATAAGAGGGATCTTGTGTTCAAATTTCAGCTTCCTAGCTCTTACCGTTTGGGCTGTGCGTTGATTGCCAATCAGTCAGTCAGTCAGTCAGTCAGGACAAACTGTTTTATATATATAGAGATGTACACTAGAGCTGTAAAAACATCGATGTTCACCAGCATCGTGATCTAACAAGAAGTTATAGCCATATATATAATCTCAGGGCAAGTACTGCCCGCAGCACGAGACATACACAGACACACACAAACATACACGCATAACTATTCTACACATATGTACAGAGTATTTCAATGTCGGGACACCCGACTTTAGCTTCTCTATTTGTTTTATTTAGCCTTTATTTGTTAGATCAATATTTTTGCTCAAAAATAACCATTTATTTACGATTGTACTTTTTTTAAATCTCCTACTTTTGTTAAATTTTTGGCCAGCTTTGCTAAAAGTGCGTTCAGAGGCACATTATTTGGCAGGCACGGCCACGATCTGCCTGGCTACAGAATTCAATGAATCACTGATTGCCAAACAAAAGATGGCTTCTCACACAGTTGTCCCTCATGTAACTATAAAACGGGAAACACTTATAGAAGTTTCAATGCATATCAGACAATCATTACCTTAATTTGGAAGCACGTGTTCATTTCTTAAATATATACATACATATATGCACTTCAAGTTTACTTTACAGATATGTATACATAGTTTGCATCCACGTTCACTGTCAACACCACTACTTCCAAAACTATTACATTAATAAAAAAATTATTAAAATTCAATTAATAAATAAAGAAAACTGGGACTAAAATATTTCATCCTGCTTTTCGCTTTCGAATTTTCAAAAAGTACCCGATTATCGATATTGGCAACTAAAACATCGATGTTTTCGATATTGCCAAAACATCGATATATCGATGTTGATATCGATGTTTTTTCCAGCTCTAATGTACACATGTATAGAGTTATATGTTTTTACTTCGGCGGAGATATGTCGTTTTTAGTTCGGCGGAGATATGTCGTTTCAAAACGACATAACTCCGCGCGGAGATATGACGCTTGCAAACGACATATCTCCGCCGAAGTAAAAACGACATATCTCCGCGCGGAGTTATGTCGTTTTCGAGCGTCATAACTCCGCGCGGAGATATGACGTTTTAAAACGACATAACTCCGCGCGGAGATATGTCGCTTTCAGTGCGGCGGAGATATGTCGTCGGAGATATGACGCTATGCCGCAGAATATGCGTAGCTCCGTTATTCGGTTTCTGCTTTACTATCGCTTACGCAGTCGTTGCCTAGCGACGGTAACTGTAACATTTTGGCGTTTTGCCTTTGCAATTAACATTAAATGGTAAAAACGAAAGAAGAAGAGCGAGCTAATGACTTGCAGTTGTTGTTGTTTTTAGAGCATTATTTTTTTTTACAATCAAACAACTGTGTTCGATTGCCCAATGTATACATTAATACGAATGTACATACATGCTATATTCATACAGAGGCATACATATGTATGTATGTTTCTTTTTACTTTTTCAGCCGCACGTAGAGAACCACACACATAGACGCGAACTGTTGCTTGTTGTGTGTGTGAGTGTGTGTATGTGATGTCCCCATTTATTTGATATTTGTTGTTGCTGCATAAAGTTATTAATGAAAACCCTAAATGTTATATAATTTTCAATTAATTAACATTTCTTGCTCTGTCAGTGCAAGACGAATGTACATACATACATACATATGTAGATACATATGTACATACATAGATGTGCACATATGTATCTATGGACATTCACACATTAGTGTCTCACATTTTGCTTTGGCTATTTCAATCGTTTGCACGCAACTACACGAACAGCTGTTTGCATGTGTGTGTGTATACTAAGTTGTCCCTAACTCTTTGATATTTTGTATTGTTTGTTCTTCCTGCGTTTGTAAAATGCATATTTTGAAAATCCAAATTTTAAATCGATCGGACTAAATTTATAACACAAACTTTTCATTTGAAATAGTGAATAAATATTAAAACCCCAATAATTCAAGCTCCAACACGATTTTCGAAAATCCGAGTATGCAGTTTTGTTTGTATTCTTTAATTGGTTTTAGAAACTAAGTTTTAAGTTTACCTGCTAGTCTCTATATATACTATACTAGCAGGTATTGCCCGTCTTATCCCGGCTCAATATGTTTCCAATTGTTTTTATTTTGTTTGTGCATAACCTACCCATATGTTTTCACCTTAAAGGTTACCAGTAGGAAAGCATTTAAGGTATTTAAATGAACATTTTCTGTTCTTGACAAAAAATTGTTCAGTAGTCCGGTACATTTTTGTTCTTGCCAAAATATTTCGTTAAACGAACATGACCACTATAACTAATATTTTTTAAAGCTCGTTTTCCCCCCGTTGGAGCTAGAATTTTCCAAAAGCCTTTCTTAGTGTGCTCCTACACTATGATGGATACTATGAAACGATACTTGAGTCCAAATTTAAATTCACATTTGAGTCTTTTCGTGCCATATTGAGTCAATACGGCCACGCACAAACTCGGAATATGAAACACGGCACTCGTGTCAATGCCGTGCAGCGATGAGCCACGATCAAAAAGCACTGGCACCGATACCATCAAAATATCGAAGTTTGAATGCAATAAGCAGAAAATTTAAATATTGAAATCGAATTATTTATTGAGATCAATAAGAACAAATCATATACATACATACATACATACATCTGCCCGCAATGCGACGCAGAATATGCGTAGCTCCGTTATTCGGTTTCTGCTTTACTATCGCTTACGCAGTCGTTGCCTAGCGACGGTAACTGTAACATTTTGGCGTTTTGCCTTTGCAATTAACATTAAATGGTAAAAACGAAAGAAGAAGAGCGAGCTAATGACTTGCAGTTGTTGTTGTTTTTAGAGCATTATTTTTTTTTACAATCAAACAACTGTGTTCGATTGCCCAATGTATACATTAATACGAATGTACATACATGCTATATTCATACAGAGGCATACATATGTATGTATGTTTCTTTTTACTTTTTCAGCCGCACGTAGAGAACCGCACACATAGACGCGAACTGTTGCTTGTTGTGTGTGTGAGTGTGTGTATGTGATGTCCCCAACTATTTGATATTTGTTGTTGCTGCATTAAGTTATTAATGAAAACCCTAAATGTTATATAATTTTCAATTAATTAACATTTCTTGCTCTGTCAGTGCAAGACGAATGTACATACATATATACATATGTAGATACATATGTACATACATAGATGTGCACATATGTATCTATGGACATTCACACATTAGTGTCTCACATTTTGCTTTGGCTATTTCAATCGTTTGCACGCAACTACACGAACAGCTGTTTGCATGTGTGTGTGTATACTAAGTTGTCCCTAACTCTTTGATATTTTGTATTGTTTGTTCTTCCTGCGTTTGTAAAATGCATATTTTGAAAATCCAAATTTTAAATCGATCGCACTAAATTTATAACACAAACTTTTCATTTGAAATAGTGAATAAATATTAAAACCCCAATAATTCAAGCTCCAACACGATTTTCGAAAATCCGAGTATGCAGTTTTGTTTGTATTCTTTAATTGGTTTTAGAAACTAAGTTTTAAGTTTACCTGCTAGTCTCTATATATACTATACTAGCAGGTATTGCCCGTCTTATCCCGGCTCAATATGTTTCCAATTGTTTTTATTTTGTTTGTGCATAACCTACCCATATGTTTTCACCTTAAAGGTTACCAGTAGGAAAGCATTTAAGGTATTTAAATGAACATTTTCTGTTCTTGACAAAAAATTGTTCAGTAGTCCGGTACATTTTTGTTCTTGCCAAACTATTTCGTTAAACGAACATGACCACTATCTATAATATAAAAATGAATCGCAAAATGTGTTGGTAAGCGCATAACTCAACAACGCCTGGACCAATTTGGCCAAATCTTTTTTTTAAATGTTCGTTGAAGTTCAAGGATGGTTTTTACGGTTTTTTCGTGATTAGTGAAAAAATAATTTATATTTGATATGCCTCCTATAAGACGAAGCAATTTAGGTAGAAGAACCAGAAATGCTACAAACCAAGCTAATTACCGATCTAATCGTACTGCACAAGAACGTGACGACGGAAATGAACGTGAAAGAATTCGGATATCACAAACGCGTGAAGCGCGAGCGCGACATTCAACTAATAATCGCGCAAGTTTGAATCAAGCTGCTTTCAGTTACGATGTGTCAATTGACTACAGTAACTACCAATGTGTTGTTATTGGTTCTATGAACTCGGTTTGCTCACACTGTAAGGCATTAAAATACAAAAACGAAGCCAATGGATTGTGTTGCGCAAATGGTAAAGTGAAATTGATA
The DNA here is from genome assembly GCF_003285725.1 of Scaptodrosophila lebanonensis. Classification (NCBI taxonomy): domain Eukaryota; kingdom Metazoa; phylum Arthropoda; class Insecta; order Diptera; family Drosophilidae; genus Scaptodrosophila; species Scaptodrosophila lebanonensis. The sequence continues at coordinate 22,094 of NW_022060605.1, read as the reverse complement.
CCATTGGATCCACCACCAGAACCATTGTACTCATTGGTTTCAGGAATAGGAACAGATTCTATACACTTTTTGACACATATCCAACAATATAACAATTGCTTTCAAATGACTTCATTTGGGGCAACAAATGTAGTTCGGGAAAATTTTATGCCAACTTTCAAGGTATGTATTATAGCAGTTACTCATAATTATTTTAGCGAACAAAATTTTCTGTCACCAAAGTTAAGATGTGTCACTAATCTTCAATTTCTTAATCATTACGAAATATATCACTTAGTCATCATATTATATGGTGATTCAGTTTCAAATATTATTTAAGTTTGATCACTGACAATCCATTAATTTATACCACACCATAATATTTTTTTTTTATTTACAGATACAAGTGCAAATATATCACAGAGCAGGTTCACTGTTACCAGTGTCAGATAACGACAACAAATTCCTGCAAATTTATTTTATGGGCAATTCACCACAAGAAATTGATCTGCGTTGTGCACATAACAATTTAGTAAAGAGGTCTATTGTAGAACAATTACAAACTTTATTTCATCAACACAATCAATTGATTATATTGTTTAAAACTGCCCTGGATCTGATGCCATCCGATAATCACAAAATTGTAATCAGAGCAGATAAAACACCTGCAGGTCAACATACAAGACGTTTTAATGCACCAACTATTGATGAAGTTGCTATCGTTGTAGTTGGAGAAAACTTGGAATCCCGTGATATTGTTTTACATAGTCGGAATGATCAATTATTACAACGTATAGAGGAAACACACCACTCATATGATGCACTGCAATATCCCATTATATTTTGGCAAGGTGAAGATGGCTACGATTTCTCAATAAAAATGATAAATCCCATTACAGGTAACTAAAATATTAGTTTAGCTATGGCGATAATATCTCAGTCATTATATTATGTATTTTAATTTTATATTTGAATGTTATTAAAACAAAATCTATTTACAGGTTCTGAAACCAACAAAAAAGTCAGTTCAATGAACTATTATTCATACCGCCTAATGATTCGGGAAAATGAAGATAATCACATATTGAAATGTCGGCGATTATATCACAAATATGTTGTTGACATGTATGTTAAAATTGAAACGGAGAGATTAACATTCATCAGGTTGAATCAAACCAAACTCCGATCTGAAGAGTATATTCACCTTCGAGATGCGATTAATACTGATGGAAATGCTCATAATGTCGGTCGGATGACTATTCTTCCAGCAACATACATCGGAAGCCCTCGGCATATGCACGAATATGCTCAAGATGCCATGTCGTATGTTCGTCATTATGGTACAGCAGATTTGTTCATCACATTTACATGCAATCCGCAATGGATAGAAATCAAGCAGGAGTTATTCTCTGGGCAATCACCCATTGATCGTCATGATATTACAGCCAGAGTCTTTAGAAAAAAGTTGAAATCTTTAATGGATTTCATCGTAAAACATAATGTGTTTGGGGAGACACGCTGCTGGATGTATTCTGTGGAGTGGCATAAACGAGGATTGCCACATGCACACATTTTGATTTGGTTGGTTGAAAAGATAAGGCCAAATGAAGTTGATGCAGTGATATCAGCTGAAATCCCTAATGTACAAGTAGATCCTGGATTGCATGAGGTAGTTATCAAAAACATGATACATTGTCCCTGTGGAACTCTTAATCAAAATTCACCGTGTATGATGGATGGTAAATGTTCAAAACGATATCCACGGACATTAATATCGGAAACAATTACTGGTAATGACGGTTATCCATTGTATCGTCGCAGATCGACAGCAGGCAATGGAAAATCAACAATTGTCAAATTAAATCAACAAGATATTGAAATAGATAATCGCTGGATTGTTCCATATTCACCCATTTTATCAAAGACATTCAAAGCACACATCAACGTTGAATCTTGCCATTCAGTGAAATCTATTAAATACATTTGCAAATATGTAACCAAAGGGAGTGATATGGCTGTGATTGGAATTGGTGCAGAGAATTCCAATGATGAAGTTACCCAATACCAAATGGGCCGCTATGTCAGTAGTAATGAAGCAGTTTGGCGAATATTTTCTTTTCCTATTCATGAGAGACACCCTTCTGTTGTTCACTTAGCTGTGCATTTAGAAAATGGACAAAGAGTGTATTTTACAGCACAGAACGCAGTACAAAGAGCTGCTCAGCCACCATCTACTACATTAACCAGTTTTTTTGAGACATGCCAAAACGATTATTTCGCACAAACATTGCTATATTCTGAAATGCCAAAATATTATACCTGGAATCAATCCTCAAGGAGATTTATACGACGGAAACAAGGAAAACCAGTTCCAGGATATACAGATGTATATTCCACCGATGCGATTGGCCGGATTTATTCAGTACATCCAAGCAATGATGAATGTTTTTATTTACGACTGCTATTAGTCAATGTACGTGGCCCAACATCATTCCAACAGTTACGAAGTGTTGATGGTGAATTGTGTGGATCCTACAGAGAAGCCTGTCAACGTTTGCAATTGCTTGAAAATGACGCTCATTGGGATCAAACTCTCAATGATGCTGTAATATCATCACACGCTTATCAAATACGAACATTTTTTTCTATAATCATATCTACATGCTTCCCATCAAACCCAATTGATTTGTGGATCAAGTAAAAAGATTATATGTGTGATGATATTTTGTATCAAATACGGAATAGAATGGGAAATCCAAATATACAAATCAGTGAAGAAATTTACAATGAAGCATTCATTTCAATTGAGGACATGTGCTTGATAATGTCAAACAAACTATTAATTCAATTAGGCCTGACCGCGCCCAATCGTCCAATGCATGACGCTTTTAACCAAGAGTTGCATCGAGAAAGACTGTATGATCTCAACGCTTTGAAAGAATTAATTCAAACAAATCTTCCACTGTTAAATGAACAACAGAAGTATGTATTTGAAACTCTTATGAAAGTAACAAATGATGAAACTGGAGGGATTTACTTCTTAGATGCACCTGGTGGTACAGGAAAAACTTTTTTGATTTCATTAATATTAGCAACAATTCGCTCACAAAATAAAATTGCACTTGCACTCGCTTCGTCGGGAATCGCAGCAACTTTGCTTCAAGGTGGTCGAACAGCCCCTTCACCACTAAAATTGCCATTAAATATGCAAAGCAATGAAACTCCAACCTGCAACGTTTCGAAGAACTCTGCAATGGCAAAGGTTTTGCAGCAATGTAAATTGATTGTTTGGGATGAATGCACGATGGCACATAAAAAATCTTTGGAGGCTTTAGACAGAACCTTAAAAGATCTACGGATCTAACCGATTTGGTGGTGCAATGATTTTATTAGCAGGAGATTTTCGTCAAACATTTCCAGTGATTCCACGATCAACGCCAGCTGATGAACTCAATGCATGTCTAAAGTCCTCCAATTTGTGGAAACATGTCAAAGTACTTCATTTAAGCAAGAATATGCGTGTCGAGTTGCAAAATGACCAATCTGGAAACATATTCTCTAAACAACTCATTGACATTGGTAATGGCAAATTTCCTATAGACATGTTGACTGGCTGCATTAACTTTCCTCAAAGTTTTTGTCAGTTAACTCGATCAAAAGATGAACTTATTCAGAAGGTGTTTCCAGATGTTTCTCAAAATTACAGAAACCATGATTGGTTGAGCGAACGAGCTATACTGGCTGCAAAAAAACATAGATGTAAATGAATTAAATTTCAAAATTCAAGAACAAATTACTGGCGAATTGAGGATATATAAATCAGTTGATTCGGCTACTAATCAAGATGATGTAGTCAACTATCCACCGGAATTTTTAAACTCGCTGGATTTGCCAGGATTGCCACCTCACAATCTTCAATTAAAGGTTGGATCGGTGGTTATAATGTTGCGAAATATCAACCAACCGCGTCTTTGCAACGGTACACGGTTAGCGATAAAAAAATTACTAAACAATGTGATAGAAGCAACTATACTCAAAGGAAAGTATAAAGGAGAAGATGTTCTCATACCGCGCATCCCAATGATTCCGACTGATGTGCCATTTGAGTTTAAACGACTACAGTTTCCAGTGCGGCTTGCTTTTGCTATGACTATAAACAAGTCCCAGGGGCAATCATTAAGTGTTTGTGATATTAATCTAGAAAACCCATTTTTCTCACATGGTCAATTCCCGTGTTGGAAAACCATCAGATTTGTTTATCTATGCGCCAGGTAATCAAACAAAAAACATCGTATACCACAAAGCACTACAATGATAATAATAATAATTATGATTCACATGATTAACAATAAAGCGATTAGTTACTTTTAAATCCTTATATATGTTTTATTTAATTATTTTTTATTCACAACGCCCTATCACCAGGGTGACGGTTCTGTTCAGGAGAATTTTTTAAAATACGTAGGCACAAAAACTGCCACATTACAAATCTTTTTGACAGGACGAAGTCTGTCGGGTCAGCTAGTAACTAATATTTTTTAAAGCTCGTTTTCCCCCCGTTGGAGCTAGAATTTTCCAAAAGCCTTTCTTAGTGTGCTCCTACACTATGATGGATACTATGAAACGATACTTGAGTCCAAATTTAAATTCACATTTGAGTCTTTTCGTGCCATATTGAGTCAATACGGCCACGCACAAACTCGGAATATGAAACACGGCACTCGGCTGCCGTGCAGCGATGAGCCACGATCAAAAAGCACTGGCACCGATACCATCAAAATATCGAAGTTTGAATGCAATAAGCAGAAAATTTAAATATTGAAATCGAATTATTTATTGAGATCAATAAGAACAAATCATATACATACATACATACATACATCTGCCCGCAATGCGACGCAGAATATGCGTAGCTCCGTTATTCGGTTTCTGCTTTACTATCGCTTACGCAGTCGTTGCCTAGCGACGGTAACTGTAACATTTTGGCGTTTTGCCTTTGCAATTAACATTAAATGGTAAAAACGAAAGAAGAAGAGCGAGCTAATGACTTGCAGTTGTTGTTGTTTTTAGAGCATTATTTTTTTTTACAATCAAACAACTGGGTTCGATTGCCCAATGTATACATTAATACGAATGTACATACATGCTATATTCATACAGAGGCATACATATGTATGTATGTTTCTTTTTACTTTTTCAGCCGCACGTAGAGAACCGCACACATAGACGCGAACTGTTGCTTGTTGTGTGTGTGAGTGTGTGTATGTGATGTCCCCAACTATTTGATATTTGTTGTTGCTGCATTAAGTTATTAATGAAAACCCTAAATGTTATATAATTTTCAATTAATTAACATTTCTTGCTCTGTCAGTGCAAGACGAATGTACATACATATATACATATGTAGATACATATGTACATACATAGATGTGCACATATGTATCTATGGACATTCACACATTAGTGTCTCACATTTTGCTTTGGCTATTTCAATCGTTTGCACGCAACTACACGAACAGCTGTTTGCATGTGTGTGTGTATACTAAGTTGTCCCTAACTCTTTGATATTTTGTATTGTTTGTTCTTCCTGCGTTTGTAAAATGCATATTTTGAAAATCCTTGAATGCAAATTTGTAGATTTAGTTACGTAGATTACATCATCCAAATTTTAAATCGATCGGACTAAATTTATAACACAAAAATTTTTCATTTGAAATCGTGAATAAATATTAAAACCCCAATAATTCAAGCTCCAACACAAATTTCGAAAATCCGAGCATGCAGTTTTCTTTGTATTCTTTAATTGATTTTAGAAACTAAGGTTTAAGTCGATTGGTTGAAAAATGCGGATTTTTCAATCAAATTTTGGAGCTACTTTTCCCCCCTTTGGAGCTAGAATTTTCCAAAATCCCTTCTTAGTGCGCATCTACACCATGATAGGATATTCGATTCTAAATTTCAGCTTTCTAGCTCTTACCGTTTGGGCTGTGGGCTGTTGACGCGGTTTCCTTTTGTGCCCCAAGAAAACCCCAATAATTCAAGCCCCAACAAAAAATTTAAAAAACCGAGTATGCAGTTTTCTTTGTATTCTTTAATTGATTTTAGAAACTAAGTTTTAAGTTTACCTGCTAGTCTCTATATATACTATACTAGCAGGTATTGCCCGTCTTATCCCGGCTCAATATGTTTCCAATTGTATTTATTTTGTGTGTGCATAACCTACCCATATGTTTTCATCTTAAAGGTTACCAGTAGGAAGGCATTTAAGGTATTTAAATGAACATTTTCTGTTCTTGACAAAAAATTGTTCAGTAGTCCGGTACATTTTTGTTCTTGCCAAACTATTTCGTTAAACGAACATGACCACTATAACTAATATTTTTTAAAGCTCGTTTTCCCCCCGTTGGAGCTAGAATTTTCCAAAATCCCTTCTTAGTGCGCATCTACACCATGATAGGATATTCGATTCTAAATTTCAGCATCCTAGCTCTTACCGTTTGGGCTGTGGGCTGTTGACGCGGTTTCCTTTTGTGCCCCAATAAAACCCCAATAATTCAAGCTCCAACAAAAAATTTAAAAAACCGAGTATTCAGTTTTCTTTGTATTCTTTAAATGATTTTAGAAACTAAGGTTTAAGTCGATCGGTTGAAAAATGCGGATTTTTCAAACAAACTTTGGAGCTACTTTTCCCCCCTTTGGAGCTCGAATTTTAAAAAATCCCTTCTTAGTGCGCATCTACACCATGATAGGATACTTGAGCCCAAATTTCAGCTTTCTAGCTCTTACCGTTTGGGCTGTGGGCTGTTGACGCGGTTTCCTTTTGTGCCCCAATAAAACCCCAATAATTCAAGCTCCAACAAAAAATTTAAAAAACCGAGTATTCAGTTTTCTTTGTATTCTTTAAATGATTTTAGAAACTAAGGTTTAAGTCGATCGGTTGAAAAATGCGGATTTTTCAAACAAACTTTGGAGCTACTTTTCCCCCCTTTGGAGCTCGAATTTTAAAAAATCCCTTCTTAGTGCGCATCTACACCATGATAGGATACTTGAGCCCAAATTTCAGCTTTCTAGCTCTTACCGTTTGGGCTGTGGGCTGTTGACGCGGTTTCCTTTTGTGCCCCAAGAAAACCCCAATAATTCAAGCCCCAAGAAAAAATTTAAAAAAACGAGTATGCAGTTTTCTTTGTATTCTTTAATTGATTTTAGAAACTAAGGTTTAAGTCGATCGGTTGAAAAATGCGGATTTTTCAAACAAACTTTGGAGCTACTTTTCCCCCCTTTGGAGCTCGAATTTTCCAAAATCCCTTCTTAGTGCGCATCTACACCATGATAGGATATTCGAGTCTAAATTTCAGCATCCTAGCTTTTACCGTTTGGGCTGTGGGCTGTTGACGCGGTTTCCTTTTGTGCCCCAAGAAAACCCCAATAATTCAAGCCCCAACAAAAAATTTAAAAAACCGAGTATGCAGTTTTCTTTGTATTCTTTAATTGATTTTAGAAACTAAGTTTTAAGTCGATTGGTTGAAAAATGCGGATTTTTCAAACAAACTTTGGAGCTACTTTTCCCCCCTTTGGAGCTCGAATTTTCCAAAATCCCTTCTTAGTGCGCATCTACATCATGATAGGATATTCGATTCTAAATTTCAGCATCCTAGCTTTTACCGTTTGGGCTGTGAGCTGTTGACGCGGTTTCCTTTTGTGCCCCAAGAAAACCCCAATAATTCAAGCCCCAACAAAAAATTAAAAAAACCGAGTATGCAGTTTTCTTTGTATTTTTTAATTGATTTTAGAAACTAAGTTTTAAGTCGATTGGTTGAAAAATGCGGATTTTTCAAACAAACTTTGGAGCTACTTTTCCCCCCTTTGGAGCTCGAATTTTAAAAAATCCCTTCTTAGTGCGCATCTACACCATGATAGGATATTCGATTCTAAATTTCAGCATCCTAGCTTTTACCGTTTGGGCTGTGGGCTGTTGACGCGGTTTCCTTTTGTGCCCCAAGAAAACCCCAATAATTCAAGCTCCAACAAAAAAAAAAAAATTTAAAAAACCGAGTATGCAGTTTTCTTTGTATTCTTTAATTGATTTTAGAAACTAAGGTTTAAGTCGATCGGTGAAAAATGCGGATTTTTCAAACAAACTTTGGAGCTACTTTTCCCCCTTTGGAGCTCGAATTTTCCAAAATCCCTTCTTAGTGGGCATCTCCACCATGGTAGGATATTCGATTCTAAATTTCAGCTTTCTAGCTCTTACCGTTTGGGCTGTGGGCTGTTGACGCGGTTTCCTTTTGTGCCCCAAGAAAACCCCAATAATTCAAGCTCCAACAAAAAAATTTAAAAAACCGAGTATGCAGTTTTCTTTGTATTCTTTAATTGATTTTAGAAACTAAGTTTTAAGTCGAATTTTCCAAAATCCCTTCTTAGTGCGCATCTACACCATGATAGGATACTTGAGCCCAAATTTCAGCTTTCTAGCTCTTACCGTTTGGGCTGTGGGCTGTTGACGCGGTTTCCTTTTGTGCCCCAATAAAACCCCAATAATTCAAGCTCCAACAAAAAAATTTAAAAAACCGAGTATGCAGTTTTCTTTGTATTCTTTAATTGATTTTAGAAACTAAGTTTTAAGTCGAATTTTCCAAAATCCCTTCTTAGTGCGCATCTACACCATGATAGGATACTTGAGGCCAAATTTCAGCTTTCTAGCTCTTACCGTTTGGGCTGTGGGCTGTTGACGCGGTTTCCTTTTGTGCCCCAATAAAACCCCAATAATTCAAGCTCCAACAAAAAAATTTAAAAAACCGAGTATTCAGTTTTCTTTGTATTCTTTAAATGATTTTAGAAACTAAGGTTTAAGTCGATCGGTTGAAAAATGCGGATTTTTTAAACAAACTTTGGAGCTACTTTTCCCCCCCTTTGGAGCTCGAATTTTAAAAAATCCCTTCTTAGTGCGCATCTACACCATGATAGGATATTCGATTCTAAATTTCAGCATCCTAGCTTTTACCGTTTGGGCTGTGGGCTGTTGACGCGGTTTCCTTTTGTGCCCCAAGAAGACCCCAATAATTCAAGCCCCACCAAAAAATTTAAAAAACCGAGTATGCAGTTTTCTTTGTATTCTTTAATTGATTTTAAAAACTAAGGTTTAAGTCGATCGGTGAAAAATGCGGATTTTTCAAACAAACTTTGGAGCTCGAATTTTCCAAAATCCCTTCTTAGTGCGCATCTACACCATGATAGGATATTCGAGTCTAAATTTCAGCATCCTAGCTTTTACCGTTTGGGCTGTGGGCTGTTGACGCGGTTTCCTTTTGTGCCCCAAGAAAACCCCAATAATTCAAGCCCCAACAAAAAATTTAAAAAACCGAGTATGCAGTTTTCTTTGTATTCTTTAATTGATATTAGAAACTAAGGTTTAAGTCGATCGGTGAAAAATGCGGATTTTTCAAACAAACTTTGGAGCTACTTTTCCCCCCTTTGGAGCTCGAATTTTCCAAAATCCCTTCTTAGTGGGCATCTCCACCATGGTAGGATATTCGATTCTAAATTTCAGCATCCTAGCTTTTACCGTTTGGGCTGTGAGCTGTTGACGCGGTTTCCTTTTGTGCCCCAAGAAAACCCCAATAATTCAAGCCCCACCAAAAAATTTAAAAAACCGAGTATGCAGTTTTCTTTGTATTTTTTAATTGATTTTAGAAACTAAGTTTTAAGTCGATTGGTTGAAAAATGCGGATTTTTCAAACAAACTTTGGAGCTACTTTTCCCCCCTTTGGAGCTCGAATTTTCCAAAATCCCTTCTTAGTGCGCATCTACACCATGATAGGATATTCGAGTCTAAATTTCAGCATCCTAGCTTTTACCGTTTGGGCTGTGGGCTGTTGACGCGGTTTCCTTTTGTGCCCCAAGAAAACCCCAATAATTCAAGCCCCAACAAAAAATTTAAAAAACCGAGTATGCAGTTTTCTTTGTATTCTTTAATTGATATTAGAAACTAAGGTTTAAGTCGATCGGTGAAAAATGCGGATTTTTCAAACAAACTTTGGAGCTACTTTTCCCCCCTTTGGAGCTCGAATTTTAAAAAATCCCTTCTTAGTGCGCATCTACACCATGATAGGATATTCGATTCTAAATTTCAGCATCCTAGCTTTTACCGTTTGGGCTGTGGGCTGTTGACGCGGTTTCCTTTTGTGCCCCAAGAAAACCCCAATAATTCAAGCCCCAACAAAAAAAAAAAATTTTAAAAACCGAGTATGCAGTTTTCTTTGTATTCTTTAATTGATTTTAGAAACTAAGGTTTAAGTCGATCGGTGAAAAATGCGGATTTTTCAAACAAACTTTGGAGCTACTTTTCCCCCTTTGGAGCTCGAATTTTCCAAAATCCCTTCTTAGTGGGCATCTCCACCATGGTAGGATATTCGATTCTAAATTTCAGCTTTCTAGCTCTTACCGTTTGGGCTGTGGGCTGTTGACGCGGTTTCCTTTTGTGCCCCAATAAAACCCCAATAATTCAAGCTCCAACAAAAAAATTTAAAAAACCGAGTATGCAGTTTTCTTTGTATTCTTTAATTGATTTTAGAAACTAAGTTTTAAGTCGAATTTTCCAAAATCCCTTCTTAGTGCGCATCTACACCATGATAGGATACTTGAGGCCAAATTTCAGCTTTCTAGCTCCTACCGTTTGGGCTGTGGGCTGTTGACGCGGTTTCCTTTTGTGCCCCAATAAAACCCCAATAATTCAAGCTCCAACAAAAAAATTTAAAAAACCGAGTATGCAGTTTTCTTTGTATTCTTTAATTGATTTTAGAAACTAAGTTTTAAGTCGAATTTTCCAAAATCCCTTCTTAGTGCGCATCTACACCATGATAGGATACTTGAGCCCAAATTTCAGCTTTCTAGCTCTTACCGTTTGGGCTGTGGGCTGTTGACGCGGTTTCCTTTTGTGCCCCAATAAAACCCCAATAATTCAAGCTCCAACAAAAAAATTTAAAAAACCGAGTATTCAGTTTTCTTTGTATTCTTTAAATGATTTTAGAAACTAAGGTTTAAGTCGATCGGTTGAAAAATGCGGATTTTTCAAACAAACTTTGGAGCTACTTTTCCCCCCTTTGGAGCTCGAATTTTAAAAAATCCCTTCTTAGTGCGCATCTACACCATGATAGGATATTCGATTCTAAATTTCAGCATCCTAGCTTTTACCGTTTGGGCTGTGAGCTGTTGACGCGGTTTCCTTTTGTGCCCCAAGAAAACCCCAATAATTCAAGCCCCACCAAAAAATTTAAAAAACCGAGTATGCAGTTTTCTTTGTATTCTTTAATTGATATTAGAAACTAAGGTTTAAGTCGATCGGTGAAAAATGCGGATTTTTCAAACAAACTTTGGAGCTACTTTTCCCCCCTTTGGAGCTCGAATTTTCCAAAATCCCTTCTTAGTGGGCATCTCCACCATGGTAGGATATTCGATTCTAAATTTCAGCATCCTAGCTTTTACCGTTTGGGCTGTGAGCTGTTGACGCGGTTTCCTTTTGTGCCCCAAGAAAACCCCAATAATTCAAGCCCCAACAAAAAATTAAAAAAACCGAGTATGCAGTTTTCTTTGTATTCTTTAATTGATTTTAGAAACTAAGTTTTAAGTCGATTGGTTGAAAAATGCGGATTTTTCAAACAAACTTTGGAGCTACTTTTCCCCCCTTTGGAGCTCGAATTTTAAAAAATCCCTTCTTAGTGCGCATCTACACCATGATAGGATATTCGATTCTAAATTTCAGCATCCTAGCTTTTACCGTTTGGGCTGTGGGCTGTTGACGCGGTTTCCTTTTGTGCCCCAAGAAAACCCCAATAATTCAAGCTCCAACAAAAAAAAAAAAATTTAAAAAACCGAGTATGCAGTTTTCTTTGTATTCTTTAATTGATTTTAGAAACTAAGGTTTAAGTCGATCGGTGAAAAATGCGGATTTTTCAAACAAACTTTGGAGCTACTTTTCCCCCTTTGGAGCTCGAATTTTCCAAAATCCCTTCTTAGTGGGCATCTCCACCATGGTAGGATATTCGATTCTAAATTTCAGCTTTCTAGCTCTTACCGTTTGGGCTGTGGGCTGTTGACGCGGTTTCCTTTTGTGCCCCAAGAAAACCCCAATAATTCAAGCTCCAACAAAAAAATTTAAAAAACCGAGTATGCAGTTTTCTTTGTATTCTTTAATTGATTTTAGAAACTAAGTTTTAAGTCGAATTTTCCAAAATCCCTTCTTAGTGCGCATCTACACCATGATAGGATACTTGAGGCCAAATTTCAGCTTTCTAGCTCTTACCGTTTGGGCTGTGGGCTGTTGACGCGGTTTCCTTTTGTGCCCCAATAAAACCCCAATAATTCAAGCTCCAACAAAAAAATTTAAAAAACCGAGTATGCAGTTTTCTTTGTATTCTTTAATTGATTTTAGAAACTAAGTTTTAAGTCGAATTTTCCAAAATCCCTTCTTAGTGCGCATCTACACCATGATAGGATACTTGAGCCCAAATTTCAGCTTTCTAGCTCTTACCGTTTGGGCTGTGGGCTGTTGACGCGGTTTCCTTTTGTGCCCCAATAAAACCCCAATAATTCAAGCTCCAACAAAAAAATTTAAAAAACCGAGTATTCAGTTTTCTTTGTATTCTTTAAATGATTTTAGAAACTAAGGTTTAAGTCGATCGGTTGAAAAATGCGGATTTTTCAAAGAAACTTTGGAGCTACTTTTCCCCCCTTTGGAGCTCGAATTTTAAAAAATCCCTTCTTAGTGCGCATCTACACCATGATAGGATATTCGATTCTAAATTTCAGCATCCTAGCTTTTACCGTTTGGGCTGTGGGCTGTTGACGCGGTTTCCTTTTGTGCCCCAAGAAGACCCCAATAATTCAAGCCCCACCAAAAAATTTAAAAACCGAGTATGCAGTTTTCTTTGTATTCTTTAATTGATTTTAAAAACTAAGGTTTAAGTCGATCGGTGAAAAATGCGGATTTTTCAAACAAACTTTGGAGCTCGAATTTTCCAAAATCCCTTCTTAGTGCGCATCTACACCATGATAGGATATTCGAGTCTAAATTTCAGCATCCTAGCTTTTACCGTTTGGGCTGTGGGCTGTTGACGCGGTTTCCTTTTGTGCCCCAAGAAAACCCCAATAATTCAAGCCCCAACAAAAATTTAAAAAACCGAGTATGCAGTTTTCTTTGTATTCTTTAATTGATATTAGAAACTAAGGTTTAAGTCGATCGGTGAAAAATGCGGATTTTTCAAACAAACTTTGGAGCTACTTTTCCCCCCTTTGGAGCTCGAATTTTCCAAAATCCCTTCTTAGTGGGCATCTCCACCATGGTAGGATATTCGATTCTAAATTTCAGCATCCTAGCTTTTACCGTTTGGGCTGTGGGCTGTTGACGCGGTTTCCTTTTGTGCCCCAAGAAAACCCCAATAATTCAAGCCCCACCAAAAAATTTAAAAAACCGAGTATGCAGTTTTCTTTGTATTTTTTAATTGATTTTAGAAACTAAGTTTTAAGTCGATTGGTTGAAAAATGCGGATTTTTCAAACAAACTTTGGAGCTACTTTTCCCCCCTTTGGAGCTCGAATTTTCCAAAATCCCTTCTTAGTGCGCATCTACACCATGATAGGATATTCGAGTCTAAATTTCAGCATCCTAGCTTTTACCGTTTGGGCTGTGGGCTGTTGACGCGGTTTCCTTTTGTGCCCCAAGAAAACCCCAATAATTCAAGCCCCAACAAAAAATTTAAAAAACCGAGTATGCAGTTTTCTTTGTATTCTTTAATTGATATTAGAAACTAAGGTTTAAGTCGATCGGTGAAAAATGCGGATTTTTCAAACAAACTTTGGAGCTACTTTTCCCCCCTTTGGAGCTCGAATTTTAAAAAATCCCTTCTTAGTGCGCATCTACACCATGATAGGATATTCGATTCTAAATTTCAGCATCCTAGCTTTTACCGTTTGGGCTGTGGGCTGTTGACGCGGTTTCCTTTTGTGCCCCAAGAAAACCCCAATAATTCAAGCCCCAACAAAAAAAAAAATTTTAAAAACCGAGTATGCAGTTTTCTTTGTATTCTTTAATTGATTTTAGAAACTAAGGTTTAAGTCGATCGGTGAAAAATGCGGATTTTTCAAACAAACTTTGGAGCTACTTTTCCCCCTTTGGAGCTCGAATTTTCCAAAATCCCTTCTTAGTGGGCATCTCCACCATGGTAGGATATTCGATTCTAAATTTCAGCTTTCTAGCTCTTACCGTTTGGGCTGTGGGCTGTTGACGCGGTTTCCTTTTGTGCCCCAATAAAACCCCAATAATTCAAGCTCCAACAAAAAAATTTAAAAAACCGAGTATGCAGTTTTCTTTGTATTCTTTAATTGATTTTAGAAACTAAGTTTTAAGTCGAATTTTCCAAAATCCCTTCTTAGTGCGCATCTACACCATGATAGGATACTTGAGGCCAAATTTCAGCTTTCTAGCTCTTACCGTTTGGGCTGTGGGCTGTTGACGCGGTTTCCTTTTGTGCCCCAATAAAACCCCAATAATTCAAGCTCCAACAAAAAAATTTAAAAAACCGAGTATGCAGTTTTCTTTGTATTCTTTAATTGATTTTAGAAACTAAGTTTTAAGTCGAATTTTCCAAAATCCCTTCTTAGTGCGCATCTACACCATGATAGGATACTTGAGGCCAAATTTCAGCTTTCTAGCTCTTACCGTTTGGGCTGTGGGCTGTTGACGCGGTTTCCTTTTGTGCCCCAATAAAACCCCAATAATTCAAGCTCCAACAAAAAAATTTAAAAAACCGAGTATTCAGTTTTCTTTGTATTCTTTAAATGATTTTAGAAACTAAGGTTTAAGTCGATCGGTTGAAAAATGCGGATTTTTCAAAGAAACTTTGGAGCTACTTTTCCCCCCTTTGGAGCTCGAATTTTAAAAAATCCCTTCTTAGTGCGCATCTACACCATGATAGGATATTCGATTCTAAATTTCAGCATCCTAGCTTTTACCGTTTGGGCTGTGAGCTGTTGACGCGGTTTCCTTTTGTGCCCCAAGAAAACCCCAATAATTCAAGCCCCACCAAAAAATTTAAAAAACCGAGTATGCAGTTTTCTTTGTATTCTTTAATTGATTTTAGAAACTAAGGTTTAAGTCGATCGGTGAAAAATGCGGATTTTTCAAACAAACTTTGGAGCTACTTTTCCCCCCTTTGGAGCTCGAATTTTCCAAAATCCCTTCTTAGTGCGCATCTACACCATGATAGGATATTCGAGTCTAAATTTCAGCATCCTAGCTTTTACCGTTTGGGCTGTGGGCTGTTGACGCGGTTTCCTTTTGTGCCCCAAGAAAACCCCAATAATTCAAGCCCCAACAAAAAATTTAAAAAACCGAGTAAGCAGTTTTCTTTGTATTCTTTAATTGATATTAGAAACTAAGGTTTAAGTCGATCGGTGAAAAATGCGGATTTTTCAAACAAACTTTGGAGCTACTTTTCCCCCCTTTGGAGCTCGAATTTTAAAAAATCCCTTCTTAGTGCGCATCTACACCATGATAGGATATTCGATTCTAAATTTCAGCATCCTAGCTTTTACCGTTTGGGCTGTGGGCTGTTGACGCGGTTTCCTTTTGTGCCCCAAGAAAACCCCAATAATTCAAGCCCCAACAAAAAAAAAAAATTTTTGTATAATCATAAGCTTTTTTATGATTCCAAATATGCGAAATTATGTTGGCGAAATATTTGCAAAATAAGCGAAACGAAATTGTTCAATTTAAAAGAGGTGCACAAATGTTTATTTTGCATAGGTAGCGATCGCCGAGATTTACAAAGTTTATGCTGGTAGACGGAAAGCTAAGCTTCTCCGTACCAGATGCGATAACGAAAAACGAACTTGACTTGCAGAGTTAGCGACAATAACTAGTACATATGTGGCGGCTGCGCAGCAGCCTATGCAAATTTATGGCAACAAAAGGAAACGTTAAGTGCTCGGCTTGCTATGCAAAGCAAGCGACAAGAAAACGAGCACTTTGCATTGAGTTATTTACGTTACTTATTAACTATGATGTGCTGCTGGTTTTGGCTGTTTTTGGCCGGATGACCAAACATACTCCCCCTGTTGAAGAACCAGGGTCTTCAACAACATCTTGTTTCGGCAGCGGGCATAATTTGCGAACGGCTCGCCGAATGGTTCCAGTGGAAGTCCTCAATTCTGCAACTCTCGACACGCCATCTGCGCCGCTGATGAGGATGACCACCCTTGCTAATGGCCATTTGAGGGGCGGCAAATTCTCGTCCTTGACCAGAACGACATCATCAATGGAGAGTCCAGGCTGCGACACTCGCCATTTTGAGCGCTGTTGAAGAAGCGTCAAGTATTCTTCACGCCAGCGAGCCCAAAATATCTGCTGGTAGTACGTCACGCGCTGCCATCGATCCAGCCGATTGAAATTGAGCTTCGTCAGATCAGGCTCAACGTACGTTGACAGCGGAGCAGCACCAAGAAAATGAGCTGGAGTCAAGACATCGAGATCTGCTGGATGTTCTGAAAGGGATAACGATGGGCGAGAATTAATAATTGCCCCGATATGGCATACAAGCGTGCGCAGTTCATCAAATTCGAGCAGCGATAGTCCAACGGATCTGTAGAAATGATGCTTGGCAGTCTTTACAGCCGCTTCCCATAGACCACCAAAGTGAGGCGAGCGCGGCGGAATGAAACGCCAATCAATACAGTCAGCAAGGCAAAATTCTTGCACAGCCTGCAGGTGCTCGCTGGATTCAAAAAGACGCTTTAGCTCAGCCATCTCGTTCCGTGCGCCAACGAAATTTGTAGCGTTGTTAGACCAGATCCTCGTAGGTCGACAGCGCGTCAAAATAAAGCGTTTAAGTGCATTTAAGAATGCTCCGGTGGTTAAATCCTTCACCAACTCCAAATGCACAGCTTTGGTGGCGAAGCAAATGAAAATGCAAATATAGCATTTTATTGGTGCCTTATTGCGGACCTCGCTTTTGTAGAAAAACGGCCCACAAAAATCCACACCAGTGACCATAAAGGTATGTGAAGCATCAACTCGATCCTTTGGCAGGTCAGCCATAACATGCTCCACAAGACGAGGCTTGGCTCGAAAACAAATGGTGCATTTGCTGACTACGCTGCACACTGTTTTCCGACCGCCAATTGGCCAATACTGCAACCGAATTGAGGCCAGCAATGCACGAGGTCCAGAATGCAGATTACGGACATGGTAGTGCATAATGACTGAACGCGTGACTGGATGACGCCTTGGAAGTATAATTGGATGCTGGGCTTCAAAGTCGAGCGCAGAGTTACTTAGACGGCCACCAACGCGCATCAATCCAGAGCTGTCGAGAAACGGAGATAAAGAAAGACAGGAGCTAGACGATTTCAAAGTGTGTCCGGCCTGCAAGGTCTTGTATTCGTCCCGAAGCGTAGACATTTGAATTGAGCGCATCAACAGCAGTGTACCATGACGGATGCAGTCCACCGATAGCCCAGGAATTCGTACACGGTGCAGGAACTTGTATACATATGCAAACACGCGCTGCAGCTTTCCAAATGTGTTAACATATTTGCATTGCTGTGCAATGTCTTCGCACAGTGTGGTGCTTACAAACACTTTAGAGCGCTGCTCAGGAAGCGACGAGACGGAATTGCAAGACTCTGGCCAAGAAGATTTATCTTTCGTCAGAAATGCGGGACCATGTAGCCACAAGTTGGACTGGACTAATTCGCTGGGCAAAGCTCCACGTGAAAGTATGTCCGCAGGATTTAAATCGGTTGGAATATATCGCCATTCCATGCCAGAGGTCAACTCTTGAATAGTTGCGATGCGATTGGAAACGAAAATTTGAAACCTGGATGGCTCGCTGCGAATCCAAGATAGCGCTACTGCAGAATCAGACCAACAATAAAACTTGCAGTCGAATAACTCCATACGAGATATTTCGTTTATGAGTTGTGCCAGCAAAACGGCTCCGCACAACTCTAGTCGGGGCACGGTCAACGATTTGAGCGGCGCCACACGAGATCTGGAACACAGCAGCTCCGCACGAGATTGGCCTTGCGTGGTCGAAATGATGTACACGCAAGCTCCATAGGCATCTATGCTGGCATCACTAAAACCATGCACTTCAATGGAAACACCAACAGAAAGTGCAAGCCTTGGAAATTTCAGCTGCTTTGTGCGCTCAAAATCTGCAATAAGATTATGCCAAGATGTTGTCAATGATGCTGAAAGGCTTTCATCCCAATCAAGCCTTTCTCTCCAAAGCGCCTGCAGGAATATCTTAGCCTTTGCGATTACTGGTCCAATAAGGCCAAGCGGATCATAAAATCTGGCAATAGTTGACAAAACAGTGCGCTTGCAAATTCGACCAGATGTCAATGCTGGCAGAAACGTGAAAATGAATAAATCCGTCGCAGGATCCCACGACAGTCCTAGAGTTTTTGTTATGTCGCTGCCATCATCAAACTTAACTAGAGTTTCTTTGTCTTCTTCCGGAACTTGTTTGAGCACATCAGGATTGCTGGAGCACCACTTCCTTAGCTTGAAATTAGCCTTGGCAAGTAGCCCTGTGGTTTGTCTCATAATTTCTATGACTTCGTTTGTAGAAGCACCACCAGTGATTAAATCATCAACATAAAATCGCGGCGCAAGATATCGGAGCCAATAGGAAATAGCTCATGCTCATCTTCAGCCAGCTGATGCATAGTGCGAACGGAGAGAAACGAGGCAGGCTTTGTACCGTAAGTGACGGTATCAAGACGGAAAACTTGAATAGGCTTTTGAGGCGAGTCACGCCATAGAATGCATTGAAAATAGCTATCCGGATTTGATACTCGCACGCAGCGGTACATCTTGCAGATGTCTCCTGTTAAAGCGATAGGAAACGTGCGAAATCGAAGAAGCGTGTTTGCGAGCTTTGACTGAATGGAAGGACCAGCCATTAGGATGTCATTTAAAGAATGACCAGAGGATGTGGATGCGGAACCGTCAAACACGACTCTCAACTTTGTCGTTGTGCTGTCCTCCTTCAGAACGCAATGGTGCGGCAGGAAATACTTGCACAAATTTAGCGAAACTGGCGATACAAGCGACATATGACCCAACTCTAAATACTCCTTAATGAATGCAGAGTACTGTGCTTTGAGAAGTGGATTGCGTTCTAACTTTCGCTCCAAGTTTATGAACCGACGATAGGCTTGCGTATAGGAATCGCCAAGCAGATCTGTGCTGAGCTTTACAGGCAATCGGACGGAATACTCGCCAGTACGCAGGCGCCTGTAATTAGCCTTGAAATGCTCCTCGCAGTCGAACTCTTCTTTGGTGAGTTTTACAGCCGGATCGACACCACTTTCGAGTTCCCAAAAAGAGCGAACCATCTGCTCGATTCGTGTATTGCAATCCTGTGTAGACGGAGACTTGGATGCAACCAAAGCAGATTTCTGACGCTGCGAGCCACCTCCAGTAACTATCCAGCCCAAACGAGTCTTTTGCAGAAGTGGCAGGCCATCAGCCAGTTTAATCTGACCTACGCACAACAACTCGTAGAATACATTGGCACCGATAAGCATATCAATTTGCTGTGGCTTGAAGAACGCCGGATCAGCTAAGCGGACATTGCTTGGTATATCCCAATGAGATATGTCAACCGTGAAATTTGGTTGGTTCTCAGTAATGGAAGGAGCGACCAAAGCAGTAATATTTGCGGAATAGTCAGTGACCAATGATTGCAAGCATAAGTGCACAGTGCAACCATCAGACTTGAAACTGACGTCACCAAGACCAGACACAGAGGCCGACGACTTGGTCTTTCGAAGTTGGAGCCGGTGAGCGAATCGCGAAGTTATTATGTGCAACTGTGATCCGGAATCGAGCAGTGCACGGCAGGGTACCCAAGTCCCGGCGCGATTTTGAATGCTGATGACAGCGGTGGCCAAGAGCACAACATCTGAGCCGAGATTTTGGGCAGGCAATGAAGCAAGCGATGATGGCGAAACAGCTGCGAGAGCGCTACGTGGCAGTAACAATGAAGACGGCCGCGAGTGTAAGTCAGAAGCGGACGATTGCTCAGGCATCAAATTTACGGCAGCTGAATTATTAAAATGCAATAAACTGTGATGTTTGGCACCACAGGTTCTGCACGATCCAGAATTGCAAGTTCTCATTCTGTGTCCCTTTCTAAGACAATTTATACACAGAGAGAGGCGTTTCGCTTCCTTTAAACGAAGTACAGGCGACAAATTACCAAAAAGTGGGCAACTGTATATTTCGTGTGCATTTATGTCACAAAACAGACAACCATTGCGGATGGGGTTAGTGGCGACAAACGAGCGTTTGGTGTTAGTGTTTTTGTTCTTTCCCACCTGATAATTCGACGAATATGATGCCATTGCATGCTCGATGTTTTCCAATTTTTGGCACCTGCTATCCAAGAACGTCGCAAATTGCTCCCACGACGGTATAACGTTTAATGGGGCGGCTTCCTCCCACTTTGCCTGCGTCGCAGCATCCACCTTGCCCAAATTGTCTGAACGACGATGCTGCCAGCTACATCTTGCATATTGCCCAAACTCAACAGTGCACGCATATTTGCGTTGACTTTGTCGGACAACTCTCGCAGCTTGCTTGTAGTTTCAGCCTTTTTAATGCCCAAAATCTCGGAGATGTGTGCCTGGAAAATAAGACGCTTATTGTTAAACCGCTTGTCGAGTAGGTCTAACGCCACTGAATAATTTGCACCACTTATCTCAAGCGCACGAATCGTGCCCAACGCAGATCCTCTTAAGCTTGACCTCAAATGCTGCCAACTTTTCCACATCGGAGAGATCTGGATCCTTGGCGATCACTGATGTGAACATCGAAGCGAAATCTGCATATTCAGTATATCCACCACTGAATGTAGGCAACTTAAGCTCAGGCAAACGAGACCGAGTTATCACAATGGTAGACTGATCATCTTGCCGAAGCGTCGAACACGGCGGCGCGCCAGATTGCATCCTTTGTATTGCATTTAGCAGGCGGCCCTCCAAGCAGACCACCAGCTCAGCAAAGTTGCAGCGCAAACTGCTGCCAATCTCGTCAAAGTCCAGCTCCTCTAATTTGTCATGCACCAAATTAAAAGAGGCCTGAATACTATGCAGCATTTCCACACGTTTTCGCAGCTCACTTCTGAAATATTGTCAATTTCACAATCATTTATTTTATTTGAATAGAAAGCGCCCACGCATATAATGATTGCGCCTTGCGCTTATAAAACTCAACCTATTGCTCGTAGCTTGCACTGCATTGCCCACAGCTGTTGACGTCGAAGCTGTTGGCGCAAGCGTCGCTGCATCAGCTACGTCAGCAGCAGCTGATGCGACAGCTTGGAAGGCGCGCATTTGACCGTCGCTCTCAGACATTGTGAACGCGAGAGAGAACCGAAAACCGAAAATAGCAGAGATAAATGACGCGCGCGAATAACTGTTTTATCTGCTGATGTTCGTTGCCCTCAAAAACGTCGCTTCACACGGCTGCTTATTGGCGGTACAGTAGGCACTATGAACTTATATTTTGCACTTATGTACTTGAATATTTTTTGTGTACAATGAGCTCAATTATGTACGCTTTTGTTTTTAACGCGATTAAGCAAGGTTTTGTGGAATTATTAATCACGTCGGGGTCACCAAAATGTATAATCATAAGCTTTTTATGATTCCAAATATGCGAAATTATGTTGGCGAAATATTGCAAAATAAGCGAAACGAAATTGTTCAATTTAAAAGAGGTGCACAAATGTTTATTTTGCATAGGTAGCGATCGCCGAGATTTACAAAGTTTATGCTGGTAGACGGAAAGCTAAGCTTCTCCGTACCAGATGCGATAACGAAAAACGAACTTGACTTGCAGAGTTAGCGACAATAACTAGTACATATGTGGCGGCTGCGCAGCAGCCTATGCAAATTTATGGCAACAAAAGGAAACGTTAAGTGCTCGGCTTGCTATGCAAAGCAAGCGACAAGAAAACGAGCACTTTGCATTGAGTTATTTACGTTACTTATTAACTATGATGTGCTGCTGGTTTTGGCTGTTTTTGGCCGGATGACCAAACAATTTTT